>NC_047660.1:102215478-102524228 GCF_011762505.2 Arvicanthis niloticus
TGAAGATTCGTATGGCCCTAAAGAACTATTTCTAAACAGGTCTACAACCCCAGTCTCCTATTAACTCTTCTTTTCCCCGATCTACAGTGAATGGTGAGCTAGAAGGGAGGTTGAAGTCTTAAAGAACCATAATTAAAGTAGGCTGAATATTTTCAGCCTATACATCACACAGGGTCTTTTTCCTTCAGATGCCAGGCTATCAGCCCTAGAGAGTCTCCTGTTTCTGCTTTCCATCTTCCTGTAGGGAGTGCTGAGATTACAAGGCATTTGAGGACTATGTTGGCTTTTATGTGGGCTCTGGGAATCTGAACTTGGGTGGCCAGTCTTGTGATGAGGCCCTTTCACCCACTGATCCCTCCCCACAAGCTGGTCTAGAACTCGTCGGCTCAAGGCTCTTCTACCTGACTGAGACGACAGCTAATGCTCACCTTTTTCATGATAAAATGTCAACGTTTGTTCCTTCTGGTTCATGGGCACACTGGTTTTTTGGTTATTGCTTGTTTGTTTGTTTTGGTCTGCTTTGCTTAAGACTTCTTTCTTTCAAGTAAATAGAAAATATTATGTAAAACCGCAGAACTTAGAAAATGAACAATGAGGATCAAATATGAGTTCTACTTGAGGGGTTTCGTTCACAGTGTTTTTAGGATTTTAAAGTTAAGTTTTAAATTTTTTTTTTTGGTGGGGGGACAAAAAGAAAGCAAAGGCAAAGAGACAAAGACAATCAGGCAGGCTGAGGTGCTTTGGGGATGTGTTCTAGCAAAACTGATGGGCATCAGGGACCACAGTGCCACAGCTGGGGATTCAGGCCCTGAGGCTGCTTCCAGGTTGGATGCAGTACGATGATCCACTGGCAAGTGCCTTCCACCAACATGGAGTCAGTACACAGTGCATTTCATCTATCTATTCCTCTTAGAAATTAAACATCGGCTTCGATTTGTTTTTCTTTAGTATTTCTAATAACTTATAACCCGGGCTTTTGCAATTGCTTGTAGAAAAATTATTCTGATATTTGCTTGCTGACACATAAGCCACTACTGAATAGCAGCCATGGCTCTGTGCTAATGCCAAGGGCTTCAGCAGGGACCACACGGCAACCAGAGGAAGCAAGGAATGAGCGCTGTCCTTAGTGCTTTATAAACCACACCAAGTCCTTGTAGGCATAATCAGTGAGTTGTATGGCTTTGTCCTATAGAAAGAACATACTGCAGACCCGTTCAAGGTCTACAAGGACAAATAGGACCTCAAGTTCACCCAGGAAAGGTGTACACCCCAAGTACCAAGAGCAAAGGAGTGGAGCTGAGGGAGGGAGGTCCAGGCCACGGAGATGAGATGAGTGCTTGTACACTTCTGTGCATATAAGACCTTGGCAGAAAAAAGTCCGCTATTTTACCCTAGAGTTACTTAAAAGATCATCAATTTATGCTTAAAGTCTTTTAATGCCGACTTACATATAGGCTAGCAATTCAATACTGCCCCAGTGAAAAGCCGCCATCATCAACATTCCTTAAGTGCTTGCAGGGAACCCTCGCTGGGACTCTAAGTGCACAGCACCCTGGCAGAACAGCTCATGTTTTTATTGTTGTATCTTGATTCATATGAAGCACCTCTCCTTCAAAGCACCCAGGGATCTAATTACATGATTATAACAGAGGACTTAAGCGTGCAATAGATCCAATAACTTGTTATTAAGTATAAAGATATGCTAATCACTTGCACAGAATAATAGGGTCTCAGAGTTTGTTATAAACCAGGGAAAGGAACCAATCAAGGAGTAGGAATCTCTGGACCACCTCACTCCTCACACCTCAATAAAGCATTCTGTGCTTGAAGTTTTTGTTGCGTTGGACACTTTGTTTCAATGGGGGAGTAATATCCATTAGTAACATGCAAAGAGCAGGATCTGTGTTACATAATTAAGCATCTATAATTTTGTTGTAGATAATCCAGAGTGGGGGTTGTTGGAGGGAATTCTAATATTTTTGTAATTTTATTCAGATTATTTAATATATGCAACCTAAGAGGGTTTTTTTTTTTTAATTGAAAATAGATTCTTCTCTCATCCTGACCACAGTTTCATGTCCCTTCAGACCCTTCAGCTCTTTCCCTCCTCTTTTCTCCCCTGGATCCACTCCCACTCTGTCTTTCAGAAAATAGCAGGCCTCCAATAAACAACAACCAAACCCAACGAAACAAAATACTATACGACAAGGCAAAGGCCCTCAGGTCGAGGCTAGATAAAGAAACCCAACAGGAGGAAAAGAGTCAGAGACACACCCACTCCCACTGTTGGGAGTCCCACAAAACCACCAAGCTAACAGTCACAAAATATATACAGAGGACCAGATGCAGACGTCTGCAGGCACCGTGCTCGCTGCTTCAGTCTCTGTGAACCCATACGTGGCCTGTTCAGTTGATTCAGTGGGCCATGCTCTCCATACCCTCTGAGTGTTACATTCCCCGAGCTCTGAGGGGAGGGACCCAATGGAGAACTCCAATTTAGGCTGTCCACATAATGTCTGGCTGTGGATCTCCGCATCTGTTCTAATCTGTTGCCAGAGGAAGCCTCTCTGATGATAACTAGACAAGGCACTGTTCTACGAGTGTAGCAGAATATCATTAGGTATCATATTGATTTGTGTGTGTGTGTGTGTGTGTGTGTTTGGTTCTTCCCTAGGTCTCTGGGTTATCTAGTCTCTGGTTTCAGGCCATCCCAACAGTGTCCAGTGTGAGCTCCCTCTCATAGAGTGGGCCTCAAATTAAATCAGACATTGGTTGGCCACTCCCACAAGTTCTGTGCCACCATTGCCCCATCACATCTTGTAGGCAGAACAGATTGTAGGTCAAAGGTTTTGTAGTTGGGCTGGTGTCTGGTTTTCTTTAATACCTTCTCACACCAACGAGATTAGGACATAGGAGTGAAGACTTCATGCAGGTACCAGCTCTACCCCACATTCAATGAGCAATGTATGGATGTTGTGCTTGGCAATGTCCCACATCCCACGTGTGGAGAGCAGTTCTCCTAGCATCAGCTTGGGTTGTTTGGGGAATCTCCAAGAGATCCACTCAGCCAAAAGCTCAGTCCCACTGCTAGAAGTCTTGTCTGGCCACAAGAGATGTTCAGTTCAGACTCTGTATTCTGTATTACTAGGAGTCCTCACTGGAATCACCCTCATAGATTCCAGGAAGTTCGCACTGCACTCTACCCTGCAGTTGTCTCCCAGTTCCAGTCCCCTCACGACCCGATCCCATTTATTTATATTTCCACCTGCCTCCAGGCCACTCACAAAATCTATTATATTTTCACCTCCCAGGGAGATCCATGTGAAGATGTTTAGTTCTTAACTGAAATATTCAGCTCAGCTCCCTTTTCTGGGAGCTGCCATAAATCTAGATTTTAATTCCTAGCTCAGAGTCCACAAGTTGGGCCACTCTATGGATGACAAGAATGTTCTTTTAGACTTTTTTGGGATATCTCATGGTCAGAAACAGGCAAATCCCTCACATCTGACCCTCACTCTTGTTCCCTGAGGGAGCAGGTTAGTGAGAAGAGTTAGGCTGAAGTGGTTCCTAGTCTCAGAGGGTTTCTGAGCAGCTGGAGATCCAAGGTTTGCTTGGCTTTGCTTAGGAAGTGGTTGGCTGAGTAAAACTCCATCATTCAGGTATGCCCCATCCTTAGAGACAGAAGTCATGTTACCTGAAGGAACATGGATAGAGTTAGAGATGCGAAGTGAACAATGCCAGTACCCTAAAGACATTTAATGGGTTTTCCTTCCTTTACTTCCAGGAGAGGAAGAAGAGAATAAAAGGAGATTCAGGGAAGGTAAATGATAAAGAACAATAGAGATGAAGGTTGGACCCCTAACTTTACACACACACACACACACACACACACACACACACACACACACACACCAAACAAACAAACAATAGGACACATTGGCCTGTCACCGCTCTAGGGTTCTGGGACTTTCATATCTCTTCAGATGTACTACAGGCCTGTCATGGTTGTACTTCCCCAGCTTGAGGAGGGGATCAAGGCAGAAGAGACCAGAATAAGCTAAGTTCTCATCTTCTTGGGTTTCCCACCCAGTCTATACATTAGCCCTGGATTACACTAGGGGCTGAGGCTTGGCTTGGGAATAGTCCTGGAAGGACCAAGTCAGGCCTCAGACTTGGAACTCTGGAAAGCTGCGAGGCCTGCTGCCCACAGCTTAGCCTGCTGTTTGCCTGACTGGGCTGCCTTTGTTTGGCTGAAGAGGCCTCAACAGGTAACGATGGATGCAGGGATGCTGGTATAAGTTTCTTTTCTTTTACCTTTCTCCATTTCCCCCTGATGCTATAAACAAACAGCTAGGCAGTGGCAGAGCATTGATCTGAATACTAATTCCTAAACTGCTGCCCACCAACGGTGTACTCTTGGGAAGCTCTTTGAATATGTATTCTGTAGTAAAAATAAGACTGCAGATATCCCTTCAGAGTTGCTGTGGTGACTAAATAGGTGTTAGGAGTGAGAGGCCAGTACACTGCAACCCAGAACAAATGTCTCTCTCTCCTCCTTGTGCCTCACGATGCGCCTATGACTGCTTGGGCTTCTTCTCCACACACTGGAAAGGAAGATATCTACTAGCTGTTCAGTATTAGCTGTTTTCTGAGACAATTCAAAGAAATATGAACCTCCTTAACTAGGATTCTCTTCAGCATTGGCAGAAATTCAGCCCGAAACACCTTGTATCTATGGAAAGAGCTAAGAAGCGTTGGGTGAGATGAGTTTGAAAAGCCGATGCAGAGAAATTGATTCCGAGACCAGCCTGGGTGCAAAATCATCAAAGCCTGATTCAGAAACTAGGGGCAACAGACAGACAGACAGACAAACAAGCAAGCAAAGCAAAAAAGAAGTCCAGGCATGCTGATTCATGCCTGTAATGCCAGCCCTTGGGAAGCTCAGACAAGAACACGGCCATGAGTTGTGTCTCCCTGTTCTCCTGGATGTTGGTCCACAAGGTTAGTGGGAATGTGGCGGTAGAGGGTTGGAGTGAGAGAGGGGTGGTGGTGGGGGAGGGGTTTGGAGGCCCTGTGAGCACATCTGATGAATAACCACACTAAAACCAGCTATCAGGAGGCAGATCAACTTTACTTAGGGTAATTCAAGGCTTATCAAGTTTTGGGCACTGAAGGTAGGAACATTCAGGATGGACAAAGGTAGACTTTGGTAGACTTTCATCTTTTCTCACAATGAGTTGGAGGCCAGCTTGGGTTGCACAGGAATTCAAAGTCAGCCTAAAATAGAGCGGGACTCCATACTAACCAAAAATCAAACCAGAAAGATGGCTCAATGGGTTGGAGCACTTGCTTGCTGCCATGACTGACAACCCGAGTTCGATCTCTGGGTCCTAAGTGGTCCAAAGAGAGAGGAGACTCCTGTAAGCTGTTGTTGGATCTCCACGCACATGCTGTGGTGCATGTGTACCCACTTATATACCCATACAATAAACATTAATGTAATAAAAATGAAAAATGAAAACCAAACATATAAGAATAAAAGCAGAGAAACAGGAAGAAATGAAGGAAGCACATTAGGACCGGCTGAATTAGGACACAGCAGGCCACAAGCAAACCACTTCTCACAGAAAGGAACTTAAAGGAAGGCAAGAACTCTCTCAAGAAGTTTGGTTGTTTGTTTAACTAATTTATTTATTTCAAATAAACAAATTACTCACTATTGTCCATAGAGTGCCTTGAATATGAAACCCAGGCTGGTCTCCATGTCACTGTCTTCCTGCCTCAGTCTGCCAAGTGTTGGGGTTACAAGTATGTACCACCACACCCAGCTCTGCTCTGTAGTTTGACTTTTAATAATTCTTTATTGAACGTTTAAAATCACAGTGGTTTCATTAATTCCTTCTGGTGTACACCTATGTATATGCGCCTAGTCCTTGCCTTCCCAAAAGACAAATGATGGTCCTTGTTTTAGCAGGGTGGTAGGCTAGCTCACAGTTCAGAGGTTTTGGTCAGTGGATGGGCACTTGGCCTCTTTATGTTGTCTGTGGTGAGGTAGAACAACATGGTGGGTAAAGCCTGGTGACCTGGAGCTGCTCACCTCATGGCAACTGGAAAGCACAGCCCAAATAGCCTTCAAGGACATTTTCTCAACAATGTACTTCCTATAAATAGACCCCAACTCCTAAAGATTGTACCCCCTCTTGATAGCTGGCAGCAAGGCCTTTAGCACACGACTTTTGGAAAATGTTTCAGACTCAAACCATTATGGTAGGTTTGGTCATTGTGCTGGGTTATTCCGTTGGTGTAGGAATCTAGGGTGCTATGAATATATTAGTATTTGTATACATGTGTATGTGCCTATGTATACACAGAGGGGGTCAGAGAAAGAAGCCAAGTGTCTGATCTATCTCTCTCTGCCTTATTCCCTTCAGACAGTGTCTCTCTTTGAACCTGGAGGTTCACAGGTGGCCTGTCTGCCCTCTACATGGGTTTAGAGTTTCCAGGCCTGAACAGTCATGCCTGGTTACACAGGTACTGAGAATTTGAACTCAGGTCTTCAAGCTTGTGTACTGTCACCCTCTGAGCCACCGCACAGCCCCTGGAGTCTCTCAGTGGTCACTCCTCAGCAACAAGTCCAAAGCCAGCCTTGTAGTAACTGCAACGTGCCTGAGTACTTACAATCTGGGAATCCATGAGTCAGCTCTTCCGGGGTATGGAGGCACAGTCTATGTCTCAGGCACGGCACGTTTCCTTCTTCTTCCTGGTCTCTTGAGTGGGCAGCACACCTTGGGCAGTTAGGATGCTTTCAATGTAGCAGAAATACCACCCAATACCGCCTTCAGGTCTAGAGAGATGGCGTAGCTGATAGGAGCCCTTGCTGTTCTTGCAGAGGGCGCAGATGCTGTTGGTTCCCAGCATACATGTGGGCTCACAGCCATTTGCAGCTCCAGACTCCGGAGATCCAAAGCTCTCTCTGGCCTTCTTGTGGGTACCAAGCACACACATGGTACACTACATACATGCATACAAGACAGTCATACACATAAAATAAAAGTAAGAGAGTGTTTGTAGTGAACAACGGGCAGATATATCTGGGTGTATGTACATTTTGCAGGCTTCGGGCAGTTCATTGATCATCTTGGCTATGTTCTCTAGGATCTGGGTTCTGACTGTAGGCTGCGGCCCAGAGAGTCAGCTTCCTTATAGAGTCACCCTTCAGGGTCACGGGATAGCAGTGAGAAACAATCAGCATTCCTTGCTTTCTTGTTCACATCTGCTGCAGATAGAAACAAGCTGCCCCAAGGGCTTCTTTCTAGCCAAAGACAAGAATTTCCCAGAAGTCCCGGCAACCTTCCCCTGACTCTCAGTGAGCTAACTCACAGCCCATTTTTGCACCAGTGACTGCCAAGAGAATGAGGTCACCTTCACTGTTCAGCCTCATCAGGACCACCCAGCACACTCCCCCAACCATATGCCACACCGGTGGCTGCCACAAGAGGGAAGAGTAGAGCAGACACAGACAGACAAACCTAACGCTTAAACTAGCACCCACCTTGTACACAAGGTCCTAGTGAAGGTTACGCAGACCCGAGGAACACATCACTCAGGGAAATGTAAATCTGCCTTCCTGGGTCAGGGCCATTCATATCTGGCCCAAATAAACTCCTTTTTAATGGGTTCTTTAAAAAAAAAAAAGTGTGGGGCTAGAGAAAGAGAGACAGCTCAGCTGTTGAGAGCAGCGACTGCTCTCACAGAGGATCTGAGTTTGGTTGCCACAAACGCTGGGCAGCTCACAGACACCTATAAACAGCTGTAACTGTGGATCCAGGGAATCTGACACACTTGTCTTGCCTCTTCAGGCACCTGCACACACACACACACACACACACACACACACATACACACACACACACACACACACACACACACACACACAATTTTTAAATTAAAAAAATAAATGTACTGGTATAGTGGGCAAACAACATGAGTCTCTTTCCTTTCAAGTCCCATAATTTTAGTACTTCATGGAAAAGGTAAAATACCTTCCTGAGAGGAGAAATGTGAACTCTCTAGCCGGTGTGGTGTGCTGTACCAGGATGACCTATAGGAAGCTTTCTAGAGACCTCCACACAGAACATCCAGGCTTAGCTGCGAGCTGCTCTGGGAAGATCCTACTGGAGCATATGAAGCTAGGTTTAGCTGTTCAATGAAGCATCTAGAAACACCAATAACACCTCACTGTTAAGCCTTCTTCAGGGCTCAGAGGTAACGCCTCTGGTAGCCTCAGGTGGTGTACCAGTGTTACACCCAACTCAACAGCTTCCCCAGCTCCTTCTCTCCAAGCGGCTTTCCAGCAGGTCCAAGTTCTGGTGAGTGAGAAATGAGAAATGATTTCTGCAAGGCTTCTGAAAGTGTCCGTTGTCTTGCTGGACATAAACACTCTACCTTTCCCCCCTGTGACAGGAGATATAATGGCTAGTGTGGCTTCTAGGCCATAAAAACATGTGGAAAGTGGGTGACTCTGGTCTTGGGGCCACCAAACACATATGTGATGAGGACCCATTCCATTACTATGTAGGGTCAAACCTGACCCAGGTTCAGCCACTGTGGTGCCACCCAGAGCACTGCTGGGGTCTGCTGCTGCGAGACTCACAGCACGCTGATGCTGATGGTGATGGTGATGCTGATGCTGATGGTGATGCTGATGGTGATGGTGATGGTGATGCTGATGGTGATGGTGATGGTGATGGTGATGGTGATGCTGATGCTGATAGTGATGGTGATGCTGATGCTGCCAAGCTCCCCACACAGGGCTCCTGAGCACAGCTCAAGAGCTGCTGCAGGCCCCTTCCTTGTGACAGAGAATCCCAGTGGCCAGCACTGTGCCGAGGAAACCCATGGCCTGACATCTCTGATCCTGCCTTCTTCCACTGTCCCCTCTTCCAGCATCGCAGTCTGCAGGCTCCCTCCTCTGTCCCTTTCTAGGGCCTATAAGCAAGCTGACAACACAGGGACTGAAGACCCCCAAACTCGGGAGACCCTTCCTCAAGTCTCAGGAATCACGACCACCCAAAGATCACAAGAAACCATACCTGGATGCAATCAGCAGAGGTTTATTAGGCAGCCAGTGGTCTCACCACATACTCTCGAAGGAGTAGAGTTCGACCCCGCCAGCCAGTCTGAGGAAGGTTTTTAAAGGGAAAAAAACACAAACCAGGGTAGCGGGAAGGGGGTGAGGGGTTGTCAAGAATACAAAACATAAAAATAGTAGTACATTTCAGAGGTACTCACCCTAAATGATTAGAGTCATGTGAAAATCACTCTGCACACTCATTCTTCTCAAAAATATAGTCTTACCATGTCACTGTCCCCTACACCATCATTACAAAATATTTCTCACTTCCTCCAGTCACAGCCCCACCTAGATGGCTTGTATTTTTTTATGGTCAGGAATGTGTCTTCCGGCTTTGGGCTTTTCCCACCCACACCCACAGGTGGGCCTACTGCCTGAGGCTTGAGGAATGTAATCCAGCAAGTGTCCTCTGATTCAGGGATAATGTCCTTCACCTGGAATGTGCCCCGGGGTAGTGAAGGCCTGAAATCTTATTTTCAGTTCTGTGTTCTGGAACCTGTACTTTTCCTGCTCAGGTTTAAGGCAAAAAAGTCTACACATATTTCATAAAATGGTCTTTATAATTTTTCACTCTACAGGACATGTCTCATCTTGTCCTGTCACCTGCATTTTGAGACGCCTGAATTCATGCTGCCGTGTGGGTTGCCGGTTTCAGTTATTTGAAATCAGCTTCTCTCCCCACAGATGTGGTCCCTGACCTTCTACCTATACACTAGAAAAGGTTTGAGAAGGAGAATTGTTGGTTGTGATTTCAAAGTCCAAAATCATATATTCACTCTTATTTTTTTTGTTTGTTTGAATGTCTATTTAGAGAAATAGGTTACTTAGGGTAAAGAGCATATATATGATTTTTCTGAAAAAAAAAAAAAAATCTGGAGCCAAAGAAGCTGGCCCACAAGGGTCCTTTCTGGTTTTGATTGACTCTTATATGTGCAAGGCAAGTGCTCTACTGTGGATTGCCTGGCTAAAACCCCCATCCCACTGAACTGACTGTACCTGCCGAAAACAGCTGAAGGGTCTTGGCGTCTTCCACACCATTCCCATCCCCATGCAGGGAGAGCCAATGGAAGATATGGGGGAGTCCATACTGTCAAAGGCAAACTTCTCGCAAAGCCATTAGCACAGAGGCACAGGTGAGCTGCACATTGACTCTTCCTTCACCCCAGACTTCTGCTGGGCTCCATAGTCCTTCTTATCCTCAGGTCCTGTTGTCCTGACTCACACTCTGTTAATCTTACATTGATCTTTAGGTGTTTTTGAGAACCATGGGAAATCTTTTCTGGAGCAAGGTGGGGCTTGCATAACTAAATGCATAGGCAATTCTTGTTAATACATGCCTTTAGGCCTACAAGGCTGAGGTTGCCTGGGTTCGTTCAGCAGTCAGAGCTACTCGTTGCTGCTGTGTGACTGGTGGCAAATGTGTGCCCTAGTTTCCTGATCTGTAAGTGCCCTAGTGTGTAGAGGTGACAGTTTGGGGAGGTAACCGCTCCCCCACCCCCTCCTTCCACAGCCCTCAGCACAATGAGGCCTCTATAAATGCTCCCCTTAAATTCTATGACTGCAGGCAGACTGCATTGCTAGCCCTGCCTGGATTCTTCTCTTCGATAGAATGAGGCAGGACTTCCAGAAGGTGGCAGACAGATGACAGATGATAAGTATTATCACATCCTTGATGGATCTTGCACTAGCTGGCTAGAGGAAAAAAAGCAGGTCCCAGAGAGGATGCCTGCAAGAAATCAGGGGCAAAGTGCATCATGGGTATTGATCCAGGGAGGCCTAGAGAGTGAGGCCCCACCTCTCAGAACATCAGAGGATCAGTGTGTGTATGTGTGTTGGGTGCATATGTGTGTGCTGCTTGTGTGTGTGTGTGTGTGTATGATTACAAGGTAGTAGTATAACTTCTTAGCACTGCCAGTTAAGGAATTTGAGGTAAGAGGAATCAAAGACTTGGGGGGGGGGGGGTATTGTTTGAAGCCTGACCGATAGACAGCTACCATGTTCCAGTGAAGTTTAGGTGTGAGCAGCTGACCCTAGACCTCTCTAGCATATGCTCCTCAGGCCTAGGAAAGAGACTGTAGCTTCCCCAACCATTTAATTCAACCGAGAATTCTCCATAAAATATGCAAAGTGCCTTGGAAGAAAAAAAAAGGCAAACCAGATCTGAACAGTAATTGTTGTTGCTAATTCTGTCTCAGGCATCCTGTGTGAAGAACATGAACAACTGGGAGTGTTGTTTCTCAAAGGCCTAGAAATACAACCACGACCCCTCCCCCTCAGCAAGAGTAACAGAGGCCCTCTTGTTTGAAGTGCAAATTACAGCAAGTTTCCTTTGCACTAGAGGAGAAACTTAGTTGCGGTGTACATCTGAGTGTTAAGCAGACACTGGGCACATACATATACTTAAAGCTATTTTCAATGTCTTCTGGAAATAGAAACAACTATAAAAACTCAGCTTAAGATCACAAAAACTCTTTAAAAGCCCTCCCTGGGATACTGGAGGCTTCCAGAGCTGCTGGGTAGGACTAATTATGTAACTTCCTCCACCTTAAATCACTACCAACAAAGTCAGCAGGTGAGTCACACTCCTTTGTATTGTAATGGCAAGATATAAAGCCTTTCAACCCCTAAATTTCAAAGGGATGCGTTTGATAGGTCTTGCTTGCCTTTCTCCACCTGCTGTTCACAATATGATGTCACGTGTTTATAGTGTACTTACAAAATGGAAAACTCAGTCCTCGCTCCTGACCTTTGAGGAGGCTCACAGGGTTCTTCTTCTGGTTTTCCTAAAGAAGCCAAAAGCTCTAGCTTTGTTTTAGAGTAGAGCCTTTGGATTAAAAAAAAAAATGTTTATTTTTATTTTATGTGTGTGAGTGTTTTGCCCGAATGTATGTTAAATGTACCATGTGATGCAGTACCTGAGGAGGCCAGAGAAGGGTGTCACGTGGACCTGAAGATGGTTGTTTTCGTATTGGGAAGCAAACTGGAATCCGATGAAAGAGCCAGGTGTTCTAAACAGCCAGACTTCTCTCCAGCTTGTAGCTGTCTGATTTGTAATCATCAGAAACTGATCGCTATTTTCATAAAAATGTAGGTGACTCCTCAAACCCAGCTTGGAGCTGCCTCCAGTTTGTGGCCTTTCTTGAGCATCTGACTTCTGGGCCCAGAACCCCGGCACACACTGGGATCACACCCAGTTCTGAGTATCTCTGAGTTAGCAGTCTCTGCACAGTCCACTTGGCGCTTCTGAACTCCAGGTCTCCTCGTGAGTTCTGCTCACTGAGCCTTGCTTCAGGCCTTGCCACTCCAGATTAGTCTCTGCCAATTGCCATTAGAGGATACCAAGAGCCAGGGGCTTCACCATGAGAGCTCCATTCACCATCCTGGAGACTTCAAGTCCAAGGCACCTCCAGGTCTGGTTTCCTAGGTCACTGACCTTGTTTCACAGATGGCTGCTCTCAGGCTGCCTAGTGCTGGGGCTGTCTCTCTGTCCTCATCTCTTTTTCTCACTAGGACTCCAGTCAGGTTGGACTAGGGCCTACCCAACAACCTCATTTTAACTTAATTACCTCTTTAAAGCCTTATCTCCAAACACAGTCACAGCCTGTGGTTTTACAGGCTAGGATGTCAGTGTATAGGTTTTGAGACAGACGAGGGTCAGCCTCCAACATCAACCACCTCACCTAGCCTGGCCCCAGTTCCTCTCAGGGGAGGACAGTCTTTCCTGTGGAATTTCCAGAGACGAATGCTTCCTGAAGGCCTAAGACTAACTCACTACCTCCTTAAACGTGAGCAGGTGAACTGGTTTCTTCAGAGACTACACCACACAGCTTCTGTCTCTGTGGTTGGGTTTGGATATGAAGTTCCTTCAGTCTCTAAGGCTCCTGTGTTAAAGAATCAATCCCCAGAGGGTGCACTATTGAGCAGTGGCTAAATCACAAGAGTCTCAACTACATCCAGGGATTAATCTTTTGAGGGATTCACAGATGAATGGGCATTTAAAAAGCAAAATCTAAACAAAGTGAGTCATCCGAGGGTCTTCCTGGAAGCCCCTTCCTGTCTGTTTCCTAGCTTTAATGGGGTGAGCAGCTTTCCTTGGCCACACTCTCCCACCATGATATTGTTTTCTTGCCTGGGCTTGGGGGGAAAAAAATGGAACTGGGTGACCATGGTCTGAAACCATGAGTCCAAATACAGCTTTCTTTCCTCCAGCATTTTGTCATAGCACCAGAAAGGTAACATTGGTTTGCTCCTCATGTTTTGCTCTGCTTGTTTTTTTTATATACCCCAGAACCACCTGCAGAGGGTCTGGACCCTCCCACATCAGTCATTATATTCAAATCAGACTGACTTTCCCACAGGCCAATCAGGTAGAGGCAATTCCTTAACTGAGGCTCCTCCTCCCAACTGACTTCAGTTTCTGTCGATAAAAAAACAACACCCAACCAGCACAATCCAGTTTCTTCCAGTCTTTACCAGCCAGATCCTACTCTCACCTTGAGACTGGGTTGACTCTTGTGATTGTCACAATGATGCGGTTCTAGTTAACTCTTAAGATGCTGAGCGCCTTTGCTGTACCCATTAGAACCCTGAGCCTTTCATGAGTTCAGACCCCAAGCTAATTTTGTGAATGGGGCCATGGGAAATTCAAGAAAGATGTCTCAGCCTATAGCTGCTTACAGTTACAAGTGTGTCTCAGGTGGCACTGCAGAAAAATGAGGAAAATTAAATCATTGTTGTTTAGCCTGTGAGTTTTAGGAGCGGTTTGCTATATACCAATAAATGACTGAGAACACTTCTCAGTTACAGCTCTCTCCAGCTCTCTCTAATGATATTTTAAGTATTACATTCAGTTTAATGTGGACTGAATGCCTTCATAGAAGAGAGACAGTATTTGAAAAGCTGCGTGGATGTGTGTGGTGGTTTAAATGGTGGTGAAGACCCCCAAACTCGGGAGACCCTTCCTCAAGTCTCAGGAAATCACGACCACCCAAAAATCACAAGAAACCATACCTGGATGCAATCAGCAGAGGTTTATTGGGGAGAGTTGGCTAGCCAAGGTCAAAACTGCTCGTCCACGCAGGAACAGAATTTTGACAAAAGGCCAGCAAGCTGAGGGGCTTTTTTATAGCATGGGGTGGGGAAAGGAGGGAATTTTCCTTCGGTTACACGTGATTGGTTGCATTTTCACGAGGTTACACATGATTGGTTGTTTTATAAATTTTGAAGATCAGCAGGCTGTAACACTGGGAAAACCTGGGGGGGGGGGTAACCAAGAACAGTGGAAAGTTAGCTACTTCTTGGAACCACCCAGATGACTTGCATCCCTTTCTGTGGTCAGGAATGTGTCCTCCTGCCCTGGGCCTTCCCCACCTACAGGCGGGTCCCCCTCCCTGAGGCCTGAGGAATGTTGCTCTTCCCTGAATGCATCCCGGGGCAATGGTGGCAGTAAAGGCCTGAATCTTACATCCAGTTCTGCTTTCAGGAACCTGAATCTTTCTGCTCAGGTCTAAAGGAAAAAAAAAAAAAAAAAAAAGCCTGCATATATTCCACAAAATGGTGTTTATAATTTTTCACTCTACAGTGGCATACACCTTTAATCCTAACACTCAGAAGGCAGATGCAGATGGACCTCTGAGTTCAAGGCTAGCCTGGTTTACAGATCAAATTCCAGGTCAGCCAAGCCTAGGCAGTGAAGGAAACCATGGACCACAGAAAGCTGGTGAAAATGTATTTGTAAGAGAGAGCCATGTTCCAGCCCCAGTAAGCAGCAGAACTTGAAGACTTCAGCCATGTGGTTCTGGCTTTAGAGTCAAGGATATAAGAAAAAGGTTATGGAATCTCCCTCTGTGGGTAAGGAAAGCCACCAAGGCCAGGCATATGGCAGGGGTGTCCCTGACTGGAGGCCCGGAGAGACCACTGAGAAGCTGTGACTGTGAAACCTGGATTGCCTTGGAGACCGGAAGATGTTGGAGATGTTTGAGTTGTGGGCTACCTGCCATGGAGAACTGCTAACAGAGTGGAAGCAGCCCAAGAGGGAGAAGCGTGTTGCAGTCAATGAAGCTGAAAGGAGTTGGAGATCTGAGGAGTGCTTTGACATCAGACATGAAGATGCAGAGTAGAAGAGTTTCTGTCCCAGATGTTTTTCAGTCTTGCTTTGGTCTAGTATTTCCTCACTATAATCTCTTTCCTCCATTTTGGAATGGTAATGTATATTCTATGGTGTTATATGTTGGAAGTATGTGATCCACTTTTTATTTTAGTTTTACAGGGGTTTTACAGTTCAGAGATTTCGATGAGTCTCCAAAGAGACTTTGAGTTTCTAAATAGGGTTGAGACTGATAAACTCTGAGGACTTTGGAAGGTGGACTGAGTGCATTTCTGCATTATGATATTGGTAAAAGTCTGTGGAGGCCAGGGAGTGGAATGTTGTGGTTTGAATGAAAGTGCCAGTAAACTCTTAGGGAGTGGCACTATTAGGAGGTGTGGCCTTGTTGGAGTAGGTGTGACCTTGCTGGAGGCAGTATGTCATTTCAGGTTGGGCTTTAAACTATCAGAAGCTCAAACCAAGCCCAGTGGCTCCCTCTCTCCTCCTGCAGTCTGCTAATTCAAATATAGAACTTTCACCTTCCTCTCCATCATCATATCTACCTGCATTCAACCATGCTCCCTGCCATGATGATAACAGACTGGATCTCTGAAGCTGTAAGCCAGCCTCAGTTAGATGTTTTTCCTTTATATGAACATCACAGCATCCTGTCCTCTTGGGACCTGTCTCCTCATTTGTCCAATGTCTTTCCTGCTGACTTAAATACTGTATTACATGTTTGTATGAACTGAATAGCAGGCCAGAGCTTGGCGTGATAACAGTAGCAAGTAGAGGCAAGAGAGTGCATGATGGCACTTGGAATTTTAAGAGGCAACCAGAATTTGCATTAAGAAACTGCTGGTTTTAGGTGCCACCCACCAGTCATTACTTCCTCCTCTCTGCTCTTAATGACTGTCTTGGCTTTTGGTCTTCCCCAGTGAAAGGAGCCGTTGTCACTCATCAATCCAATTAACCTTCAAGATCAAAGCATACAGGCAGAGAGCCAGGACTTCTGGGATGAGGAAGGAGCTTAGCAGGCTTCTTCAGTCACTCACAGCTGAGGAGGGGGAAATGGGAGGGGGCAGTAACAAACTTAGAAAAATTTAAAAGGAAACAGTCACTCAAGCAAGTCTGTAAAATCTCAGAAGGGTGAGGGTCTGTGGGCTGTGAGCTACCTCCCGCCTCCTCTGCTGCCTCTCTGGCTCTGTGTTATCAAGTATTACCTCCACTTGGCCCTCCAACCTCGCCTGCTCCCAGCCTGCTCCTGTCTCAGGAAGCTCTCTTCCAGCAGTCCATCCTTGGGAGAGGGACACTCTCTGCCTACCCACTCCCCAGAAGATGACAGAGCTTGAGACTACGTGGGTCTCTGTTGCTTCCACCCTTAGCCAGCTCCCTCTCTGAGAAGGTGAGTCCCCATGCTGAAGAGAACAAGCCGTTTCACTCCAGCACACACAGTAGAGAAGGACATTTGTCACTCAGGGGAAAGGAAGTCCCTGGCAAAATTATCCATTAGGATAAAGAGCTCAACCATTCCCTCTAGGGACTTACTTCACTTGACACGGGGAAAGTCATGCTAAAGCAGAGAGGGCGTGGTGACTCGCAAGGATGAGGTACTGGGGAAGCTCTGAGAGGAGAAAAACGGCCAGGCAGTACGAAGTTTAGTAAAAAGAGCTGGCTCAGAAGAGGTTTCTCGGAACGCAGTAGCAAAGGAAGGCCGTGTGCATGCTCGGGGTGGGGGGTGGGGGCAGCACCACAGTGAGGGAGGGCTGTGTGCATGCTCAGGGCTGCACCCACGCAGGAGCTAAGGGCATGGACAGACTCCAAAGCTTCTCAAACCTCAACTAGACTCTGAGACAGAGCCCTTCTCTGATTCAAAGAGCCTACCCACCACAGCACCTGACCAAATAACAACTGAAAAGCCACTAACTTTAACAGTTCAGGGACAGCTCCTTGGCTACTTGATTGTCTATAGTGCTGAAGCTGAGTTTCCTGGGGAGCTGTCAGAAAGAAGGCAACCACATTTAATGAGTTAGATTTTGAAACAAACAAGTACCTTTCCCTACTGCACTATTAGACTCTAACCCTCATACCTAGGTAACAATGAAGAGTGAGCATCTAACAGGATAAGGACAAACTACAGCACGCACTGGAGAAACACAGGCCTGCTTTCTTTAAGGAATAATCATCCCTGGCCACCAGGAATGCTGGCCTGAAAGTGGTCAGAACAACCCAGTGGCCTTTTGGAATTCTATTAGGAACTAGCTTCCACCTGAATTTGCCCCAAATTCTGAATTGTTTGGGTCCTAATCATGGAATTTGTCTCTAAGTGACTAGAGTTCATCCTTATGGAAGAGGCCTTGTATGTGCTGTATCCTCCATCAATAGAATCCATCTTTATACTTGTCACAGATTCTTCCTCTCCAGGCAGTAGCCCTCAAGCACTGTCTGCCAGCCATCAGAACTTGTTCTTAGGATAAAGATCTCAGGCACTTTGCTATGTCTGGGTATTTTGCAAGGGAATTTTGATATGGCCATCCCTGAAGTTTCATTATGAGAGCTGTCACACGGAAACTTTTCCACTAAGCTTTGTTGTGTTTAAATGTGTAAGAAAATTGAACCAAGGGATCAGACTCTCTAAGAGTCTTCATCCAATCTGACTGACTGAGTAGTAGTTTTCCTTCGCACCTCATCCCAGTTCATCTCCCAGCCCGGTGGGTGTGTTAGCTTCAGGGACTGCCCAAACTGCCATTCTGCAATAAACTTTGACCAGTAAGTGGCTTTTGTCAACTGGAAGGGTATTTCCAGCCTTAGCCACTGAGTTAAAACACTAAGACTTGTTGGGGGCCGACTTTTAGCAGAAAGCGGCTATCAGCTTTGCAGCCATCTTGAGCCATATACCCTGACATGAGACTTGGATTACAATAGCCTACAACAGCTGAGCACACTCCGATAATCTTGGTTTAGTTACCTTGTGTGTGTGAGATTAAAGGTGTGTGAGATTAAAGGTGTGTAACTTAAGAGTGTGACTTAGAAGTGTAGAGATCAGATTTAGAGACAAGACCTAAGGGCATGATTAAAGGTGTGACCAAAAGGCATGGCTTAGAAGTGAGACATATAAAAGGCAGAGGCAGACGGTAGAGAATCAGACACTTGGACTAGGAAGAGAGACTGAAGAATAAATGGGACTGAATCACACTCTGTCTGGTCTCCATTCTTCGAGTCTATCCTCACTCTCTCTCTTGGTGAACCCCGACCTGCGGACCAGAGCGGCAGCTTGGGCCAGGATACAGTGGCCGCCAAACGTGGGGCAGCCCGGGCCTCAACATTTTGCTCAGGCCACGACATTTTTTGGCCGCCCGAATGTGGGGCTAGTGCGGTTCCCAACAAAGACTGAGAGAATTCTGAGGCTGGCAGGTGGAGGCTGCACATGGCATGGGAAACTGACTTCATAGAACAGCTTTAGTTAGTCACTTGATTAAACTCTAGTGAAAAGCAGGCATTTTCAGGGTAGGGGTCACCAGCCATAGAATCCCAGAATATTACTTGGGGTAGCTAGCAACAATGAATCAATCAACCAATCAAAAAAGCAAGATATAGTAAATAAACCCAAGAACCTAAAACAAAACAAAACAAAACAAACAAAAAAAACCCAATCAACCAGAGAATGACACAATCACATGAGCCTTTGATGTGATCTGGCTAGAAGCTAACAGACAAATGACTTCACATAGTCATTGTTCAAAGAACTAAGAGCAATAGCAGCAGCAGCAGCAGCAGCAGCAGCAAAGAACTAAGGGAACCATGCACCCAAACCCAAAGGTAGGTAGATGATAATGTATCAAGAGAAGTTGTGGTGGTTTGAATATGCTTGGCCCAGGGAGTGGCACTTTTAGGAGGTGTGGTCTTGTTGGAGGAAGTATGTCACTGTAGGGTTGGGCTTAGAGACCCTTGTCCAAGCTTCCTGGAAGCCAGTCTTCTCCTGTTTGCCTTCAGAACAAGATGTTGAACTCTCAGCTCTTCCGGCACCATGCCTGCCTGGATGCTGCCATGCTCCCACTTTGATGATAATGGACTGAACCTCTGAATCTGTTAGCCAGCCCCAATTAAATGTTGCCTTATGGGAGTTGCCTTAGTCATAGTATTTGTTCACATCAGTAAAACCCTATCTAAGGCAGAAGCTGTCAGGGGTTAGGGTTATAGATCAGTGGTAGAATTTTGACCAAGCATGCACAAGGTCCTTCAGAAAAAAATATGAATAAAGAGACTGTCTTAGTCAGTGTTCTATTGCTGCAAAGAGACACCATGACTGTGGTAACTTTTATAAAGGAAAATACCTAATTGGGGCTGGCTTACTGTTCAGAGGTTTGATTCATTAACACTATGCTAGCATGCAGGCAGATATGTTGCTGGAGAGGTAGTTGAAGGCTCTTCATGTGGAACCACAGACAGCAGGAAGAGAGAGATACTGGGCCTGGTTTGAGCATTTGAAACTGTAAACCCCATCACCCTCAGTAGGGCGGCTCCTTAATGGCCAAGCATCCAAACACAGAAGCCTATGAGATCCGTTCCTATTCAGACTACCTGAGATACAAACTATTGAAAGGAATGAAATAGAGAATTCGGACTTGGAAACAAAGAGAAACATGGGCAGAGGGTCCAAAGAACAAGTGAAAATGCTTTGAGATAAATGCAAAGG
The DNA here is from genome assembly GCF_011762505.2 of Arvicanthis niloticus. Taxonomy (NCBI): domain Eukaryota; kingdom Metazoa; phylum Chordata; class Mammalia; order Rodentia; family Muridae; genus Arvicanthis; species Arvicanthis niloticus. The sequence goes on from NC_047660.1 coordinate 102,235,393, forward strand.
CACAGCATATCAAAACTTATAACACACATTTAAAGTAGTGTTCAAGGGAGTTCATGGCTGTAATGCTGTAAAAGAATAGTATGACGGCTTTCGGGTCAGCAGCCTGGACCTACTTTTAGACGGTGAAAGAAGAAAAGGAAAAGAGGCTCAACTGAGAAGGAAGAGGAAAAGAACAAAAATTAGAGAGGATTCCACCTCTGTGTTTACTCCTCAAAAGACCTGCACAAGATCAAGCAAGTTACAGACCCAGCATGGTGGGGGCTGGACAGACCACTCAGCAAGCCAGTGTCGGCTATGGCAGAGGACAGGGGCTCCATTCTCCACATGTACGTCATGGCTCACAGTTATCTGTAACTTTAGTTCTTGAAGATCTAATGCCATCTTCTGCCCTCTCCAAGCATGCATACGGTACACATATGTGCAGGCAAACACACATACATAAAAAAAACCAAATAAATTGATTTTAAGCTAGCACCGAACAGGGAGGGGCTCTAGAGTGCCCCCTCCCCCACCTGAGGAGCTCTCCAGTATACAACTGACGGGGACTGAGGAGTCTTTCTCTGGGCGTGTGACCAGTGTAGGTTTCCCATTCCCCAGTGGATGACCCCGACACATATACATAAAGGCAGCAATAATTGAACTCAGTGATTTAAAACTTTAATCAATTAAACATTATAAACTGAGGACATGAAAGGGAGGTCCTAGAGGAATTAGAGGGCTGAATGGTGGGCTATGATCAAGATATGTATACATGTTTAAAATTTTCAAAGGATGAATACGATTTTTTTAAGTTATAATTTTCTGTCACTTAAAAGCTTAATGATTAATATTCTTTATGAACACAGGCAGAGACTGTCAACAAAATACTAGCAAACAGAATACAGCAGCGTACTAAAGATTATATAGCCAGTCAAGCCAGGTTCATATTAGAAATATAAAGGGAGTTTATAACCAGAAGTCAATGTCAACTGGGTATGATAGTTCAGGCCTATAACCCTACCACTCAGGACATTGAGGCAGAAGGAACATTGTAAATTTCAGGCCAACCTGTGCCATACAGGAAGTTTTGTGCCAGCCTGGACTATAGAGTATGACCTGAAAGGGGGGGGGTGGGGGGTGGGGGGAGGTAGAAAGAATACGGTATGCACTATTAATAGAATACAACACGTGCTTTAAACAGGAGGAGTTGTAAACCACCTTGATTTTACTGATGACGTGATACTGAACATAGGAATCCACATTAGAGCTAATTAACTAACTAGCTTATCAAGGTTATAGGACATACAATGGATAGACAGAAACCAATTTTATTTCCTTGCACTGAAAATTCCTAACAACAATTTCATTGACAATAGCACCAGTAAGAATAAAATAAGCATAAATTCAACAACTACAAAAGATCAGAAATCCTACACACACACACACACACACACACACACACACACACACACACACAGAGAGAGAGAGAGAGAGAGAGACAGAGAGAGAGAGCCCCAGACACAAGGTTAAAAGATATTGACGCTGTCCTGCATTAATGTATTAGAAGGTCTAAATCATGGTCTGGAAGTTCAGTGTCTTTATTATGATAAAACTCCTCAAGTCAATTTGCAGAAGATCTCAGCAGAATTTTATAGGCTGATCCTAAAATGCATATAAGACTCCAAAGGACCCAGAATAAATAAAATTACTTAGAAAATACTAAAGTCAGAGGACTTGTCTTCCTTGACTTTAATACTTGCTCCAGATTCATGATGTTCAAAAGAGTTTCAAAATTCGAATGGAACAGAAGTGGATGCTGAACCTCCATATTTATATCCTGTGACTTAACAAGACCGCCAAAAGCGTTCTGTAGTCATAGCCACACATTCTCTATACAATACCACAGGTGGAGAGTATTTTAACAGAAAGATTTCCTTGGTTTACAGTTCTGAAGTTCCATGGTTGAGGGCTGTATCTTGTAATGGCTTTCCTCTTCAGAGAGGCTGTAGGGCACCAGATACCAAGAGACAGGAAAGGTGTGTGTCCCCTGGGATTCTTCTCCCTTCTTATGAAGCCTCTGGGATTGAATCATGGCGCCCTACCCCATGACTCTGTCTAATCCTAATCGGCTCCCTAAGGCCCCACCTCCAGACGACACAGATCAAGTTTCTCCTTTCTTATAACCTCTCTCTGAGGATTATACCTGCCATCATGAATCCTTGAGGAACACACACTACATCCAAACATTCCTCCCGGATCTCCCATGGCTCATCTCCTTCTCATTAAGATAATCTCCCAAAACCCTAAAGTCTTAACTTCTAGAATTCAACCTTCAAATGTCTCATTTGAGACTCAAGGCAATTTCCTTGCAGTTATGAACCTAGAATGTTGAAATAAGTTATCTATTTCCAATATCCATTGTGGGACAGGCACAGGGCATATGTTCCTATTCTAAAAGGAAAGGAAATACAAATAGAAAGTGCATAATCATAAATTTAAAGTTTACATTCTGTGACACAGTGAGGTGAGAAATGGGTACCCCAGGCCTAAACATGTCCTCCCTATTAGTTTGCTAGTTAACCCTTTGGGACACAAACTGATTTGTGTATCTTTGCAAGATCCACCTGACAATCTGCTGTTTGCATTGCCTCTCCAAAGTTTCTGTTAAAAGTCCACTAGGCATCACCCCACAGGGGATTCTCCAGCGAGCCTGGACACCTGTAGAATGCTTTCTGCCTTGCTTCCCAGGCTTTTGTTTGAGATCTTGGTGGAAGCCATTATGACCCCATTAATGCTGCACTTTTTACACCAGCAGACTCATGTCTGGGTGGACACAAAGGCCTGCCATTGTTATGAGCTATTTAAATATGGCTACAGTGTCACTGAACCCTTCTTCAGGAGGAAAACCAGAATCTGAAGATGTCTCTGTTTCTTGTCTAAGTTACAGCAATGGAGAAAGAGACTCTTTCTATCAGTGGTGCTGGGACACATGGGTGTTGGATAGCCTACAGAGTACCTGTACAATCGGGTTGAAGATAAAACTGTAGAAGCTGAACCTATAAGCATGCTTCCAACTGCTGCTTGGTCATTTGTTCACACAAAGATGATGGAGAAGAACATGTGAGGTTCTGTGGTGCCCCAAGTTCCTTATTAAAAAAAAAAAAAAAGAAGAGAGAGAGAAAGAAAGAGAGAGAAAGAAAGAAAGAAGGAGCAGAGGTATTTTTTTGTGAGCTATAGTGTGTGATTGATTATTTTCAGATATGACACCAAAAGTATCACGCATGAGGAAAAGCAGATAAATCCAAAATTTAAAAATTGTTCAAGAAAAGATATCAACAAAGTGAAACAATCACCTACTAAGTAGATTAAAACATTGACTCATCATATAGCTGATATAGGATGTTATTTCCAGAATTTATAAATAACTTTTGTAATTTAGTAATTATTTTTAAATGGGCAAACCATTTGAACCTTTCCTTCATATTAGGTAGAAAATAGCCAATAGGCCCACTGAAGCATGCTAAGCAAAATGTCAATTAAAACCGAAGTGAGAAGCTGGTGTGGTGGCACACACCTTTAATTCCAGCATTCTGGAGGCCAGGAAGGAGAAGCTCTGTAGATTCAAGGCCAGCCTGGTTTACACAGAGTGTTCCAGGACAGCCAGGGCTACTTGGTGAGACCTTGTCTCAAAAGAACATCAGAAACAAAACCATAATAGTGAGCTATCAGTCCATACCCACTAGGATGGCCATACACACAACAAAACCAGGAATGTTAAACCCAAAACCCCGGGGTAAGAATAGAACTGTGGTGGGCAAATGGCAAGATGTAGAACTACACACCACTAGCATAAGACTGAAACAGTGCCATGACTACAGAAAACAGTTTGGTGGGCCTTAAGATTTAAATACAGAGCTACTTATCAGCCCCATTTATAGGCACATAACCAAGAGAAAAACACACAGTTGAATGTTTGCAGTTGTAAATATATATCTGCACACAAACTTCTCCAGAAATGCTTTGGGCTGCATTATTCACAATAGCCAAAGAGCTGAGTGTTCTCCAGTGGAGGAGTGGAGAAATGCATGTGGTATACTTGAATCACGGAGTATTTCTTAGCAATGCAAAGGAATGAATTATAAGCAGCTATTTATTGTTCCTCTTAGATAACCTTTTTAAAAAAAACAAAAAAACAAAACAAACAAACAAACAAACAAAAAAAAAACAGGCACATAGCACATACACACCTCTCTTACAAGTGCCCAGAAAAGGTCAGTCAAGGGGACCTGTTGTAAATTTGGGAGAGAGGTGGTCACCATTAGGGAATGCTGGTGGTTTTGGTTTTCAGTTATTCTGAAGGTGGACATGATAGGCACTCAACATTGTGAAAATACTAAAAAACTGAGTTTATGCTAAATTTGTCTTAATTGTAATGCTTTTTAAAAATAAATTGGTGTTTCCTTTAATGAAGAAAAAAATCAATTATTAGTCTTCCAAGTAATTTAAAAATCTTAATTCCCCCTTCTTCAAAAAACCATACGTATTAATGTAAAAAACATCTATTTTTCCTGAATGGTCTGTATGAGGAAAAGAGGACATGAGCAGTTTTCCAGCTATGGAAGACTGAAAAGTCGTGGGAACAGGTGGCATGAGTTTAGTCCCATCAATTGCCACCAGATTGACTGCAGAAAGGGTTTCTGGAAAACAACCAAAATTTAAAAAATACTGTACTTGTTTAAAAATAAGACAATTACCACCAGGAAGCTGGGGTTTATATCTGGCAAGATCATTTTACATTACTAGCTCTGGTTTGAAATGAAATCTCAACTAAAACTTCTGGCAGATCCTCCCACCCTTTGGGGACTTAACATTTTTATGCTCATGCTTTTTAGAGAAGGAGCCGCTTCTCTATGAACATGATCTGCTCCCATCCTTCCCAGAGGCTGACTGCATCCATGCTGTTAAGCAGATGGTGGCTGAGGATACTCACAAAAAGCAAACACATTTTAATTTCCTTTATTAAATCGAGGTAGGGAGATCATCTTGAGATGATTAAATTAGAGACCTTAAATAACTCATTCCGTAGGAAACTTACGACCAAGCCACAGAGCTATTTATTCAGTGACAATAGAAACCACGGAGTCACAGGAAATGGAAGAGTCTAATTTTCCTTAGCAACAAAGAGACAAGGATGACCACAGACAGCCCCAAGTAAGCCACACACTGCCATGAGACTTGAGAGTGTACCCACAGGAGACAGATGTGCCTGAATTCTGTGTACTTAGCATCTTTTTAGGTTACACACACGGAGAACATTACCTGTGCCGTCCACACACCTGTAGCACCTTCACAGCAAGGACGCCATGACCTCTTTAAGAAGCATCTGTCCTTTATTAGCTTTCCGGCTTGCTTCTGGAAATAGATCTTTTCCCATGAGGACAGGGTGAGTCCTCTGTTGAATGTGATGGTGCCTTTTATTTCTTCAAGACAGGAATTACTTGTGCTTCCGAAGCACAATACGAAGAATCTAACAGTGGTTCTTCCATCGCACACACGGGAACGGTGCAACACAGCCTCACTTTCCCCGACCTCAATCAGACCTGTTCCTGGTCACTGGGTTTATTGATAAAATGTGGATAAAACTGGGGCTGATGTATCTGTCTAGGAGGACTGAACTGTCGGTAATGAGTGGGTTCACAAAGCACTGATGTGGAGAACCTGGCCCCAATCACCCAAGAGAATGTTCCGGAAGTTAGAGAAATAAGACTTAGACATGCAGCACTGCCTGTTTTTCAGTGGTGGGGGCGGGGCTTCGATGAGAACTGAACAAGTAAGGGAAAATCGTGGTAATAGTTGCACCCTTGTGAAAGCAGACACGCAGAAGCAGGCATAGCGTTTAAGTCCAGTCTCACAAATACTCAAGAAACCCAATTAGATTTTTACTGATCACCATGGGAATTTTGACCTGCTTTGTCTCTGACTCGGGCCCGTTCACCCCTAATTAGGCAACCTCGTATGCCCCCCCCTCCCCCCCCCCCCCACCGCTTCCAGGAAGTTACCATATTGTTGCGGAACTTAGTGCGGGCACCCGATTGGCATAGTGCACTTACAGCCCAGAACTCCTGGACTCAAGTGGCCCTCCCATCTCAGCCTCTGGAGTAGCTGGAACTACAAGTGTGCGCTACCGAGCTAAGCGCCAATTGTTTTGTTTTTTTTTTTTTAAAACCATCCTACCAACCTACCAACCAAACAAACAAATAAACAAACACAAAACCCCAAACAACTCTGAAGCCAAGTGTAGGACATGGTTGTAGGACAAGCACTTGAGAGGTGGAGGCAGGAGCATTGCAAACTCCAAGCCAGTCTGAGCTGCACAGAATTTGAAGCCAGTTTGAACTAAAGAGTTGAGAACCTGTCTCACTAAGCAAAAATGCTACCCGCCCCCCTTTTCAGGCTAGAAAGAGAATATATTACATGGCTTCCCGTGCTCACTTCCAGCCTATGGCTTTCTGTGTAATAGGACCTGTGTGCCCCTGGTTGAGAGGTAGAGTCTATGCCCTTGAACCCAGACAGACAGACCTCCACGGCTGCTGTGACAGAGGCAGGAGGCAGGAGTGATGTGAAGTCTGTGATTTTGGAGGTCATAAAGGCAAGATGGCTTTGATTTGATTTTGATTTGATTCGATGGTTTGGCTCTGGCTTTGATTCTTTCTCCCCAGGTCACCTGTCCATGGACCAGCTACCAACCTTCCCGTCATGAGGAAGTCCACACTGACATCGGCTGGGCCACTCCTAGCATCAGCTGCCACTGATCCCACTGCTACCAGTGAGAATGTGAACAGACCTCCTAATAACTGCAGTGTGCAGACTTCCAGATGTCCAGCGAGGCTCCGAATACAAGAGAGGAGCAATAAGAAGCCATAGTCACTGCACACAGAGCCTCAGCATCTACACTACCGGTGTGTTGGAATGTGTTGCCATGCACCATGTGATAACAGATACAAGCATGACCCATACCTCTTCCCGGCAGAAAGCCACAAAGCACGGGAGATTAAGACTGTCACAGGATCTACAATAAGAGTGGCTCAATAGAAAATGTTTGTTTTTTACGGCTTTGCGCATTTTACAACTCTCATGGTGCAAGCCAGGAACGAATCTAGGGACCCAGCAAATTAATGAGATGATTAGTCATCCTTTCAACAAATGCCTACCATTATTCTGAACATCTTAATAAAGTACAGTAGAAACCTGTATCTGGTCTAGTGTGTCTGCGTTCCAATCCTGCCTCTAACACTTAGTAGCTGTGTGATTTAGTGAAAGTTACTTGATCTCTCTGTTCCAGATTCCTTTGTCTGTAAAGGGAGACATTAAATCTGCTTCTCAGATGTTGTGAAGTTTAAAGTCTTAATATACATGAAGTACTTAGATGAAGGTCCAGCACACACTGTGTTAATGTATGTGTGTATGTATGTATGTATGTATGCATGTATCTATCATCTATCTATGTATCTATGTATTTCTATCATCTATCATCTATCTATCTATCTATTATCTGTCTCTGTCTATCATCTGTCTCTATCATCTATATATTTATTATCTGTCATCTATCTACTCTGTGTGTATGTACACCCTTGAGTGTTTGTCGGTGTGATATGCACATGTGGATGTGGGCACATGCATGTCATGGTGCATGTGTGGAGGTCAGAGGACAGCCCTCAGGAGTTGGTCCTCTCCCTTCCACCTTCACATAGGTTTGGGAACTGGACTCAGGTGTCTGGGCTTTCGTAGCCAGCGATGAAACCTGCTAGATCACCTCTGTACCCCTTGTTATAGCTGTCTCCATCTGTAGTGATGTTGTTATTATTATTATTGTGTGTGTTTCTGTGGACTAAACTCAGGACTCTGTGCATGCTAAGCAAATGTTCTACCACTGACCTAGGTCCCAAGCCTTAGGCTTCGTCTTAGAATAAGATTCAAAGCAAGGATGGAAAAGTGCTAGCATCTGGTAAGTGCAGGAGACATGTATGTCCTGTATCACTAATATTTTGTTGCAATTTAAAAACGATGCTAAAATGAAATTGCATGCTATGGTGTCAGTCTATGGTAGTGCACCCAACAGGGAGGTAGAAGGTTAACCTGTCCTGGGGAACAACTTCTGTGCACGATAAAATGTCTGCTCGCCTCCAGCACCTGCACTCCTCTCAGGGAGAGGCTGTTGTTGGCTTGAGAAGTACAACTTGTCAAGTTGCTTCAACTTGAGGTGGAGGGTATGACCTTGAAACAGAGGGAGAAGGGGAGAGGTGAGGCCAGAGAAACACTGCAGGGAGGCTGGCTTCCATGGTTGAAGAGTGTGTAGCCGAATGTGCAGAGCTAGTTCTAGAAAATGAGACAGGGTAGACCTGAAGAGCTTGTTTCTGTGAGAGCCAGCATTCCAGAAGTTCACCTTTATGGTGGCTCAGTCACGGGGTGGGGCCATGAAGCATGCCTCAGGACATCCACCTCCATATAGCCTTCCAGGCTGGGGCCCCAAGACTGCTCCTTACCTCTCCCAGTGTCTGTGCCAATGCCTCGCTTTTCACAGTGGCTCCCAGACATGGTCTTGGTACAGTTGCTGTCATGGACCCATTCCCAGGAGACTCCTCTGACAGTGACAGTGCTTCAGACGCCAAGTGGCTTTGCTAGCTTGCCTTAGATGTCCAGGGTGGCCTGGGATGTGTGTGTTAGACCTTCCCCTTCCTCTGTACTTGGTTTCAGACTAGAAGGGAGGAGGAGACAAGGCTGGACCCATGGCAATCGGCCCTTTTGTCAAGAAGGCAAAGGCCTCCTCAGACTCTATCCTAGCAGCCAACCCAATCAACCGGAGTTGCCGTCCTGGATTCCTTCATTGTAACACAAGGCACCAAAGAAACAAGTCAGGCCTGGTATGGTTGTGTAAATCTGCAATCCCAGCATTCAGAAAGCTGAGGCAGGAGAGTGATAAGCTCTGGGCCAGTTTGGGATACACAGACACACACATACATATACACATAATCATATATATACTATATATAGTGAGATCTGTGTCACTAAATAAGACAGACAGGCAGACAGAAAGAAACTGAGACAGAGCTCAAGCATATAAGTTATCTCTGAGTACTTTATATATTGAAACAGTTTCCAGGAGAGTATTAGTCATTCTGGGTACAGAGGAGCAGTCCTGTGATATCAGCACTTGGGAGGCTGTGGCTTGGCCTACGGGATGAGTTCAAGGTTAGCATGGTTAGCTTAAGAAGACCCTGTCTCAAAACAAAGACATTTTTGAAAGGAGTGGGGATAAACGCAACCCAGTAGTTAAAGTATACGCCTAGTGACAATGGGTTCAGCCGCTAGTAAGAGAGAGGGGGCTTGAACAAGGAATGTGCTGAGACCCCTCAAACCATCTTAAGGTCTTGGCCACATAGCTGCCAGCTCGGCAGCTCAGGAAGTGAAGAAGTGTATGAGAATTTCATCAGATCCTGGAAGAAACCCCCACGCTACGTGTATGACTTAGAAAGCCTCGTTGGGGTTTTTATCATCTAGTAGAAACCAACAAACCTGGACCACGGTCCAGGAAACCATCAAAAGGCTGGCCTGGATCTGACTCCTTCAGAAACAAGCATCAAAAACAAACAACAGCATCCTAGGAGATTCTAAAATGTATCTTTTCTAAGGAATTTGTAGCTGGTGGAATTTATCCTACCCAAATGTCAACTAGAACAGGCTTTTGAAACACAAACTGTTCTTCAGAAAATACAATTCTGGATTCCACGAATATTTGCTGAGAAACCCGCACATGCCCCATACTGAACGAAGATGTACATGAGCCACACAGACTAGGTCTCTGCTCCCAGGAGCGCTGCTTTTCAGAGACCAGACAAGGCAATGAATGGCTCCAGCAGTTAGTCATGTGGAAGGCATTATGAAGGGGAGGGCTGGAATCCTGGTGGGTTGACATTACATGCTGTTATGGCATTCTCCCTCCCCCGGCAATGACAATCTGAAAGAGATAGGTAGACATTCTTCAAGATCTGGCAACTATCCTGCTGCCCATACATAGGAGGGGAGAAAAACCAGCAGAGACACAGTCTGTCTGTGCTGGACTGGCATAGACCAGACAGAAGCAGAAAACCCCCGGCAGGGGACAGCAGTGGGACTGGATAGGTGTCAATGAATTTGCTTCTGGAGGCTCTGAGTCGGAGGTAAAGGGGGGGGGGGGGGGCTGCTGCAGCGGCTGCTGCTGTAGGCAATGATTTGTTCTTGCCCGGGCTGGGCATCCAGTGCCTCTGCCAGCAGGCTCACTATCAAATGGAGAAACATTTCAACCTTTTCACATTGTTTTATGTTTTTGTTACATTAATTAACTAATTAATTAATGAGAGAGGAGAGAGAGAGAGAGAGAGAGAGAGAGAGAGAGAGAGAGAGAGAGAGAGAGAGAACCTTGTGGGAATCAGTTCTCTGCTTCTACCATGTGGGTCCTCCTGGGATCCAGTTCTGGCTGTCAGGCTTGGCAGCAAGCACAGTTAACAGCTACACCATCTTGCTGGTCTACCTCTTCACATTCTTGACAGCTACTTGACCTGTTTCAATCAGACTCTCGATGTCTGCGCAGAGAAATTTCCCCAACCTCCAAGTCTTCCCTACCTCAGTGCATGTACCAGAAGTCACTCCTAAAACATCCTGTTAACCATCAAGCCACCAGCGACTCTCCCCAGTTCCCCTTCCAAGAATCAGAGGCAGACCTTGTCCTGCAACAGCTTGTCTGATTTTCTATTGGCCAAAGCTAGTCACATGGTCCTAGGATGTAGATGCTAAGAACACAGCTCAGTAACAGACTTCCTTCATTTTTCCATAGTTCTACAGCCTCCCAGTATTTAGTGAAATTATGAATCCATCAGGGGATTGACCCGCTCACTAGGTCAGAGCCCTCAGGATCTGCTCATCTCTGGAGTCACCTTCACACACTGTGGTGGTCTGAATATGCTTGGTCTGGGGAGTGGCACAATTAGAAGGTGTTGCCTCGTTGGAGGAAGTGTGTCACTTTGGAGTTGGGCTTAGAGACCCTCCTCCTAGCCACCTCGAAGACAGTCTGCTTCTGGCCTCCTTTGGGTGAAGATAATAGAACTCTCAGCTCTTCCTGTACCATGCCTGCCTGGATACTGCCATGCTCCCATCTTGATAATGGACTGAACCTCTGAACCTGTAAGCCAGCCCCAATTAAATGTTGTCCTTTATAAGAGGTACCTTGGTCATGGTGCCTCTTCACAGCAATGGAAACCCTAACTAATGCATACACATACCCAGAGGTGAGCTTCACCAATCTAGATATTGCTCACCTAATCAAGTTGACAGTCCAGATTAACCATTACAGCCCTTTGGAAATAAAATGTCAGTCAAGGGCTATCTCTGAAAAGTTTGCATTACTGTGAATGCCATGAGGAGCAGTCTAAGAGATTGACTGCATCAGGAGTCAATGTTCTAGCCATCCCTGGTGCTGCATGAAGGGCACTGGTTTTCCGTGTGTGTCAACTTACACTCATATAGTAATCCTGTAATCGTCTAAGTCATTTTTCACATCTTCACTGAGATAATTTATATATTATATTTATCCATTTAACCATACAACTTGATGACCTTTAACAAATATATGCAGTTGTACAAACATCACTACATCAACGTTTTAAAGCCTTTCCCTCCCCTAAAGGCTCCTCAGTCCCCTGCAATATGCAGTGAATCTTCACTCTGCTTTATCCACAGACAAATACTCCTTTGCTTCCTGATTTCCTCTAGAATTTCATACAAAGCAGGTCTATGACGTGCAGAGTTTGTGTGCGGCTCCTTTTTTTTTTTCTATTAGTATTTACAATATATTATGGCATTTTCAAACACATCTATGTTTATTGATTTTCCCTTGTGCTTACCCACCCACCCACTCGTTTTCCACTCCCATACTTCAAGTGTCCAATTGCCACTTACCTTACCCAACACCTCTTTTTAGCCTTGTGTTCTCCCTTCTAGCTCTGTAGCCTGGACCCACACTTATTCCAGTTTATATGCATATAGAAAACATTGTAAGCTACGATCTGCATGTGAGAAAGAACATGTGGTTTTTGTTTAACCAAGCTTAATGTGGCACTTTCTGTTTCATCCATTTTCCTGTAGATTTCATTTATGTTTCAGCTGAGTAAAATTCCATTGTGTGTGTGTATATATGTGTATACACATACATATATATATACACATACATACATACATACATACACATATATATACACACATAGTATATGTGTGTATGTATATATATACATACATAGTATATGTGTATATGTATATATGTATATCACAGTTTCATTATCTGTTCATCTGCTGATGGACATCTAGGCCAGTTCCGTCCTGCTATTGCTGTGATTACAGCAGCAGTAACTATGGAAACACAAGCATTTCTATGGTAGAACATGGAGTCCTTGGTATTTCTGGTTCATATGGCAGCTCTGTTTTTAACTTTCTGAGAGACTTCCAGACTGTAATAGCCACACTAGGTTATACGCCCCCAGCAGTGAATACTGGTCCTTTTTTTCCTCCTCCAACTTCACTGGCATCTATTGCTACCTATTTTCTTGATGATAGCCATTCTGACTGGAGTTTGATGATGCTGCAGAGTAGCTTTGCTTTACAGCTAAGGATGTAGAACATGTTTTTAAAGTGCTTATATGTCATTTGCATTTCATATTTTAATAATTGTCTATCCATTTTATATACACTGATAATGAATTTGTTGAGAAGGAATAATGAAAAAAACATATCCCACTCACAATAGCTTCAAAAATAAATAAGTAAATAAAGACCCAGAGCTGAACTCAACATGGACGCAAAGCTCTCTACTGAAAAAGAAGTTAAAGATGAAGTCAGATCACGGAAAACACTCCAGTCTCTGAGATTAGGGGATTTATTATCCTGAGAATGGATATAGTGCCATGTGTAGTTCACAGATCTGTACAATCCCCACCAAAATACCAGTGAGGTTCTTTACAGAGCTAGAAAAAGTCAACCCAAAATTCATATGAAAACACAAAAGACCCTAAATACTAACTTAATCCTTAGATGAAGGAAGATCACTAAAGGTATCATAATATGTAGGATCGAATTACCCTACAGCGTTATATCAACAGGAGACAGCTTAGTGCAGGGCTGAAAACAGACATGTGAAGCAATAGAACAGAACAGAGGACTTTGAGTGAACCTGCACGATCTATGGCCAAGATGCCAAAAATACACTGGAAAGTATTCAGTAAACAGTACTGGTAAAACTGGGTACTGCTCCACCTGTGAAGAATGAAGTTAGATTCTTATCACTCGCTTTGTTTGGAAGATTCTTTTACATTGTTGCATACATTAGTAGCTTGCTTCTTTGTACTGATGACAGCCATCCACCATATGTAGCAAATATGCTTTTAAACATCCTAACCAATGTTATGAAAAGAAGCTAGCTCAGGTCCAGAATCTTGGTAGTTGAGTTTCTAACTAAGTGGCTCATGCCTCTATTCTGGCACTGCAGAGGCTGAGAGTTGGGGGCCATTTTCAATTATGTAATGGGATATGCTTGGCCTTAAGATTGAGACCCTGCCTCAAAACAACTGAGACCCTGCCTCAAAACAATCAACAAAATGAATAGTAAATAAGTAAACGTATAAATAAGATAAAAAGATTGGAGTTCTGAGGAGGTGAGTCTGTGTCAGATGCTCAAAACCCATGTACAAACCTGGGCATATGTGTGTGTGTGTGTGTGTGTGTGTGTGTGTGTGTGTGTGTGTGTGTGTATCCTAGTGCTGGGGAGGCAGAGACAGGAGATCCCTGGCTTGCTGGGTAGTCCAGTTAAGCCAGTGAGTTCCAGGTCCAGTAAAGGACCATGTCTCAAAAAATAAGGCAGAGAGTGATTGAGAGAACCACCTGATGATTGTCTCTGGCTTCCAGAAGCATGTACAGACACACATACACACACATCACATACACTCACACACACAAATGTTCATACACATGTACACACATACACTCTCACACATATACCACACACACCACATATGTTCACACACACAAATGTTCACACATGCTTACACCATACATGCACGTGCACACACACAAACACACACCGTAATACACAAGTGACTGAACTTGGAGCCATGGTTTGGGGGTATGGCTTACTACTGGTTTTAGTTCTCAGGAAACTCTGTCAGGACTTTGTTTATATCATACTTGTGAGCCACAGGGTTAAGTATTGAGAAGTGCTTCAGTTGGGCCACTTTTCACACTTTGAAGGGTTCACATGTAGCCCGACTGCTTTCCTCATGGCATCTTCTGTCCAGTCAGTCTCTCTCATGGCATTCTGTCCAATTTTAGTGAGTATGACTTGAGAGAGCAGGGCCTGAGCCAGGACAGGGTCAGGAAGTGTGAAGTTTATCAAAATAAGCCCTTATTTTTTCAGGGACTTTCCAGAGTGGTTAACTCAAGCACATGACATCGTCCCATGTCTCAAACCCTATGTGTCCCGTTTATTCTATGTGGCAAGCAGCTCTCTGAACCACAGCTCAGCTGTCTCCTAGCTCAGTCCTCAATGCCGCCTGTAGTTTCTGGCTCTCCTACTCCTGCCCCTGGCCTGGCCTTTTCATGCATATTGAGAACCGGTTCAGTTCCTCACCTCTGTCCTCCATCCATGATTCTGCAGTATTCCTCTATCCCCTTCTACTCCTAGTCCCCCACCCTCCCTCCATCTGCCTCTCTCCCTAGCTGTTCACCCTCCTCTTCTCTCTGCCTGTCCCTGACTTTGGCTTCAGCTGTGTTACTTGCTATGGCCGGTGGTTAATGGCTGTTGGCAGAAGAGATACAAGTAGAGGTTGGAGGTACACTGGAGTAACCCCTGTCCCTCAGAATCACTATGTGAAGAACCAAAATGGCACAGGCATGGGATCCATGAACTAAGGAGGCAAGCCCAAATAAGAACATCAGTGTGAGACAAAGCCATGCAAGCAGGCCATCCCGCTGGCCATCCAGGTCTACCTGCAAACACTCAAGGGCCATGGTATGCTGAGATACACTGTGGAGGTAGTTCATGAGCAAGCTTCCCTTCCATCTACCCTCCACCCTGGCCTTTCTACTCCCCTCAACCCTCCTGGCCTGGGCAGCAGCACCTTGGCAGATAGAGGTTGTATCTCAGTCATCTTAGAATCCTGCAGTGTCTGCTGCCTGGCACTCAGCAAGTCTCTGTTAGACAGAGTCAAATCTGGTCCTTTCACTCAATACCCCTAGAGGAAAAATGGATGCAGCATTTAGATTTAGTTCCAAGGTATTTAGTGAGACCCCCCTTTATGAATTTTCATTCCTGCTTGGTCTAGTATAGGGGTCTTCTGTTTTCCACTTTGTGCAGAAGATGTTGTGGCAGCCACAAGCAGCCTGAGCTCTAGACAAAAGTGGCAACCCCCACTCTGGCCTGCCCTTCTGCCATCAATGTTTGTACTTCCATGCAGGTCCTCTTAATGGCCTTTCTGTTGACACTGCGGACTGATCTGTCACTTCTAGAAAACCTTTAAAGGAAAGCAGAATGTGAAATCAGAAACGAAATTAATTCTGCCCAGGCTGAGAAGGTGCAGCTACAGCAGTGCTGTCTCCTCATGCTGGGCACAGGAAAATGTATGTGCTTTGTTTTTATCTTAAAGGGGGTAATTTTGAAGATGGGGTCATTCATAATGGCTGCTTTCCAAGAACAGATGATAATTGTGTGTTACTATCTCAGCAGAGAGAAATTTGGAGAGGCCCGAGTTGCTCATTTCCCGAGTTTACTCAGACAGGGTCTTAGGGACAGGCTCTGGGTCCCCACGGGGCTGCCTGACTTCTCTCTCCCTCAGTGCCATACCAGCACACCATTCCACAGTCACTTGTAGGACCATAGTCTTGGGGACACTATTCATTGCTTTAACTCCCCCACACCCTGTGGTACCATTCCACCATTGGTTTCCACCTCTAAACGGACTCCTGGATTTCAAGTTTTCATTACCATGAAGACAACAAACTAGAGAATGCTCCAGAAGCTGAATAAAGAAGGGGAGGGTGGAATGAACCCAGCAGTCTCCTCCCTTCCTCGTTTCATTCCAATTTTTAAAAATCATGTTTATATGCGTGTGCATTTGTATGCATGTGTGCATGCATGCATGTGTGTGTGCATGCAAGCACATGCATGCAGATTTGTGCCTGTGAGTGCAGGTGCTCATGAAGACCAGAAAAGGGTCTTGAATTCCCTGGAACAGGAGTTATAGGAGTTTAGGAACCCTGATATCATGCTGATGTTGAATTCAGGTTCCCTGTTTGAGCAGCATTTACTGTTCAGCCATCCTCCAACCCTCCACTTCTATCTTGATTTCCCCCACCTTATTTAGTGCAGGCCCACATGTAAGCAGACATGTTTACACAGGAAGGCGTGGTAAGTTGGCCAGACCCAAATGACATTCTGATGTACCCTTGTCCTTGCGTTCAGGGAACTGAGTAGAGCCGACCCCAGCTTTGACCAGCACATGAGACAATGTGAACATGCAGGGTATCACTAGGGCCTGGAAATGCACAATGGAAATGGGGTTTAAAGGAACCCCAGGGGTTCCCTCAGTCAGTTCGTGCTGGACTGTCTATAAAACAGAACAGGGACAAAGCACACTGTGGGTACTATCTCATGAACGTTGTCCCACAATGCCACCTGAGACATACAAATAAATATCCCATGGGTTAACCTATAGACTTGCAGAACTGTGACCCAAGTCTACAAGCTGAACTAAAAAGAGCAAGGAGAAAGTTTCAATAGAGTTCTCACTGTAAGAGTTATAGAAAGACTCAGAGGAAGACCCAGATCTGGGAGTGGAGGGCAAGCTCATGACTAAGTCTCTTTTCCAGCTCTGGCATGGCATGGCTACCCTCTTCTGCCTGGAACTCACTCTGTGGAGTCAAACCAGGTTCAAGGCCAAATGTTTTCTTTTTTTCCATCATGAAATTGACTCCAGTGTGTTTGTGTTTCTAGCTTAGGGTTTTGCTTCATTTTGTATTTTGAAGGTGAGTTGGGGATTATTAAATGAGATTTTTTAGAATTGGGATGTGGATCAGTCAGTGGAGTGCTTGCCTAAAGCATACTTTTAAGGGGGGTGGTACTAGGGAGACATACCGGGAGCATGGGCGTGGGGTTCTCAGGGTTGCCTGCACTCCTCTACTCTCTAATCTCCTCTGTTTTATTTTATTCTTTGAGGTACCATCTCATATAACCTGGGCTGGCCTCAGATGAAACTGTTATGTTACATAGCATGAGGAGGAGCTTGAACTCCTGACCCTCCTGTCTCCATCCTCCAAGTGCTGGGATTACAGGCATGTGCCCCATGCCAAGTTTCCGTGCTGCTGGAAGTCAACTGTAGGGCTTCATGCATTCTAGGCAAGCATTCTACCAGCTGAACCAAATTTCCAGCCTCCCTGGCTCCATTTGAAGGAGAGAGTGAAGTTCAGAGGAGCTTCTGTACACATGCTGCGAAGTTAACAAACAAAAAAAAATCTGCGAAAAGAATAGCTAGAAACTCCTGGCTGGAGCTGCTGACAGGAGCCAAAGCACCGGAGTGTCATTATCATACCGAAATGCACATCCTTTGATGAAGATTTAAAATGCTAACGAGGCACATGAGTGACGAGTGAAGCTGTGTAGAACTACGAGTCCCAGAGCATGAGTGAGAGAGTCTGCATTATGCAAATGAGGCTGGAAGCCTTGCTATGCAAATAACCCCAAAGCCCAGACTAAGTGACACAAGGCCCCTCCCTTTGTACAGGCCTGCTGTCTGAGCTTCTGTACTTTCTGCTCTGGCTTACTACCTGCTTCCTGGAAGTATACCTTTTTCTAATAAACAGCTCCTGCTACTCTCCAAAAGTCTCTGTCCAGTTCCTTGTTTTATGACACAAGGACCCAGAGCACCTTCAGAAGTATCCACTCAACCCCAATTTCCACCAATATCAAGCCATCCAGGGTGATTTTGTAAAGTTTCTCCATCTTAGCTGACCTGGAATAATTTTGTTCCTAGAAATATATCTATTACACATACACATATATTATGAATATATATAAATATATAAATAACAAGCTGTGGTGCCCAGAATGTTGGTGTTCTATAAATAGGGAACTCAGAAGCGAGATGGTAAATACAGAAAGGCAATGATGAACACGAGTACGTAGAATCTCAGAGGAACGATGGCTTCATTTCATTGGTGTATGTAAGCTTCATTTCTTTTCAGACCAATAAACTCAGAAACTTTAAATAATGTCTCCTTTCTATTCTGAAAAGATTGCATACATTTTTTTTTTCTGAAAAGCTGGTGCTTTATAAATGGAAGAGAATATATTCACCAACTGAAAATTTCATTTTCTTCAATTTCTACACATTCTTACTCTATATAAATGGCTCTGTGAGTGAAACATTCGTTAAGGATATGCAAGCTTTAAAAAAGAGAAGAAACCAGGCCCTCAGTGACAAGAACTAGAGAGACAACCTGAGAAGCCAAGGCTTCCCCTGCCTAGGAGGGACCTTGCAATCCAAACAGAACTAGAAATTTGCCCTGGTACTGAAAATGTTCATGGTCACAGGGGTGGCCTAGTTTCTTGTCAGGCACAGTCAAATCTTGACAATTCGATCTTGCAACATCTGTAGTTGACTGTGTGTTGATGTCTTTGAATGGTTAAAACGCTGAAGCTGGGCTCCTTTGACCCAGCTGGGCTTGGGAAATCTGAAGTATCCTAATTGCAGATGCAACTTAGAGCACCAAGAGCGAGCCAGGGAAAAGGAAGAGGACTGGAACTAGAGAGATAATTGTCAAACTGTGGCTGGTCAGAACTGGAAGGGTGGGAGTGGGGCTCCCAAACCGTAGTCCCCCATTCATTCCTATGCTCTTCGGTAGCAGTGCAGGCTAGGGCAGGTACTGGCTGCACAGTCTTCAGGAGATGGTATCGCTGTTGGTACAGAGGTGATGCCGTGCAAGTGGAACAAAGTCACCAGACAGAAAGACTGGTAAGGTCAGGCAGATTAAGGAACCCCTGCAATCCTCATAAGTGAGAACGATGGGCATTTGAATCAGCTCTTGACCAGATTCCTGTCCTGAAGCATGTGACCATGCCACTCCACTAAGAGGACCATGACAACTGGTTGGTTACATAGCATAGAGCCCAGAGTTTTCCATACCAATGAGGTATTTAGATGGTCTGGCCCTGAGACTTTAGCCAGTAGGCTTCTCTTCTCAGACTTTCCTTACTGTAAAATGTATTTAATTTCTAGTCCACCCTGAGTAAGTCACATGCAACTTTTTCCACCGTGAATAAATTTGGATGAGCAAGGACTGTCTCCTTCATCAAGGACAGCTGTGGGTGGAAGCCTTCATCATACAGAGCTGTGCCTAAGTCTCTCACAGAAGGTTCCTCCACACTGCTGACACTCATGCTGAGTTAAGTCAGACTCCTCCTCACGACCCCTCCCTTCCTCAACAACTATTGGTTGAGGAACCAAAACCATGGCCTCAGCCCCAGCCTGCACTGTTTCTCACCCCTATCTCAGGCTACATTTGCCTCCCCTGAGCAGTATATGCCTTGCACCTGATGGCAGCAAGAAAGGAACATAGCCTAGTGCCTCTGTGCTTTGTCATTTCGCCTCCCCTATCCCCAGTGGCGTCCTGACACCCCAGCATCAAGGTGAAACACAGACCCACAAGGTGACAGACACCTGGACAGTGGTCTAGAAGGATGAACAGTACAAAAACAATGCTTTTCTTGAAATCTGAGCCTGTTGCTCTTTCAGGGTGAACTTGGTAAGGCCAATGGAGGGGAAGATGGCTTCCTCAGAGATCCAGGGGACATCAGAGCAGGGCTCCAATGCTAGGCTTTCCAGAGTGAGGTCAGGAACATGTTCCCATCTCAGTGAAGCACGCACCCAGGGACCTGGCTATAGACAGATAATGTGTAAAGTCCTGAAGTTGAATGAAACCTTAAGCTTGGTGACTAGCACCAGCCAGCCTTGTGATTGGGCTATAGTATTGACATCTCTTGGATAGGGATATCAAAACCCAAGCCTCGTACTGCTTACAGAGGCCAGCAAAGATAAGATCAGCAGCCTTCTGCAAAGCCTTTTGGGACTGCACAAAGGTTACTCAAGAGAAAGTACTTTCTAAACCAGAAGCCACTTGCTCTCAGAATAGGAGCTAGTGCCCCACAGGTAGTAGCCGAATGGCCCATGGGAGGTCATATAGAGAGTGACTCAATCCATAGCCTACAAAACTAATAAGACAAGTTGAGAAAGAGAGAGGCCAGATTGGCAGAGTCCTATATGGTGGCTTCTCTGGTTAGGCTGAGGGGACATATCAAGGCTGTGCAAGCCACTCACTGGTTTGACCCTCAATGTACTCAGAAATGACCAACCTCAATAAAGATTACCACAGTCTCTACCCACCTCCAACCACAAGACCCACAAAAGGCCACGGAACAGGACAGCACCCTCCTTCCTGGTTTAATTTTTGTTTTGTTTTGTTTTTGTTTTTATTCTGCTTGAATCTGGAAGCCAATGCTCAGGGTGGCTTTGGTGATGACTGATCATCCTGCAGTCTAACACTAAGAACTGAGAAAGGTTCCATTGTTCTAGTAAAAAAACAAACAAACAAACAAAACCCTCCACCCCCCCCAACAATAACAACAACAACAACAAAACCCAAAACAACAAAAGTATTTCTAGAATTAGCAAGCTCAGGCTTTTTCTGCTCAGCCGGGAATGCACAAAGCCCTGGGTTACAGTTCGGGACAAACAGTTTCACAGGTGCACCACAACTGCTGGTCCAGAGCCTGTAAATTGAGTGAAGTTTGCCTTACTGCAGGCTAGGGCCAGCACAGCTTCTGGAAAGCCATTTCCAGGGGCTCGGGGAGAGGGACTTTGGAACATCAGAAGAGGAGATGATACAGAGCCCAGAGATTAAATAGCACAAGCAAGATCTTCCCTGGATTGCTGAAGGCCTGGGAGGGGTTCTGCACCTTCTCTGCCTCTCGGGAGACCTGGCAGAATGTTGATGCAACCCAGTCTTACTTGTCTTTGATGCTTGAAGGCCTGGAGGCAAGCTGAAACCCATTGAGTTTAAAATGGCTGACAGAGTGATAGCCAGATGACCTGAAGCCCCGTTATAAAGCCATCTGATGTGAGTGACATGCTCACATCCTATCTTGATGAAGCACTGGATTACAAAAGAGGAAGGAGGTGGCAGAGATCCCAGAAGTCTCTGCCAGAAAGACATACAATCCTCATCTTGTTAGTTTATCCCTATTTTTCTCACTCTAAAAGAACGGAGGTGTTTGCCAGCTACTTTCTTTCTTCTCCACTGTCTGGCACGATATCAAGTGGTTTGTTTGGAGAACGTTTGTTATTGATTTTATTACTGCCCATGGGAACATAGACAGGTAAAGGACACATTTAAGGTCTTTCACTCACCCACAGAGGAAGCTAGAAAATTTGTCTCTCCCACAGCTCCAGAATGCAGGGTAATTTCCAAGCTAACGCCAGCTGAGTTGGGGGCCGAGGTGAAGGCTAGGATGTAATGCTAGTCCCTGCCCTATGAGTGGAGAATGCTGGCTGCTCAGGGGACAGCATGGCTGCCGGTCTAGGGAGAGCTGTGATGGTGGTAGCAAAGGAAGTGGAGCTCATGGAGTCAGCTCTGGTGTCCAGGTCATTATACCTTCACAGTCATTATCCTGTCGTTATTCACACTGAACACAGAGAAGTCACACCTTTGCTGCTAAAATGAAATCGGAAGCATTAAGTTACAAGGCGTCCTAGTTTTCTTTCCAGTGACAAAACGGCCTGATCATAAGCAACTCAGGGGAGGAAAGAGTTTGCATCAGCTTATGCTTGCAGGTCACAGGCATGGAGGGAAGTCAGGAACTAACTAGAGTGGAAATCATGGAGAAAGGCTGCTTGCTGGCTCACTCAAAGGCCATACAATCAGGACCCACTGCCTAATAAGGGTGCTGCCCAGAGTGGGCTTAGCCCTCCTGCATCAATTATAAATCAGGAGAATCACTCACAGACATGCCTGCAGGCCAGTCTGACCCAGTCACTTTTCCCCTCAGACGATGCCAGGTTGTGTCAGATTGATATTTAAAGCTTACTAGGATAGTTAGTTGTGTAACAGTGAAGTAGTAAGTTTCTGTGTTAGTAATTACTCTATTGCTGTGAAGAGACACCATGACCAGAGGAACTCTTATAAAAGAAAGTATTTAACTGGGGCTGGCTTACAGTTTCAGAGGCTTAGTCTATTATCCCTATGGTGGGAAGCCTGAATGCAGGGATGGCAGGCATGGTGCAGGAGAAGCAGTTGAGAACCTCATCCTGATTCACAGGCAGAGAGACACTGGGCTGCATGGGCTTTTGAAACCCGAAAGTCCACCCCCAGTGACATACTTCCTCCATCATGGCTTTCAAATAGTGCTACTCCCCGCTGAGTAAACATTCAAACATATAAACCTATAGGGGGCGTTCTTACTCAAACCACCACAGTTTCTGAGAACCCATCCCTTGTGTGCCTCGAGACACCACTTTACACTCACTGAGAAACTAAAAACAGGGCTGTGGGGGAGGAGCAATGGGCCCTCTGTAAGGGCACGAAACACGGAGGAGGACAGTTTGAACTTCCTCAAAATTAAACTTAGTTGAGTGTGATGATGCATACTTGAAAATCTTAGCCCGTGGGAGATAAAGTGAGGTCAAGCTCGGCTCTCAGTGAAACCCAATTTCAAAATACCATAAACCCACCAACTCCACTCATGTATACTCAATAGAATCGCAAATACAACCACAGAAAACTTGAACATGAACAGTCCCAATATAGAAAAACAACGAATGTTCACTAACAGATGCATAGGTAAAGAAATGTGGTGTAGCTATACATGGACTATTATTCACATAAGAAGCATGATTCATGCCACCACTTAGATTAGCCTTGGACACATGCTAAGTGAAAACGGCCAGACATAAAAGAATTGTACAGTTGGTTTTTTTTTTTTTTTTTTTTTTTTTTTTTTTTTTTTTTTTTTTTTTTTTTAACAGGTCCAGGATCAATCAATAAGCCCAGAGGTTAAAAATAGATTAGAAGTTGCCTGGGGCTAAGAATTGACTGCTTATTAATGATTAAACTGTTTCTTCAGGGGTGATAGTTTTCTCGGGAAAGACAATGCTGATGGCTCTGTGACTTGATGATAATATTAACGCTAAATAACATAATTTAAAATTACTGGTGAATTTCATGTTATGTGAATTGCATTTCAGTCCCTTACACTACCCTCTTTAAGAATTCATTTGCACCTAAATCCTCCCATCCCCCCACCACGTCTAAGCACACGCAGTTTCCTGACAGCGGTAACTTCTGTAAAAGACTTTTCTTTCTCTCTGGTACTCACACCACCCCTTCCTTCCTAGGTGGCTTCCTACAAGGCCCGGGTTGTTGGCTGCTGAACCATTTCTGTAAAGAAAAGGCAACGTGCTTCCTTTGTCGTGTGGGGCATCAGCTGAAGAGGGGGATGGTCACACAATCCGGTTTCTGTCTTAAGAGGGATTTAAACAGTCCTCTGATCTTTTAAATATTCAAAAAGATTATTTTTGAAGCTGGTGTGTAAATGGAGAAGGCAGGATGTAAGGGGCTCGAGCTTCAAAGCTGGAATTCGCAAAGCCCCGCCGAAGTTAATAAAGCCGACTCGCATTATAAAATAAAAGTGGACCCAACAGTTACCAGGGGATTCGCCCTGACTAGAAGTCTTTCTAACCGCGAGCAAACGCGCATCTCCTTGCACTAAAGGGAAGCGAAGCCATTTTACTTGTAGATTTTGTTTTATAGCAGTGGCGGCGCCTTCTGGATCTCAATGCATAGGGACGGTTTTTTAAATCAAGAAATTGCATACGGTATGTTCAGTTCCAAGAAAATGTGCCACATAAACGTAAAACACTATTACCTTAAATCATAAGCGTGTATGGAAATAACATAAAATCACCTGCTGAATTCTAGGTGGTACTCAAATTTCTGACACAAAATATTTTTCATTCCCTCCATAAAATTGCCACTCTTACATTCGGCTTCCTCTCGGTTGCTGGAGAAGAGCGGCCTCGCGGGAATGGACCCGGGTGTAGCGGGGTAGAATGCTGGGAGGTCCGAGGCTGACTGCAGGCTGAGCTGCTTGCTTTCTTCTCTTCCGGTTTACACTTCTGCTTGACAAGGTTCATCTACTGCACTTCAGGGAAGGTGCCCAGGAGCTGTAGGCTCGGTGCTCCTCTTTGGAGAGAGTAACCCGGTGCTGTGTCTTCTGAGCCAGATTGCAATTCAGGGTGAAGATGGTGAATTTCTGAAACGTAGGAAGCCTGGAGAGGGCTCTCCCAGCTTGGGGTTATTAGAGTCCTTAGCTTTCCTACCTGGTTCCTCTTACATGTTCACAGGCCCGGAGAATTTCCCCAAGACCCCTAAAGCTCTCCCGGCATAGCTCCCCCCCCCCCCCATATCTGGATGATTTAGCAGGACCCTTGGGTTCTTTATCCACCCAGCCATTCTTCCCCACAAGTCTGTACCCAGGCCTGGATTCTGCTTCAGTGAATTAAATCCCCCCACACTCCACCTCCCTGCCTGCTGGGCATCCCATTGCAATGGCTGACACCCATGTGTTTGCTCAGACCCCTGCTACCATCCTCTCCCTTCCTCCTCTCCTGCCCTCTGCTTTGGTGGTGGTTGTTTGACTAAGTTCTCTCAAATTTGTAATGTCTCAGTCTCTGAATGATGAAATCACAGGTGAGCATCACCATACCAGTGTCTTAAGGATCCTTCCTTCTCTCCCTCTTCCTCCTTCCTCTTTCTCTGTTTTTTTCTCTGTGTCTCTGTCTCTCTGTGTCTTTGACTCTCTTTCCTCTGCTTTTTTTTTTTTTTTTTTTTTTTTTTTTTAAAGAAACAGTGTCTTATTATGCAGTCTTAACTGTCCTAGAACTTGTTTTACATGGACTCCCACCAGGGTTCCCAGGTCTAGATTGACCAGCTAGAGTGTTAGCATTGCCAGCTCTTGTTATGTCCACAGCAACATAGTATTGGAGGTCCTCACCGTGAGTAACTATGGCCACACTCCCACGCTGGATCTCATTCTCGCAGGGACAGTCTCAAGGCAGTCCCCACGGGCTGGCTGTGTGTTGAACCCTGATTTTTCTCATTTGATCCTCAGTTACTTGTAGAGGTTAGGTCACCTCCCTCAGCCTCATGGCGGCTGGGGCCTGTGCCCTCTAAAAGGCAATGACCATACATGGCCAGAGTCCAGTGACAATTGCAGAAGATAGAACTTGTGCTGCTAGAGTCACCTTCCCTGTACTCAACAGTCCCTCTGCAAATGTCTCCAGGCTGTTTCTCCAAGGGCCAGCCATACTTCAGCTGTAGGCGTTTCCAGCCAGGTGAACTCTGGGTGAAAAAATATTATCTATTTATGAACATATAAGAAACTGGTAGTAATGATTTTTCTAGGACTGGAACATTTGCTGAGGTTTTGATAGTTAAACATGTCTGCAGGCTTGGATTTTTTTTTTTTTTAAACCTGCTTTTAATAAGGGTTCTCAAATGCTTCAACCGTCTTCTAGCCTACCAGCCAAAGGTAGGGGATGTGGACCTGCTTAGAAGTAGTGCTTTGGAGTGATTCCAGTTTCTGTTTGTCAGGACACCAAACACGAGTCAGCTGTGGCAGCTCCATCCAGCAGAAACTGCCAGGCCTCTGCCAAATCAGCACAAGTAGGTGGGAATCAGCCAGGAGGAGTTCTCGGTGGTGCCTTTCTCAGCAAAGGGAAGCTCAGCCAAGACGTGAGACCAACAAAGCATTGCACGCTAGCTACACAAGCACCTCACTGTCTCCCGAGTCCTATTTATACTCTCTCCAAACATCACGTGTCCTCCACGGGTATTGCCTCAGCAAAACACCAGGCGAGTCTGCATCACATGTCACAATCAGAAACTTCCACTTTGTGTGTCCCAAGAAAATTTTTGAATTACTACCAACAATTTCTTCAATTCGGTTTTAAAAATAGGTAGATAATCCTAAAACACAGAGATGTTAAGACCACCATTAATGGGTTTACTTTAAACAAAATCTGAAGATGAGATTTCGTGGGTGAATTTTCCAGGAGTAGCCCTTACTTCTAGGCTCTGTGTGTTCATGGCCACCTCCTGATTTCCTAGTCAAAGAGCCACCTTGCCTTGCCTTTGCTACTATGGCTTTGCTCCAAGCCTGTCCATGCCACAGTTAGCTCAATGTCACTTCTCCTCAGGCATGTCCATCCTCACCTCTGTGTAGTTCCCTGGCTGCATCTTTTTCACTCTGGTGGCATATACAGGGGATTCAGACACATGGCCCTCCCTTGGGTTTTAGTGGAGTGTCAGGTCAGAAGATCGTCAGGGCATGACCTCATTCAACTGCTCTCAGAGATAATATCCAAGCTCAAACTGCTCTGTAGTCCTCTACGGCTCCCAGAGCCCAACCTCACTCCACCTCTCCCACCGTTTAATGCTCAAACATGCTGTGTCCACAGATCTTGAGGCATAGTGGCCAGCAAAAACTTAGGTCCAGGAAAGGTTGTACATGCCTTTTATCCCAGGAGACTAAGCCAACCAGATCTCTGAGTTCAAGGTCAGCCTGAACCAGAGAAAGTTCCAGATTCTGGTGTGGTGGTACAGACCTTTTATCTGGGCTACACTTTCTTCTGGATGCTTACATAAGGACAGTGGAAGAAGGAAGACTCACTTTTCTTTGCCTGCTTGCACTTACTT
Source organism: Arvicanthis niloticus (assembly GCF_011762505.2). NCBI lineage: Eukaryota > Metazoa > Chordata > Mammalia > Rodentia > Muridae > Arvicanthis > Arvicanthis niloticus. Next base: position 102,262,252 of record NC_047660.1, read on the forward strand.
GCCAGCACATCTGTTAGAGCCTACTTCTTCAGGACTCCAGTTTATACAGAAGATTAGCTGAAACAACTATCCTTGTGGGATTGGGCAACTACTAGATTGTTGGACTTCCAATTCACAGATGCCCATTGTTGGGTTAGTTGGACTGCAAACTGTAAGTCATCACAATAAATTCCCTTAATATAGAGAGACATTCCATAAGCTCTGTGACTCTAGAGAACCCTGACTAATACACATCACTAGCACTGCAAAACACTACCAAAGCCTAATCTGACACTGTTATCACAACAAAAATGAAAATCTCTCAAGATAGCTTTATTTTCCCAGTTGTCCAAAAAAGAATTCTTTTTGTGAGGTGCTTGGCATGGAACCTAGGACTTCAAACTTGCTAGGTAAAATGTTCTACCTTTAAGCCTCATCCTGCCCAAGAAAAGGTTGTCAATATTTTGATTAAAAGAGAATCCAAATAAAGTCCATACCTTATTCTTTTTTTAAGCCATAGTTAAGTTACAGGCTCTCTCTCTTCTTCCCCTTGTCCAATCTCTCTGCTGAAGAACAGGTCTCTTGTCCTGTGCAGTGCTCTGTCCCTTGTGAAACAGGATGTCACTGTGTGGCTAGCTAGCCTTGTTTTGCTATTTAACTCAGGCAGGCCTCAAATTCACCATGCTTCTGCTTCTGAATCCCCTAGTGCTAGGATATCAATAGGTGTGGGTCACCATGCCCTGCTCCAATGTTCCTTTTTCCTTGGCATTGAGACTCTTGGAGAGGCAGGAAGGTGACTTTTGGGAGCCCACTGAGGATTAGGGAAGAATGGAGCATGCTTTTCACTATTGCTATTGATATATCTGGGGACTTGCTCAGGAGACAGGGTCCTCCATGAAGGATCCTTTCCCCTGATTGCCCAGGGAGATACAGTGACTCAGGCTCCCAAAACCTAGGGGTTCAGCAGTGTCCCTACCTGAGGTAGCACCTGAGTGCCAACCCCCCCCCCACCCCCAATCAGGAAAGCAACCCTGTTACTGAATAGGGAGGGACAGCTTCTCTAGCCTGGGTGGAGGGTTGGCTTCATTGCTTTGAACTATTTCTGGGAAGGCGGCTCAGCTTGAGCCATGCTAAAGATATGGGTGGACAAATTCTTTAATGAGACACTGTATTTTTCCTTTCCAGAATTTGTGCCCCTAAGCGCAGAAGTGTATGAACCTCTGAGAGCTATGAAGGGCTGTAGGCCAGCCCACTTTTCTGCATCATTCAGAAAACTGTAGCCTCTCCTTTATTTCTTCCTAGCTCATGCTTTCCTTTTAACACTTTAAGCTTCCTCTCTGTCTGTTCTGTTGCTAGGAAGAAACATGACGACAGCAACTCTTTTAAAGGCAAACATTCAATTGGGCCTGGCTTACAGTTCAGAGATTCAGTCCATTATAGGCATGGTGGGAAGCACAGCAGCATGCAGGCACAGCGTGGTGCTGGAGAGGTAGCTGAGAGTCTGGATCAGCAGGCAGCAGGAAGACAGACACACACTGGGTCTGGCTTGAGCATCTGAAACCTCAAAGCTCACTCCAGTGACACTTCCAATAAAGCCACACTTCCTAATAGTGCCACTCCCGATGTGTGTATGAGGGCCATTTTCTTTCAAACCACCATATTCCCCTAACATTTTGGATTTCCTTACTTTCTCTACAGACTTTCTTCACACCGTGCATCTGACCTTCTGTGGCCTTTTTCTTTCTCTCCTCCTCCAGGCAGCCATTGAGGCTTTACAACTTGTCTGCCTGCAGTTTTTCTTTTAAGCTTGAGTACAATTTGTGTTTCTATTGGACTCTGTCCCTAAAATCTTTTATTAATGAGACTAAGAACCCCCACGGGGACCCTGATTTCCCCTGCATCACTATAGCAGAATCATGCCCTGTGGGAGGCCCCTTCCACAAGGAGTCAGAGGGCAATCAGTTTCAGCTGGCTGTCCTTGGTGAAGCTGGTGTTCAGTTGGCTTGGGGTAGTCAGTGTTCTGGTGTGCCTTTCCTCCTGGTCTCACCTTTCTTCCTTGACCAGAGCTGGTAGGCTGCATTTCTGGAGAGAGGATAACTCCCATTTCTACTCCATTTCTTCTCGCCATCTCCACAGCACCAAGGTCCCCGATGTGTTTCTCCTTTTTGGGTCTCATTGGCTCTTGAGTCCTACTCAGCGACATGACATGAGAGTGACCTAGAGACTGATGGCTGCCATGTTGCACATGGAGATATGTAAACGTCTGAAGTGGAAGGCACTTGTTCTGGCTTACCCACCAACCATTTCTGGACACACTGAAGCTGCGAGGCTGAGGAGAAGCCCTCTCCTCACTAATGTTGTGGTAATATATGCACTAGGACAGTTTCTGTTAGCACTCAGGCATTTCCATTGACCTGCCTTCAGGATGCTGTAGGTGAGGCACATAAAAGCCCTACTCCTCCAGCATCGTGCTCTCTCTCTCCCTCCTTCTCTGTCCTGTTCCCTCTATCTGTCTCCCTGTTTGTCTGCTTGTCTTTACTCTGAGATAGCCTCTCGTTCTCCACCTCTTTCCCATAATCTTCTTATACTAGATCTGTTGCATGATGTGATTTCTATGGCATTCCCTGGTACCGTCTGCCAAAGGTACCCATCTCCTTCGCCACTCTATCCTGTCACTTCCCTTTTTTTTTACTGAAGAGGCCCAGAAAATCTTCTCCAATGTTTAAACTCTTGGAACCCTCATGATTTTGTGCTTAACTGTGCATAAAGACTGTCTAGGAAGAACAAGGTGTCAGAAGCCCCTCTCCCTGGCTGGGGTCAGGCAAACTGAGCTCACATCTGGTCCATATGCCTTTCACTGACTTGACACAGCTGTAACTGCAGACTTGTGGGTAGTTTTGTCTTCCTGTGCCCCGGCCCGCGGGGATTCGACAAGACCTTAGGGAAGGGGGCGAACGAATGAAAGGACAAGAGACACAAAGAATGAGAGCAAGTCTGGGTTCTGATCAAGCTCTGAAACTTTAATTTTGGGGGCAGGTTATAAAGACACAGCAAACCGGGAAGTTTGGGTGAGGGTCATTGCTTAGAGCTATCTTACTATGGAATCCTTACTGTCTAAGACCTTCCCACTGTCATAATCTTATCACCCTAGACCATCCCACTGTCATAATCAGCTCCAAGGAAATGCCAGACGTTCTTTAGGTTCCTGGGACCTGAGACCTGTGACCTGTGAATGTCCTTTCTTAACCTTGTACTGACTAGACTTTCTAAAACAGCAGGTAATTTCCTGGGCTTGGCTCCCGGCATTCCTGGATGCAAAATGTCAGTGTTTATAGTGTGTTTGGTATGCTGTTTGGATAAAGGGTTTTTGTGTTGGAAAGAAAAAGAAAAGCTGTTGTCTAAAACATGGTTCAGGAGCAGAATGTTGAAAGGCTAACTCAGCCATCATTACCCAAGGCTAACTCAGCCATCATTACCCTACATCTCTCTTTTTCTTGCCTTTTTTTCCCAGCGTCAATTCCATTTTTCTTTCACAGAAGCATTTGCTCAGGTGCCACAGCCAGGAGGCTGGTTCTCCAAAAGCTTCTGGGGCCAATGCTATGCACCGATGCTTTAGAGATTACCAGTAAACTCCCTGCTTCTTTCTGTAAGTCTGTAGGTCTTCAGGTTAGGGATGTGTGCAACAACAGGGCGAATCCCTAAAAACATGGTGAGAGAAGGAAGCCAAATGGGACCTAGAGCCAACAAACTCACCCAAGAAGGCAGATGCAAACCATCCCTTGGGAATGCGTGTGGGACTGACCAGGCACATTAAGGGAATTCCTGGAATGAATGACATGTTCCACCTCTTGTTTGGGGTGTTGTCACAGGTGAGCAAAACTGTCCAAGTTGCTAAGCTTAATGTCTGCGTTGGATGTATTTTATTATGTTTTCAAAGTTTTGTAAATGAAACACATCTGCCAGGCAGTGTTGGCGCACGCCTTTAATCCCAGCACTTGGGAGGCAGAGGCAGGCAGATTTCTGAGTTCAAGGCCAGCCTGGTCTACAGAGTGAGGTCCAGGACAGCCAGGGCTACACAGAGAAACCCTGTCTCGAAAAACAAAACAAACAAAACAAACAAACAAAAAAAGGAAACACATCAAGATTCTTATTACATTAAATACACCCTGAACCTGCTTTTAGGATTAGGGGACTGGATCCCAGTTACACAGTTCCTAATTGTAGCACCTTTACCCACTAACCAACTGTTCTTAGACTTTGTTTTCATGTCTATAAACTGGTAGTAGAAACAGCGCTTGGTACAAAGGGAGCTGGGCATAGCGGTGAGTTGATGCCCTGAAGCTCTGTGTGAATAATATGTACCGACTACCTCTTCTTCCCCCAGTTTGTTCATTGAAGTCTCCTGGCTACTTCATGTTGCTGCCACTCTTTTTCTCAAAACCACAGGACTCCATCCCCACAGACTGGACTTGTGAGCAGAGTGTTCTAGAACTTAGGCAGGCAGTGTCAGCACGATGGTATATGTGTCCTATGTATATGGTTGTTTGTTTACACCGGCAAAACAGACCACGGGAAGTAGGAACGCCTCGGGGACGGTCTAGTTGATTGTATTCTAGCTGGTCATCCTACAGAAGGCCCGATCCTGACCAAAACATTGTTCTAAGGTTCCTGACTTTAGCTGAACAAATCTCATGTGAACTACTTAACTTCCAATGGTTCTAGTCTGACCCTTGTCACATCAAACAGTAACATTATAATGTGGGTGTTTTTGTGGTTTGGGCAGTGCTGAGGTGGGGAGGTAAGAGGTGATAGAGGATGGAAGAAAAATGAGGAGGAGGAGGAAGAGGAAGCAGAGGAGGAGGGGAGAGACAACTGGGGTTGGGGGAGAGAACTTACTGGAACCCTGCTGGCCTCCATTCTGTGGGCTCTTAAACCTCCCCAGGGTAGGCTGGCAGGGCCTTTATTCCAAAGCCTGGCATTTCTTCCCAAAGCACCGTTTCCGACTAATAAGGGTAACTCAAGTGAATCCACAGGAAAGAAAAAAGGAAAGTGATATTTTAATTTTTACCCAGTTCAGAACACAACCATTCACAGGAATGTGCCTGCAGTTCTGACTCATAAATGTATCAGTGCTTTATTTTAAGGAACAGAAATGTGTTCAGTCCAAATTGGCCGTGGAGTGAATAAACATTATTTTCCCACTGAATTCAGCTCTAAAACAACGGGAAACCTTTCTATGAAGACTGGAAAGAAAAACACAAAAACAACAAAACCACATAGCAGGGAAGAGCCCCACCACCCAGTGAAGGGAGCCCCGGAGCTGACCATACCCTGACCATACCGGCTGCAAAGGACCTCCCAGTCTGGGTTGCCTTCCCCAGATACCAGGCTGGAAGAATTGCTCCAATTTCCCCCAGCTTCACTCCATTCTGTTACCTAAGATCTATTCGACACCAGGACCAGCATGCGTTTGACTCACTGGTTTTGGCTCCTAATCAAGCAGGTAGTAAATTCATAATTGTGCACATCAGATGCACACTCGCTGGGCAATGCTATTGTGCAAGGTTGGCACGTGAGCGTTAGCCTCTCACCCCCTCTTTAAGACTCAGCCCCTTAGCAGCTGTTCAGACAGGCTTTAGCCAGCTTGTCTATTAGGGAGGACGGGTGAGTAATGTACAACTCAGGGGATTAGAGGAAGGAAAGAAGGAGCACACATGTGTACACACACACACACGCACACACACATGAAGGAGCACACATGTGTACACACACACACACACACACACACACACACACACACACACATCTTGGATTGAATATTTTTTGGGCAAATATTAAGAAGGGGTAGGGCCAAGAGGGGGAAAAGAAGGGTAGTTAACGATGGTAGAGATAGCAGTGCAGCAATAACAATACAAATGCAGAATTCTGTCCCACTAGATGACACTGTCATTCACTAAGCACAGGATGAAAACAAGCTGACAAAGGAGAAGGTCCCAAACTTGGTCCCGTTTCTGTTACACAATGACATGCAATCTTTGCAGCTGTTTAGAAGCTCTGGCTTTTAAATTAGAGGTCCTGAAAGATTCTTTCCTTTCAACTGAAAGGCCAGGGTGGTTTGATTAAGCTGGTGAAATGGGTGGGTGTTTGCCACGAGGCCTGCTAACCTAAGTTGGGTTCTGGGACTCTCATGGGGAGGAAGAAAATCCGGTATTGAAAGTTGTGGTGGTTTGAATATCCTTGGCCCAGGGAGTGGCACTGTTAGGAGCTGTGGCCTTGTTGGAGGAAGTATGTCACTGTAGGGGTGGGCAATGAGAGGCACCCTCCTCCTAACCATGCCTGCCTGGACACTGCCACGCTTCCCGTCATGATGGTACTCGACTGAACCTCTGAACCTGTAAACCAGCCTCAATTAAATGTTGTCCTTATAAGAGTTGCCTTGGTCTTAGTGTCTGTTATAGCAATAAAACCCTAACTAAGACAAAAGTTGTCCTCTGACCCTCACAGGTGCACTGTGACATGTATGTATTGCCCCCTTACCACGATAAATAAGAAAAATAATATTTTTTTAAAGGAATGTTCCTGGAAAGTCTCTGCCTGGTCCCCACCTAAGGATGTACTGTCCGGGGCCCCTTGTCATCTTATTCATTAAAATGTGTCCAAAACTAAGGTTGTAGAGTGTGTGTGGTTTGAAGACTTGGTCATCAGGGTCAGCCTCCTTGTGGTGAAGGATGTGAGGATGGGAGAGGAGCGTGTAAAGCCCGAGAGGGGTTAGGTCTTCGGGAGGTCACTCTTAGCCGGATCCCCTCAGCTAAGTCACAGGCTTTGTGGGTTTGCTTCCTTACTGACGAGTGGGAAGCATTATCACTCCCCAGTTTACAGGGTTTATTTTGGTGATCTGAGAAGACAGACGTCAAGAGTCCCTGGCAGCCTATGGTGGTTCTGCTTTTTGCAGCTCTTAGCTCTGTGTCTACCTGTAACTTGAATTCTCCAGTCTGCAGCACTAGCAGACAGAAACAGAGGGAGGTTGACATCTCTAACCCACACTCTTCCCTTGCTGCCACACTCCCCACAACAGGATGGGGTTTACTGTCCACCCTGTGATCATTTCAACTCCTTGACGTGCGGCATAGTGCAGCCCATCCCTGGGTACCTCCACTTGCTGATGGGACACACTTAAGAGTCCCACACCTGGTGTGACAGTCCATCTCACCCAGGGTTTCACTCATGCTGGGCAAGAACTCTACCACTGCCCCATTTTAATTTTGACATTAGGTCTCTGTGAGTTGTTCAGGGCTGTCCTTGAATTCGCTCTGCAGTGCAAGTTGCTCCTGAACTTGCAACACTCTGGCCTCAGCCTTCCCGAGCAGCTAGGATCTCAGTCCTGTGTCACCAGGCCTGTTTAGTCTACCTGCAGAGGCTTTCTAGCTACAGGAACGCCGTGCCTCAGCTAGTCTCTAGCTGCACTGCAGTAGGACAGCCTGCTCTTGAAGGCACATCCTTCCTGAAACCCCCAGTTTCCTTCCAGCCTCCTAGAGAGATCCTGTTCAGAGAAGCTATGAGATGGTGTCGTCTTCTGTGTAGTCACCAGCCCACAGGATCCTCAGTGCAGGGATCTGGCCTACAACAGGGTTATTTATTTCTTCCTTCTCAGTGCTTTGCAACTGCAGACCTTGTAAGCTTGTGAAGTTGTCTGGTTCTGCAGGTCTGGTTCAAGACCCGTGACTACATTTCTGTCAGGATCCTGGTGATGCCACTGAGTAGCCAGGGTGGTTCTCACTCCTCCTTCCATCTCCAGGTCTGTTTTCTCTGCATGCAGGCTCTTCCTGCCTCCCCTTCTCTTGGTCTCCTTTTCTGGCAGTACTAAGGACTGAATCCAGGCAAGTGCTCCACTGCCAAGCTACATCTCCAGCCCCCTCCTCTTCCTCCGTTTACTTCTTGAGAGAAGATCTTGCACAGTCGCTCACTTTTAGCCTCTGGACAAGCTGGGACTTCAGGCCTATGACACCAGGCATGGCCACCTTCCATTCTTAAACCTCTCATTTTACTACTTAGTCTTTTATCGATTAACTTTGCTACTTGACAATTTCATACATGTTTGTGATATATTCAGATCTTTCCTTGTCAACACCCTCCCCAGTCCTTCCCAGATTTACGATGGTTGGTTTTGTTTGGGACCATTTAGTTTAACCAGGGCCATCTGTGTCACCTCCATATTAGAGCTTTCTGGGGTCAGTCAGCACTTGAGTGAAGGTTATGGTCTCCCCACTTTCTCAGTCTGTCAGTAGCGAACAGTTTAGCAGTGGCGGGGGGTGGGGGGGCTCTGAGTCCTCTCCATCCATGTCTGACTGCTCACAGACTTGCTCTTATGGAGGTCTTAGGCTCTGGAGTTTGTTCATGGCCGTGTTGTGTGCAGATGTTATTCTACTGTCCCTCTCCTTATTCTCTGGCTTCTACCCTCTCCCCGACTCTTTTGCAGCATCCCTAGAACTCACGGATGTGACTTGTACACAGCTTGTGCAACTATGATTCTTTGTATTCAATGCTACTCACTGGGGAGGCTTCCCTAATTAAGGCTAGAGCTAGCATTCAACTTTCCTTGATCAAACGCATCTCTTGAACTACCTGTGATGGTTAATGTTTATAATCAGCTTGGCTGGATTTAGAATCACCATGAAGACACACCTCAGGGGTAATCTATAAAGGTACTTGCCAAAGTGGGAAGACCACACCCTGGAGTGGGTGACATCATCCTGTGGGACAGCATCCCAGATAGAAAAAGAGAAAGCAAGTGGAACAGCCGCCTTCCATCTCTCTGCTTCCTGACTGTGAGAGCCACGTGACCAGCCATGCCTTTCCTACCACAATGGACTCTATTCTTACTTAAATTATGAGGCAAAATCAACATTCTCTCTTTTTTTTGTTTTTTTTTTCAAGACAGGGTTTCTCTGTGTAGCCCTGGCTGTCCTGGAACTCACTCTGTAGACCAGGCTGGCCTCGAACTCAGAAATCTGCCTGCATCTGCCTCCCAAGTGCTGGAATTAAAGGCGTGCGCCACCACCGCCCGGCTCAACATTCTCTTTCTTAAGTTGCTTTGTCAGGTATTTTGACATAGCAAGAGGATAGTGACCGGTAGGCCCTTTCATCTCTGTCTCCTGGGAAAGCAGTACTCAAGGACTGTTCTCCGTAGGCAGCCTCACTCATCCCACATTTCACCCTGTTTTGATCTTTATACTTTTAATTACAAAAGCAACACGTTATCCATGTGTGTGCATGTACATCACATGGGTGTGCATGACACAGAAACTAAAGCTCTTCCAGCTTATGAAATGCTTGCTTTAATATTTTTATTGCGTGTTCGTGTAGGATGTGGTGTGTGGGCATGCTGGCCCTGGAGCATGTGTGGAGGTCAAAGTGCAGCTTTGTGAAGTTGGTTCTCTCCTACATTTGTGTAGGTCTGGGGAATCAGAGATTGGCAGGCTGAGTTTTGCTGCTGGCCAAAAGACTTGTTTTTCGTGTATTTTTTTCACCTTCATTTTAAAATTTGAAATTATTTACATAACCACACAGTGTCAACACCACATATACTGGCTTCCTAGCACCATACAGATCAGAAATAAGGAAAACAGAACAATGTTCCAAGGGCCTCTGGCATTGGCTGCTCCCCAGGGGCCACTGCTGTCATGAGAGTGCATGCGTGTGCATGTGTGTGTGTGTGTGTGCCTGTGTGTCTGTTTATGTGTGTGTGTGTGTGTGCACATTTCTTAGGTTCAGATGAGCTGCAAGGGTGGGAGCAGTGGCCCTTAGGATTGAGAAGCAGGGGTGACCCTGGAGTGCAGCTTACTCTAGAATGTTCCTGTAGTAGTGACTTTTCTGTTGCTGTGACAAAATACCACAAGAAAAAGGAACTATGAGAAGCAGTTTGTTTCAGCATGAGATTCCAGAGAAGAATCTATCATGGCAGGAAAGGCTTGGGAGCAGAGGCAGGAAACAGACCATATTTTATCTGCCCTTAGAAGGCAGAGGAGCCCAGGAAGTAGGGTGAAGTTATAAACCCTCAAAGCTATCCCCAGGGTTGTCCTCCAGCAAGAATACCTCTTTTAGATTCCATAATATAGTGCCACCATCAGGGGACCAATTATCTAGAAACAGGAGACCACAGAGAGATATTTCTCATTTAGATCCCACTCTCCCTCAGGCTGCTCCTCATGACCTCAGTTCTACTCTTGACTCTGTCTGCCTCTCCACTTGTTACACCCTCCCATAATCCTCAGAGTGTTTCTCATACCAGTGGCCATCTTTATTTTCATAAGTACTATAGAATATTAGAGAAATAAGCACTTTGGGCTGGGGTTGGGGGGTATAAAACATTGCCTGGCATGTGATCCAGCCCTAGCTCCAATGAGGAAGTCAAAATGTCATCTGGACATCCCAGGCAGGATGGGTGATAGGCCACATGGCTAACTGAAAAGATCCCACAAAGATTGGCTGCATCTTTCCTTCGCATCCACAAACTCTAAGTTCTCCACACAGGATTCTTTCTGGGATACATCTCTCTCTTCTGACTGGGATCCGGATAGGAGCCTCCCTGAGGAGGTAGGGATGTGCCCAGTGGCTGCCCCTTCTGCCTGCTGTATACTCAGACACCCTTGAACTCAGCACACCAGAAACTGGTATTCTTGTTGTTCAGTCTCAATGTTGCCCTTGGTGGCATGATCAAAAGTTGGCACAGCCACACAGGTTGTGACAGAGATGAGGGAGAAGCCAAGCCTGAGATCTAGAGTCTGCCCTCCCTACTTGATGAGAACCCTCTTCTAAGCCTGAGGAAAAGGAGGTCCAGCAACAGGACCAAATTGGGATCCAGCTAAGGGGGAGGTCCCAAGGCCTTCCACTATTAGTGATGCTATGGTGTGCTTACAAACAGGGGGCTATCATGACTGTCCTCCGAAAGGCCTAACAAGCAGCTGAAAGAGTCAGATGCAGATATTGACACTCAACCAATGGACAGAAGCTGGCGACCCTTATGGTTGAATTAGGGAAAGGCTGGAAGAAGCTGAGGAGGAGGGTGACCTTATAGGAAGACCAGCAGTCTCAACTATCATGGAGCCCTGGGATCTCTCAGACACCGAGTCACCAACCAGGCAGCATACACCAGCTAATATGAGGCCCCCAACACAGATACAGCAGAGGATTGTCAGGTCTGGACTCAGTCAGAGAAGATGCACCTAACCCTTGAAAGACTTGGGGCCCCAGGGAGTGGAAAGTCTGGTAAAGTGGGGGTGGGGATATTCTCTTGGTGATTGGGGAGGTGTGGGGGAGGAGGTGTGGGATAAGGAACAGTCAGAGGGTGGACCAGGAGGGGATAAAGCCTGGGCTGTAAAAAAAGATTAAATAATAAATAAATTAAAAAAAAAAAAGAACCTTCTTCTATGCATTAGTTGGTTATTTCTGTGCAACCAACACACTCCAAATGGTTGAAACCAATGCCACTGAGTGACCAGGACAGTTTCCCTGGTCTTGACAGGGTTGAGGTGTGCAGGTGATGATAGCTAATGGCTGGTCTCTCCACACTGCAGGTTGATTGGTTTACAATGGTCTCAGTTCCTCTCCATGTGACTCCTCATCTTCCAGCAGGCTGATTTGGGGGTCACTGTCAGGGGAGGGTGTGGGGTCTTTAAAATGGGGAAGCATATAGTCCTAGAAACCAGGGCTTGAGACAGGCATATGCTATCTTTACCAATCTGCTGATCAAAGCAGGGCAGCCCAGCCCAGCTCCTGAGTTAGGGCAGAACTGGATCTTTCACAGGAGGCTCTAGGAGGGATGGAGGTATTGAACAGAACTAGGGACTGAGACTACTTCTTTTTGTGCAACTACTAGAAGGGCATAGGAAACAGTTCTGTCTCAGTTATAGTTTCTATTGCTGTGATCAAACACCATGAGCAAAAGCCACTTGAAGAAAGGTTTCTTCCACCTTATATCTTGTGGTCCATCATCTAGGGAAGTCAGGTAGGAACCTGGAGGCAGGAACGGAAGCAGAGGCCATGGCAGAGTCTTGTTGTCTGACTTGTTCTTCATGGCTCGCTCAGTCTGCTTCCTTATACCATGCCGGATGGCCAGTCCAGGGGTGGCACTGCCCACAGGGAGCTGGGTCCTCCCACATCATTCACCAATTGAGAAAATGCACCTCGGCCTTGCTTGTGTGGCATTTTATCAGCTGAGGTTCTGCCTCTTCTCAAATGACTCTACTTGGTATCAGGTTGACTTCAAACCTAAAACCAGGCAGCACAGTTTTCTAGCTCGGTGGCCCAGGTTGTCCTATGGTTCTGTTTGTAAGAGGATGGGTAGGAGGGATTATTTACAGATTTTGTCTTAGAACTATACTTCTGTATTCATCCTTCCTCAAATACACATTCAATTTTTTACCACAAGTAATATTATCACTCTGAGAAAAATTCCGCTTTAGAGAAATTAAAACTTTTTTCTCCATTCCTCTTAAATAGTTCTCGTTTGTGATTTTCCTTCATGTCTGCGGACCCAGTATTCACTCTATTTTCTCTCTCTCAGCTAAGTTTTAAATATTTACTTTTTTGAGAATTTCTTACAGGAGTTTCGTAGTCACATTATTTCCATCTCCCTCTGATTCCTGTACCACCCACATCCTCTCCACGTCAGGGCCCCTTTTCCTAATTATATTATTTTCACATACATACACCCTCCCCACTGAGAACATACAGTGTATGTGTAAGAGCTTCGGCTGGCCACTCGGGATGGATAACTCTCAGGGAACGTATCCCTGAAGACTGACTCTCCTCAGCAGCCATTAGTTCCCTATAGCTCTTCACCCAGGTATCGTGAGAATCCCATCCACTCTGGGGCCTCCATGATCTATAAAATAAGCCAAACACAAATTATAAAAACCAGGGAGGTGAATTTATCTGTTTTAAGGTTATTTTTGTAGTACTCAGCAAGATAAGATTTTTAAAATATAATCCTACCTTTAATACAAGTTAATTTTATATAAACTTTGACAAAAATAATTGCAGTTCTTCTTTTCTTTTTTTTTTCTTTCTATATACACAGTCTTACTCTGTAGACCATGCTGACCTCAAACACATGAATCTTGTGACTTAGCAAATTAGTGCTAGGAAAAATGATTTCTAAATAAATAAATCTGTTTTTTTTTTCTCACATATAACTACTAAAAACCCGCCTCAGACAATAATGAAACATTATCATTTATCTCAAATCCCTTAGTCTAAATCTGGCCCCATAAGGCTACCCTGATACACCAGGAACACGGGAGCGGGTGCTGAAGGGCGGCTGAGGCATTTTTTAGTCACATTTTCTGCTCTTTCAGAAGACATGAAAGGAAGCACAAAACTGCCTGTAACTCCAGCTCCATTCGGGCCTCTACTGACACCCTCTCCACTTCGTGTACGCATGCATGCACGCACGGACGCACACAATCTTAAAAAAAACCCCCACAAGGGAATTTGGGGGTTCTTTAGTATGGGCATGTGTTTTATATCTAAGGAAGAGTGTAGTGTCGTGCTTGGGTTTTGAATAAATTCCTTACATATGGCTGTAGCTAATGAGGGCTCTCAGGGACTCAGACAGCTTCTGGGGGTTCTCATCAGAAGTCTTGTAACTGTCTTGGCTTCTCGGAGCTTGTAAATCACAATGCTTGGGGACTGTTTGGTGTCGTGCAGGCAGGAGATCAGAGCTGTCACAGTTCATGGTGTCACAGTTCATGGTGGCCATCGCCTTCATTTATTGGTTTGTTGTTCCGAGCAGACAGGAATGGGCTCATCTTACTCCTAGGCAATTTCAGCAGAGGCTGGCAGCTGTCCCAGAAGACCATGACCTCCCCCCCCCCCCCAAGTACTGTTCCTGCACTGAGAATTCCGGAGACTCCTGCTGCATTGTCTGTGCTCTGAAGCACCTTGTGGAAAGTACTTGTGATTCTGCCAGTGGAGCTTGACGGACTATTTTAGGAGAATCCAGAGTCTTATTGTTGTTGCAAACTGTGACCTCCCAGCTAAAATTTAAAGGTAGCTAAGATGGCATTGCTGAGTGGGATTACAGGTTGTTACACAGGTTGTCAGGTAAGGTTCCCCAACCCTTTCCCGTTAGTTAGAGTTCCCTAGAATAACAGAACTTATAGAGTGAATCTCTTTATAAATATATCACACACACACACACACACACACACACACACACACACACACACACACACACTTGGAAAACATAATACACAAGAAAAAGACTAGTAAGATTTTAAAAGCCTGAACAAAGCAATATGAGACAGAAAGTATCATTGAGTTTGTTTTGTGTTGGCCACCACTGCTGGGCACGGGGTCTACTGAAGTGTGATTAATATACTCAGTGAGACTCCTTTGGAGAAAACTAATATTTCCTTTGTAAGCAATTAACATTGGAGGTAGCTTCTTAGACAGGGATGGGAGTTCATGTCTACTTCTCCATTTCTGAGCTGGGATTCCATCTAGCTTGAACCTGTGCAGGCCCTACCTGCTGCCATGGTCTTTGGAGTTCGTATATGTGTCAGTCTGTCCCCCCTGACTCTTATAACCCGTCTCCTCTTCTGCAGAGTTCCCTGAGCCCTGAGGAGATGGTTTAATGAAGACTCATTTTCTTGATTGATGGTTGATGAGGAAGGGCACCGCCCACCGTGGGCAGTATTGTTCTTGGGTGAGTGGTGCCCAGAGCCAGGAAGCAGCATTCTCCCATAGCCTCTGGTTCAGTTCCTGCCTTGAGTTTCTGCTCTGACTTCCTTTCATGATGACCTGTAAGCTGGATGATGAAATGAGCACGGTCCTCACCAAGTTGCTTTTGGGTATGGTGCACAGCAACAGAATCCTAACACCAGGATGCTGCTCAGCGCTAGGTAGGGTGCATGCCTGGTATGTGTGAGCTTCTGGGTCTAATCCACAGATTTAAGATGTTCTATGTTTGCACTCATACCCCTCAACGGGTTCCTGCAGGACAAAGAATGGTCTGTTGATTTGCAGTTTGTCTGCACATTAAGGGTACAACCTTCTGAATGACTTTGGATCAATAAATATGTTGTCAATGACTGGTAGTCTTGCCTCACCAAGGGTCTGCCAATATTTGATTTAACAGATCTACAAAGCAACTACCAGTAGTTTGTTTGAAAATTTTAGCAGATTTAGGTTACAAAAAACCCCCAAAAAACAAAAAACAAAAAACAAAAAAAAACAAAAAACAAAACAAAACAAAACAAAACAAAAAAACCCCCCAAAAAACAAAAAAACCTTATGTATCGAGATATAGTGTACATATTTTTCAGAAAGACTGTTCAGTATTTTGCGTGCAAATAACTCCCAAATCTCATTTGAAAAGCAGCTCCCAAAGCTTTCTGGGATTGCACTGCCTGTAGTGACTAGGTTGTCCTGGTGTGTGGAATGCACACTCAGGATTTGCTCAGGTCTGCGGGTCTCTCTGGAGCCTCCTTAGCCTTCACATGCTTAGAGAACAGGCGATCAGTTTGACATGAAGTGTTTAGAACTCACAAAGATGAGGGATGTTTTATAGTTTCTTCATATCTGATTGGCATAAACCCCAAGTGGTTCTAGGCAAGCAAACACATTTGGGACGAGATTTCCTATGAGAACTGTCTGGATCTCTGCCTCTGAAATAACATTCTTTAAAAAAAAAAAAAAAAAAAAAAAAAGATTTATTTGTTTATTTTTATTTGTTTGTATGTGTGGTGAGTGTTGTGTCTACATGGGGGCTGGAAGGGAGAGGGTGCAGAGTCCCTTGGAGTTAGTTATAGTCAGCTGTGTGCTGCATAATGGTTGAGGAGCAGAGCCCAGGTCCTATACAGTACCCTCTTTTAAGGCCTGACCCATCTCTGCAACCCCAATAGACACTGTCAAGTAACATGAAGGAGAGCAGGTAGGAAATGCGGAGTGCAACATAGTGATGTGTTATTTAAAATATATGCCAAATGGAGCTGACATTTTCAGAGACAGGCAAGTGGTACAAATACTGTACAGACCACAGCAGCCAGGGTCTGCTGTAATCAGTCAAAACATTCGATAAAACACACTTTACAGAAGCTCAGTGTTTTCCTGTCTGAGTTCTAAGCCTCGAGTAAAAATAAACATGCACAACGAAGCTTCTTGGCAGCTGAAAAGACTTCTTCTTGTAGTATGTTAATTATAAGTGTTTTATAGTAAAGAAAGAACTGGTCCAGTCCTATGACCTGGTCTGTATTAGGGACTGGCAAACCCACAGTCATACCTGGCAACTGCTGCTGGGCAGAGGTTTGTTGGAGTAGGTGAACTCTCTGTGGCTCCTTTTGCTAGTCACAAAGATGACAGAATTCATCAGTGGTGGCAGAGTCCTGGGACTTGGGGGCAGGCTTTTAGATAAGACATGCTCAAATCATTATGAGAAAGAGAGCAGAAGGCAATGGAGATGTGCTCCAGAAGCAGAGAGCTGGCTGCTATCCCAGCACCCACACCAGGCAGCTCACAACTGATGGTGACTGCACCAAGGGATCCAACAACTTCTGGCCTTGGTGGGCAACCCCACACATGTGATATACACACACATAGATATACACATACACATAAATAAAAATAAAATTTAAAAACAACCCACAGAAACTTTGGTTTAAAAGTTTCATTTCAAGGGCCTGGAGAGATATCTTAGTGGCTAACAGCACTGGCTGTTTTTCTAGAGGACCAGATCTAATTCCCAGCATCCACCTGGTAGCTCTCAACCAGTTCTAGGGGACCCAATATCTTCCTCTTGCCTCCACTGCCACTGCCTGGACTTGGTACACAGACACACGTGCAGGTAAAACACTCATGTACATAAAATAAAATTTAAAAGTTACCATTTCAAATATTTAAATTTACTTAAAAATCTTAACCATTTACAACTAACAAAACCAGTATGTTTTAAAATGGACATTTAAATGTTGAAGTAGGGAGAGGTGTGAGATTTCATCAGTTATATCACTTAGCAATAAAGATGTTATTTAATGGAGTGTACTGACTGGCAGAAGAGCCAGGCCAGAGTCTGGACAGCACCTGCAAAGCAGTGCTAAACCCAGCACAGACCACTGCTCCCTCTGTCTCAAGTGGCACACTGCCACCACCTAAGGGTTGAGTCGCCATGCCTGCCACTGACCCTGTGACTGTGACCCACACTGCTCCCTCTGTCTCTGGCAGTACCCTGATGCAATCCTCAGCAACTGAGCGACTGTGCCTGCCACTGACTGTGTGACCGTGACGCACACAGAGGAGTTTGCTTACACCAGAGTTATGGAGGAAAAGGAAGAATGAGAGAAGACCACACAACAAGCACAAATCTAAGAAAGAGAACAATGAAGGTGGAAGTTCCTGGGAGCAGCCATCAGCTTAGAAGGCACATTCGCAAGCAGGCTGTTATCACGGTCACATTGTCATTGTTGAATAAAGATGGTTCTAATGGAAATGGGGCCAATGTGTAAAATGACCGTGAAATCAGCAGGCAGCTGGAGACATCCCACGTGCTACTAAGCAGCTCTACTACAAAGAGCCTTAATGATCTGAGGTAAAGAGCACACAGAAAACTAACGACCTGGGAAGAGGCCAGCCTCAGTGCACGCGGGGCTGCATAGGTCACTGGGACACAAAGCAGAGGCTGTTGCAGAAGGGCATTGATCCGCCACAGTGATTTATTTAGGCATTAATAATACAAGTGTACATCAACTGATCCACAGTCAAAAGTGGCAGGTCCCTAAGAAATTTACAAGCACTTAAGTAAATCAAAATACATATTATTTTGTTCAATCTGACAGTCTTCTGTGTGGGGGACAGAAGGCTCGTGATAGACAGGGTCTCAGTAATGCACAGTGATTCCGATTGGACCTTTTGTACAAAACCTTGTTCCCAGTAGCATGCACCCACCAATAAAGACTTCAGTACAAAAAAATTAACCCTATGCACTACATTTAAGTAGAAATGAGATATAATTCTGAACGTGAGTTTTCCCCGAAGAGCACATAAAAGAAAAAAAAAAAAAAGATAAAACAAACAACAACAAAAAACCCAAACCACACAGTAACACAAAATTCTGTATGAAAGGTCTTACTAGTACAGCTCCAACATGGTTTGTACTTAGAACAGAAGCTCCCATCCACACTGCAGTGGGGGAACACCAAGTCTTTCAAGTTAACAGAAACCAAAAAGGGAATAAAAGGGAGAAAGAGGGCCAGAGAGGAGGGGAGGAGGTGGCGGTAGGAAGGAGGGACAAATGACATACCATCACAAAACAGTTTAAATTTTAATAAAAATAGGAAACAGAACGGAGGTCTGGAGGGGCAGGTGGGCTATTGATGCACTTGGTGAATGTGCTTGCACTCGGCTGGCACACGCAGGCCCCTAGGTGGCGTACCGCTTGGTCCACTGTCTGGCCATCCGGTCGTGCTCGGCTCTGTTGGTCATATACTGTGTGGCAATACTGCCCACCAGAGGGTCAGCTGGAAGAGAAGAGAGCCAGGAGTCAGTAAACACCAGCGTGTCTGTCCAGGTCGACATCAGAGAGGAGTGCCCTGAATACTGGCCCAAGTTTAATTCCACAGCTGCTCGAACGCCCACATGGCAGCTTCTCTGACTGGCAGATAAGTTATCTACCTGTGTGTTACCAATACTTACTTCCTGACAAGCTTCATTTTCTCCCTGTCCTCACCATACACTTCTCAGGCTGGTCTTATGCCCTGAGAGAGCACAGGTGGGCTGCAGGAGGGGGCTGCTCGGATGAATGTGGGGTTCTCCCCATAGTACTGGCTCTCAAACCCTGTAAGGACAGCCACAGCTAAGTGGAACGTAGATGTAAGTGGCGGCTGTCCTTCTCTCTGACAAAACAAGAGGGAGAATGCCTCCTTCCTTCTTCAATCCAAGTCCACACGGCCCAGTATTACAGAAATATTGGTAACTGCTTAACAAACCCACTGCACATCTCCCAGGCACTGGCAGGAGGAAGAAGCTAGAGAAAGGGACTCACAGGTGGAGCAAGGAACCCAGGGGGGCCTGCAGCCAGCCTGCTGCCCTTGGCCACAGTGTGTGTGTGTGTGTGTGTGTGTGTGTGTGTGTGTGCGCGTGTGCGCGCGAGCGCGTGTGGGGAGGGGGTGCCTCTGTGTTTATTGGGAAAAAAGTGAAAGCAATTTTTCCAGCATCAGCAGCTTTCCAGAGAGCCTATCATTCATCCGGTTTACTCTGGTTCTCCCATTTCATTCTTTTCCTCTATATTTGGTGTTGAAAATGTGGGTTTATCAGAGCAGTTACCTGAAAAGGGATTCACAGGAGAACGGCAGCAAGAGCTAATGCTGAATATAAGCCAGTAGAGAGTGTGGACGACACCTGTGGTCAGGAATATCAGGGTTCCCATCAGAAGTCCCACTAAGACCCAGCCTGAGTTATCTTGTTACCTCAAGGAAGAGGCCAGTTCCAACATTCACTGGACCGCAGAAGTCAACAGCCTAAGGCTTGCTTCTGCTCTTCTGTGACCCTCCTTCAAACGTCCACGTCCCTGACACTACCTCCTCTACCCCACCCCGCCAAGAACCACGATCCAGAGCAACAACAAAGCAGACATCACTTGGTGCAGACTGGCCAGGTTACTTCTTAAAATTGTGGTCTTTAAACTGAAGCCAGGCACCACCTGTGGGGGCCAAAACACAGTGGTGCCGTTTCTCTGCCTTGGGTTACATGATTTGTCCCAGGATCTGGCAGTTTAAAGTGCCAAGTTGAGGGTCCCTCAGAACACATGCTTCATTCTACAGATCTTGTGTTAGTGACACACTTGGTTCATCCCACAAATGGCCTAGCTGAGTGAGTTACAGGCAGTTGTCAGCCACTATTCTGGAGGAGCTGCCAGTGTTCTTAACGGCTGAGGCATCTCTTCAGCCCCGACAAAGTAGCTCTTGGTGTTAAAAGGTTTGAAGAGTGAAAGGATTCAGGATAACAGGGTCAAGAGTACAGTGTCAAGGTGGCCAGTAGGAGCCAGACCTTGACTTTCCTGGTTGTTAGCTGTGCCCCAACTGGAATATTCTTACGGGCCGCAGTAGTTCAAGGAGCCACGACACCCGAGCTGAAGTGAGTGTGCAAATGTAACTCATCCTGCTCTATCTCTGGAGCAATCTTCTTTGGAACTGTGGTTTGATGCTTGGCCCTGTGTGTGGGGAGCCCAGGGTAGATGCGCCTTCTGCTCTCCTCTGTAGTGGATGCATTTCTCAGGTGCAGGCACAGATCAAGTTCACCTTTAATAGCTGCAGGCACTCATCCCCACCACAGCAGGGGGGCTGTGTTCCCATTCTCCACTGGTCATATTTGATTCTGACTATTTGCCATAAGAACTAACTACGCAGCAGGCAGGGTGGCACACGTCTGTGATCCCAGGACACAGGTGGCTAAGGCAGGACACACATGAATTCAAGGCCACCCTGGGCCACACAGCAACAATGTCTCAAAAAACTATGGTCGCACTGGTCACAGTCACATCTAACACACACACACACACACACACACACACACACACACACACACACACCCCTTTAAGTGTGGTAAGTGTCCTTAGGGATGTGGGACTGCAAAGTGTTTCATAGTGGAAGATAAAATGCTGATTACACAAGGGAAAGCCTTGGTGTGCTGGACACTGAACCCAAGGTCTCATTCATGCCTGGCAAGCGGTCTGCTGAGGAGCGACATCCCCTAGCTTGGGACTATCCACACAGTGTTTACACAAGTGCTCCTGTGAGCAGGAAGAATAGTGCCCTGTGCTAAACAAGACTCTGGGAACAAAACAGGTCTTGCTAGTGTCTGCTGCAGTTCCAACACTCTCAGAAAAGGCTTGCTGATGACCAGTGGCAGCTGGCTGGCTGCAAGTCTAGGATGGGCAGCTGACAAAATGACTGGGCAAGGCGGGAAAAGCACAGAAACAGGGCAAAAGCTGGAGTGCCAGTGTGGAACAGCCTCACTGGCACCTCATTGCCACCAACAGCCAACCCAGAGAGAAGCCCTTACCTTCTTGTCTCTATTGGAACAGAAGGAAAGCTTGCTGACCGTCAGCACCGTCTCCGCCCAGAGCACCCTGTACTAGCACACATGGACCCAAACCCTGTACTTCCCATTGGCTGCAAACCAGTTTCTAGTTAAGCACTATAAGCATGCAGATGGGCCACACAGCAGCTCCCAGTGCTAAGAAACTATATGACTACATAGTAATCACACACACACCCTACACACACACACTTTAATAATAAAACTGCAAAGTTTACTAAAGTCTTAAACTCCCTTATTTCCTACTTCTTGGATCACAGAAGTTCATATTATGATGGGAACATTTAACTTTGTCTTAGGCTGTTCAGAGATTCTTAGTGCAGACTTCTCAGTATTTAACCACAATAAACCCTAATGCATGTCTAAGGACCACTCTGCTCTGCTCACCTGTTATGTGGTGTTATCTCTTCTCCTTTAATCCAGTTTTGAGGTCTCTTGCCATGTATAGGTTAACACTTTTAAGTGATGAAAGCAGTCAATCTTTCTTTAATATTTTCTGGTGTGATGTCATGCTTACAAGGACCATCTCCACTCAGACACAAACCTGTGGAGTGCATCTGGATCTGCACTTGAGTGTTTTTTTTTTTTTTTTTTAAGTTGTTATTTACTGTGTGTGAGTGTGTGTGCACGTGTCCATATGTGTGGAGGTCAGAGGACAGCTTACAGGAGATGGTTCTCCTTTTATTATGTGGGTCCTAGAGATTGACTCAGGTCACCAGGCTTGGCAGCAAGAGCCCTTTACCTGATGGGTTATCTCACTGGCCTCTTTTTCAAAGGATCTCTCTTCGAGCCCGAATACTTTATAGTACTGGGCTATACCTCAACCACTGATTGTTATTTTCCTGGCTCCAGTTAGAACTTCACTGTTGTAAATTTTGGAACCTGGGTGGGTGAGTCTGTACTATACCCACTAAATTTCCTTTTCTGAGCTTTCAGAACACTGATGTGATCAGATTTGGAGCAATTAAGTTCTTTCCCCCAGGGCCACAAGGCTCCTGCCTATCTGCAGCATACTGAAGTACTCTCTGGCATTCCTCTGCTCTGCTAGTTAAAGCAGTAAAAGATTGAGTTGTTATCAGAAAAAGCTGTGGTTTTGTATGTTGGTGAAACTTACACTATTAATTAGAGGTCTAATGTAAGGTAGAAAGATTGAAAGATGTATTTTAGGGGTGCCTGTGTACAACTCAGAGAGTGATTTAATGAGCTTGTTAACTTTCATTTGCTGCAACACGATGCCTCAGACAAACAAGTCAGAAGGAGGAGACGGTTCTTCCTCTCAGGCTCTAGCTCATGCTTGATGGTGATGTCGGTGATATGTTGGCAGTTTTATCATGGCAGAAGAAAGGTGGAGGGTGGAGGAAGCTGTTCAAGGAACTCACAGCATCCAGAGAGAGAGGGAGAGAGGAACCCATGTACCCTTCATGGCCTGTCCCCAATGACCTACCTCTCCTGAATGTTCTACCACCTCCCAATAGGCCTATGGGCCAGGGACCAAGCCTTTACCACAGTGCCTCTAGTGGGTATTTGAGATCCACATCAAGGAGAAAACGATTTTAATTAAATGGCAGACATGCTAAAACTAGATTTAAATTGAGAATAAGAAGTAAAACTGAGTACACCTAGCAAGATTTACTGTTATTAGTTAAGGGTTAAGGATACTAAAAGAAGTGTCAAACATTCCATGTTCTATGGACAGTTATATTTCCATTTGGGATTAATTAGGAAGAAGATGCCCTGTCTGAGCTGACTCCAGAAGTCCTTATCACACCAGGCAAGGGAGAAGCTAACTTCTCACATTGTTATAGAGGAAAGAAAACGGTACTTCCATACCAGCATACACCTTACTCCCAACAAATGAAAGAAAAGCAGCCTGGGCTTTCTGGAAGAATTATTTGGCCATATAGGACCTGCATGAAGAGCACTGCACTGTGTTCTTATTTGCAGATCATGGACTAATGTTCTTCCTAGAAGAACGTGAAATAGATTCACGAACACAGAGGTATGTCTCACCCTCAGTCCCTGCCTCCGCCAGCTGCCAAGCATTTACCAGAGCATTATGGGGAAGGGGTGGTCAAGGAGCTTGGGCCAGCATCTGGTCTTGAAGGTCAGAGAACTGGGAAGGGAGCTTGAAACTTCCTGATGTGATGCTGCCTCTGGCCCCATCACCAGAAGGCTTGGAGGACATGTCAGGGTTTACAAAAGATGCTAGGAAGACAGTATCTGTGGGAGGGTGGGTTCAGGGACATTGTTTGCAGAACCCTCAGCTCCTGGCCCTGGGGAGCCAGGCCCTGGAGAGAGGAAAGAGGCATCTGAGAGTCCCACAGAGGGAGGAGGAAATGGTTCCAGTTGAGTATGGCTTTGGGACTCATCAGACAGACCAGTTGAGAGCTGAAAGGGACTTGAACATTGTAGGATCTGCCAGACACTGTCCAGGGACAGAAAAGCAGAGTCAGGGAGATAGCACAGCCAGTGTGGAGAGAAGGAAGCCTGCTCCCAAGGAACACTCTTGAGACTGCTCAGTAAATGGTGAAAACACACTAGCCACAAACCCAAAAGACATGTTATGTGCCAGAGACAGCTCCAGCTCCGCTGGTAAAGTGTTCACCATATAATTGTAGCCATGTGGACACATTTGCTCCCCAGCACCTGAAGCTGCAGCATATGATCCCAGGGGACCCAGAAGGATCCCAGGGGCTTCTGGCCTGCCAGTGTAGCTGAAGCATCAGTTCCAGGCTAAGTAAGAGACACTGCCTCAAAAGAATTAGGTGGAGAGAGACTGAGGAAGGCATTTGACACCAATCCCTGGCTTCTACATGTATTACAAAGCTGAATATATAACTAACATACATACAATATATACTTTTAAGACTTTAAAGACTTCTTTAAGTCTCTGTGTTAGCACACTGAATCAATGTGATGTGAACCATGGGGTGTGCACTGAAGAGCAGATCTTAGAGCTCAGCACAGATGACACATTTGCTAAAAGCCACTGGTAGCATTTCTAGGCTTAGTTAATCAAAACTTCCCAATAGTGGCTCTCAAAAACAGAGACCCACATGTAACTTGACTCAAATTCTATAGCCCAAAGCTTCAGATGCAGCAAGCAGTCCAGAAAATAAAAATGTCAAGATATTGGAAGAGATACTACAAAAACAAAACAAAACCAGTCTCAAGGAGATATAGTTCACATATTGTACAATTCTCCTGATTAAAGATTACATGCCAATGCTTTTTTTGTATATTTGTGGCTATGCAATCTCTATCAGCTGATTTCATTATTTCCATCCTTTTCCACAGAAGCCCATTGGTGGTCACTTGTCTTTCAGACACCCCTCCAGCCTCCAGACACCCCTCCAGCCTCCTGATGACTGCAGACAGACAGACTACACAGTGGTGAGCTCAGCTTGCATCTGGTTGCTCCCGACCCCTTCCTACCTGGCTATTTCCCAGGCCTGTTGCCCGTCCTGACTCAGACAAATGCTCTTGCTCTGAGTCTCATCCTAACATGACGGCACGTAAGGCCATCTGCTCCACAATGGACTTCAAAGAGAACAAGAGGACACTGGGAAGCGTGAAGAGAAATATAGTATGGGGAATGAGAGTCTTTGTGATAGTTACTATAGACTAGACAAGATCTAGAAGCACCAAGGAGACAAGCCTCTGGGTTTGTAGGGGAGGGATTACCAAGGCTTGGGTAACTGAGAGGGGAAGACCCATCCTGTTGTGGGTGGTACTCCTCCATGAGCTGGGGTCCTGGACTAAATAGAAAGAAGAAAGCAGGTTGAGTACTAGTGTCATGTATTTATGTTTCTAGACAGTGGATGCCATGTGACCAATGGCTTCGTCCTCCAGGTGCCAGGACTTGCCCTTGAGTTGTGAGCTAAGATAAACCTTCCTTCCTCAAGTTGTTTCTGTTGGAAGTTTGTAACAGCAACAGGAAAGTAACTAATACTCTCTCTCTGTGTGTGTGTGTGTGTGTGTGTGTGTGTGTGTGTGATGGGGAGAGGGGGAGGAGAGACAGAGAGGCAGAGAGAGACAAAGAGGAGAGGGAGGGAGAGGGAGAAGAGTGAGAGTAGGCTGTATATACTTGGGTGTGAATACAACACTCCCCATATGGATAATTGCATATTTCATCTAATTTCAGATTTCACATACAGAGGTCTTAATCTACACTACACAGTCAAACTATAAAATTTGGTGTGTGTGTGTGTGCGGGCTGAGGAGTGAATCCAGTGCTTTGTACATGATAAACAGGTGGTCTGCCACTGAGCCTAGGTACCATGACAGAGTTTGTACTAGAAATACTTTTAATTCTGCATTAGAGAGAGAGAGAGAGAGAGAGAGAGAGAGAGAGAGAGAGAGAGAGAGAGAACACGAAGGAACTAAGGCCCTAATTTGTAAATGCTTGCATGGTGGGCAGTCACAGCTTCAGAAACTCCGAGTCTCATTTGGAATATGCTTTGGAGGCTGCATTTTGGCATGAAAATTAAATGTGGTAATGTTAACTAAATCACACAATTCCATTTAAATTCTAAAACAGTTATTTTTATAGTAGCCTTGTGATGTTTAAGTCATTCTCTTGCCCTGAAAGCCTTAATGAATACTTAAAATATCTCCACCTATTTTTCTATAATTCACCACATTTGTTTCTGTTATAAAAATGCTTCCTGGATTTGCATAGAGATTATATGTTTAGCACAGTAGGGGCGGGGAAGAGGCTAGGAGTAACCCACCCTCCCTGTCCTTACATCTGCATGAGCAGTTACATGTTCTCACTTGTAAATGAGTTAGTATTTGTCTAGCTTACTCTTAACATTGCCTCGACTGTTCTGAGGGGCCGAGGGATGGCAACACACTTTCATTTTGCAATGCTAAAGGACCTTTTGTGCCTAACGTTTGGCTCTGCTTTTGCCTGAGTAGCTGAGCGGGCAATTTTGGTGGCCGTACTATCTTATTTCATTCAGGTCTAGAAAAACAAACAAGACTCGCAGGCTACAGGAACACGTGCCTCAGCAACTGCTGGGGGCAAACATGAATAGAGCGGGTACCCCTTTAATGATAAACATTTGTTAGTACTTCCTGCATGGAACGCTTTTACTTACGGTGCTTGCTTCATCCTTAGATGGTCACTTTGAAGTTTACTGAAGCCTTGAAAGGATGCAGTCCAGATAAAATAAAAAGGCTCACAATAAAAGAAATTAAGGAGACTATGAGGACCCACTCAGCACATGCCCTGAACTTCAGCTCTGCAGGGACAAAGTGGGGAGGAGGTAGGGTCCTAAAGAAGACCAGGGCACCTCAGAAATAAAGATTGTCTTTCTCTTGCAAATTAGGCTTAACAAGCACCTAGAGAGCTTTACATATTTAAATTACCTGGCCTGATAATAGCGTGGAAAAAAATCAGTAAAATATTAATTATGTATGCAAAGATAAGACCATTGAATACCAGGATTTGCCTTAAGATACCTGTAACAGCCACTGTGCTGTCAGTTCATGTCCAGTGCATGAGCCAGACCTGAAAGCTCCTACTGGAGGGGCAGGCAGGCGTTTGTGTCTCAATCCAATAGTATTAAAGCACAGAGGAGAGGAAACCAGGGGAAGGACAAAGACTTGGTCCAGGTGGACAGGGCTGCTGACTCTTTAACCAGGAAACCTCCTTTAACTTCCGGTGCAAGGAAGTGGATTAAGATCGGAAATAAAAATTAGCTCAGTTATTTAAATTTACTTCTCGCTTTGACTAAGCTTAAGCCTCTGTAAAGTTCTTCTGACACAGGAGAGCCCCCTGGTAATCTAGTGTGTGTGGACTGGAACAGGGAAGAAGACAGGTGAAGATGCTGGTGGATTCTAGGAGGGAAGCAGGATGTTTCCAGCCTTCCCTACCCAGCGGTTCTGAGATTCTTTGCCCCTGGGGAGTAAGGCTAACTGCTTAATCAAATGCACTTGGAATTCTTAAAAGGCTCATGGTTATACTAACAAGCCAGCCTTAATTTACAATGAAGTTATAAGCTAAAATTAAGATGAATAATGAAATCTCCAGGGAAAACATAAATATAAAACTTTAGTGGTTTAATGCCATTAGCTGGTGATTTTAGTCTGTCCACACTAAGGTTAGGTTAGCCATGCTCAGCGCGTGCGCGAGCGCGAGCACACACACACACACACACACACACACACACACACACACACACGCAAGCATGCTGCGCATTTGCATTGAGGCATTAATTTCTGAGCCTTATTTTGCTGAACTCACAGCAATTTCTTTTAGTTTTTGGTGTCTGCAGTACACATGCATGTGTACATGTGATATGCGTGTAGGGTCCATGTTGGAGATCTCTTTTCCACTTAAAATCTTTTTTTTTTTTTTTAATTCAAGCACTTTTTACTATTTTCATTAAAGTTACATAGTTCCCCCCCATTTTAGAAATTATTTTTTTTTCATATATTTCATACCTACTGTAATTTTCCCTCCTTATCTTCTCCCATCCTCTGTCCCCTATTCTCCTGGCCCAGACCCCTCTATTTCCTCTCAGAAAAGAGCAGGCCTCCCAGGAGCATCAACTAAATATGGCATAGCAAGCTACACTAACCAGGCACATAGTCTCACATCATGGCTGGACTAGGCAACCCAGTAAGAGGTCCTAAAGGCAGGCAAAGAGTCAAAGGCAGCCCCTGCTCCCACTGTTAGGAATCTCACAAGAACACTAAGCTACACAACTGTAACATATATGCAGAGGACCTAGGTCAGACCCCACCAGGCTCCCTGATCTCTGTGAGCTCCCATGAGTTCCAGTCAGTTGGTTCTGTGGGTCATGTTCTTGTGGGATCCTTGACCCTCTGGCTCCTCCAATCCTTGCTACCCCTCCTCCACAGAATTCCCCAAGCTCTGCCTAATATTTGGCTGTGGAACTCAGAATCTGTTCCCATCAGTTGCTGGATAAAGTCCCTTTGTGTCTCTGATGAGGATTTTGCTAGGCTCTGGTACCCACACATCCTGCAGGTAGGAAAAACTGCAGGTCAGAGATTCCGTAGCTGGATTGGTGTCCCAGTGAGGGTAGCTGGTTCAGGCTCCATCTCTCAGTACTTGGAGCCTTCATCACTTCATCGGTGTCCACCTAGTACAGTCCATGGGGTTTCCATCCCACTAGGCTTCTACCCCTCATCTTGCATCCCTAACCACCCCCCCCCCCCAAACCTTCTCCATCTGCCCCCAGTCCACCCTCAGCATCTATCTCATTCCCCATTCCTAGGGAGATCCTGGCATCTCCTCTTAAGCCTTTCTTGTCACTTATCCTCTCTGGATCTGTGGATTGCAGCATGATTAGCCTTTGCTTTACAGCTAATATCCACTTATAAGTGAGTACACAACATGTGTGTCTTTCTGGGTCTGGATTACCTCACTCAGGATGATTTTTTTTTTCTAGTTCCACCCATTTGACAGAAAATTTCATGATTTTATTTATTTATTTATTTATTTATTTATTTTTACAGCCGAGTAATACTCCATTGTGCCAATGTACCACTTCTTTTTTTAATCTATTTTTCAGTTGAGGGACATCTGGGTTTGTTTCCAGTTCCTGGTTATTAGCAATAAAGCTGCTATGAACATAGCTAAGTTACTTTCTTTTCAGTAGGAGAGAGAGTCCTCTTGAGGTAGATCAATTCCCAATTTTCTGAGAGATCGTCACACTGATTTTCAAAGTGGCTCTGTGAGTTTGCATTCCCACCAGCAGTGGAGGAGTGTAGGAGGAGCTAAGGTAGGAGGAGTAAAGAGGGGAAGAGGAGGAGAAAGGAGAGGAAGAAGAAAAGGAAGAGGAGGAGCTAAGAGAGAGATGAGAAAGGGGAGATGGAGGCTGATGTTCGCTTGTCTGTAGCAGTCAAAGGTACTTGGTATATCTAGGTTGGGTACTGGGTTACACCTCTGATTGTAAGGGTATCTTGTTATTGATCATTACTAAATATATAAGCCTTTGGATAATCTAAGCATTAGTCTCATGTGTACCGAGCCTGTGTGGTTGGTGGGATGGTCCGGGCACTTCCCAGCCTTGCAGAGACAGCATGGAAGATTGGCAGAGCCATCTCTCACGCTGGCGTCTTGTGGGTGGCAAGGCTGGTGTCTCTGGCTGGCTGTTTTTGGCTGCTGCGTGCACGTGGCCTCTGGCCATGTAGTTGAGCTAGGCAGAGCTGCTGCCCCCTAGACAGTCGGATAATTACTACAACAGAGGAGTGTCCCCTTTATTCCACAACCTCACTGGCACTAGCTGTCACTTGAGTGTTTGAGTGTAGCCATTTTGACAGGTATAAGATGGAATCATTTTGTGGGCTCCAAATGGCCCAAATACTTGAAATTGCCTGCACGTTAGTGGATCCAGAGAGGCTAAGGTTCCAAGGCATTGCCTTGGCTACTAAAGACATTTTAACGTGAATTCTTCTGAGCCATAACCATAAATGCCCTTTGCATTCCTTCTCTAAGGGGTGCTCAGTGTCAGGCGCTGACCTCCTTGGTTAAATTATTACTAAGTATTTTCAAAAGAGATTTGTTTTTTTCTAATTGTATGAGTATGTACTAGTGCCTTCATTTATGAATGTGTAACATGTGTGTGCCTGGTGCCCATGACACCTGGAAGAGGACATTGGATCCTCTGGACCTGGGGCTATAGATGGGAACGGAACTCAGGCCCTCTCCAATAGCAGCACATGCTCTTAACCACTGAGCCATCCCTTCAGTCGCTACACATCTTTTCTGATGCTACTGCAAATTCAATTGTTTCCTTTCTTCAGTAAGGCCAGTTGTTTACAGATAAGAACATCTAGACTTTTATGTCTTGATTTTATACCCTGTACTGAGTTCATTTAGTTCAGAGTCACAGTTTCTGAGAAAACTAGTCTATGTCTAAATCCAGAGAACTACTGTTAATGGTTAGAAAAATGAATAAAAATGGAAAAGAGGCATCTAGAGAAACAAATTCAAATCCCCAGAAACAAAGGGCAACTTTTAAGTGGCTAGTGTACAATCTACTTCAGTTTATTCACACAGACCATAGCTTACATTATCAGTGAACAGATCAAGGGCATTTGTGGTATGCTGCCATGTGTTGAAACAGGTACCAAAGCTAGCAGAGCAGCATGCAAGGGAAAGCTGCTTCTCCACCAGCACACAGACCTTCGATAAGCACTCTGCTTTCACAAGTAAAACACGTACCTTTCTCACACTCTGGGCTTCAGTAACAGGGCACATACCAAGTCATTTATTAATTTGTAACTATTTAAGTAGGCTTTCTCTGTGTGTGTGTGTGTGTGTGTGTGTGTGTGTGTGTGTGCCAGAGAAAACCTTAGGTGTCATCCTCAGATACCACAGTCTTCTGAGACAAGGTTTCTGGCTGACCTGGATCTTGCTGGTTGGCCAAAGGGCCCCAGGGATCCAGTCTTTGTTTTCCCAGGGCTGGGATTACAAGTGTATGCCACTATTCCTGGTTTCTAAACAGGAGTTCTAGGGATCAAACTGGGTCCTTGTGCTTACAAGGCAAGTACTTTAACAACAGCCATCTTCCCTGGCCCCATAGTCTGACTTTTTTTTTCCCCTGACAGATTTGTTTTATTAATGAAGGCTTGCCAAGTTATCTAACAGTAAGACAGAAACTCTAAGGAAAACAACATTCAGTTTTTGGTGCAAATCTTGAAATCACTTCTCCAAGACCCCCTTAAAGTAACTTCCAGATTTTACTTTTTGTTGTTTGAGACAGGGTTTCTCTGTGTAGCCCTGTCTGTCCTGGCACTTGCTCTATAGACCAGGCTGCCCTTGAATTCACAGAGATCCTCCTGCCTTTGCCTTCCAAGTACTGGGATTAAAGGTGTGTGCTACCACACCTTTGTAATTTTAAATTACAAAGAGACAGTCAAATCCAGATGGTGTAAATTGAACTGTTGTGTTTGTTCACAGTCGGTTAAGTGCTATAGGAGGGGAAAGCCTGCAAGAAAAACAGCCCTGGCAAAGAGACCCCCAGAGGAAAAGACACCACCACTGAGTAAGTATATCTGTTTCTCCTAGGCTTCTTATATATGGGCAGTGTGTTCAGCAGTATTCAGAGGGCAGTCGTTATGGACCTCGAAATAAAAGAATGAAATACTCTTTGTTAATAGATATCAAATAGTTTCTAGTGTTTTTATTACATTGACATACATGTTTTTGTCTAGTCAGTTCATAATTATGCAGTTCCATCTTTTTTTTACATCTTTTGGTGAGTATTGGGGAAATGTCACTGGTTAATGTTCTATTCTGCAGATTCAAAATTTTAATATTTTAAAGCCACTTTCCTGTTTTCCATGTGACTTTGTTTATTAGCAACTAGAAACATGATTGATCATTAAAGATTCAGTTTGCTACAGAGCATTCTAATAGTCTGACTTTTGTTACCAAACACTCACATATTCAACTCTCCATCCATTTCATCTCTCTGTGGCTCATACTTTGGGTTGTTTTTGTTTTCTTTTTCCTTTTTCCAGGACATGGTCTTACTATGTAGCTCTAGCTGTCCTGGGACTCACTATGTAGACCGAGCTGGCAGGTGTGAACTTCCATTTTTGGGTTTTAGTTAATTCCAGATGTAGACAAGTTGACAACCAAGATCGTTATCACAAGACTCCTGAACATCTTGTGACTCTTCTTTGGTCACTGGAGACCCTGAGTGACAACATAAGTACAGCTCCTAAATGCTATCACTAACCTAGACTCTGAAGAGCTTGGCCTACGTTTCTTCCAATGGAAACTGTTTCTTTTCATTGAAAGTGAAAGCATGAAATGGTGAGAGAACCCTACTGAGGTCATGTGATACAGAACTAAAGTGTAATGTCAGACTTCATTGTGTCCATACTCTAAACAATAAAGCTCTCAGGGGGTGAGGTGACAGCATGGGGCTGGCAACAGTATCAACTGCTTAAACTGCACAATGTCCAGGACCTCTGCAACTGTTTAAAGCCATAGGGCCAGACAGCATGGACGAAGGAAACACTGCAGCCATTCCTGGCTTGTTTCTGTTCTATCTTATAGCTGGTTCATACAAAGGTATGTGGATGTCTTGGATGATGTCCAAAAGTAACAGTATACATTTAAGCACAATTCAAAGCCTAGAGAAGAACTCAGACTGTCTACCAGGAAGACACAGAAGAGACCAGATGATTGCATTTTCCCAGGTGCCTGAAATGGATGCTAACACTTCCTCTTGGAGTCACGTCCGGAATTGGGTCCCTAATGCCACATCTCAACTCCAGTAAAGCGATGTTTCCTTTACTTCTAAAATGTGTTACTAACTCTATTTTTGGAGACAAGAACCCTCTGTAGTTCAGTCAGTCTGAAACTCAACTGACCTAACTCCCTCGGCTTCCTGAATGCTGGAGTCACAGGCTGAAAGTCCTACTTTATTTTCTGGTTCAGTATAAAATTAACATAGTACAAGAAAGTAGAAAAGGTACACATTGCTAATTGTTCATGAGGAAAGAGATACCCTAAGTTCAGGAATAAGCCAGCAGTGACTGCTGTGTACTCGAGGAGACAGGTGCTTGGGAATGGGGCAATCTAGAACTACCTGTAGGTACAACTGCTCAACAAAGCTTGACTGAGGCCACCAGAGTTGAATGTAATATCCAACACACTTCCACAACAGAAGCATGCACATGGCTGGGTTTGGGTCAGCTTGAGTTGACAAGTCAATTCATTCCTTAAGCCTTCATGTTTTGTGATAAGAACAATTAATACTTACATATGAATGACAACTAACATAATGTTTCTGCAAAGCTTACATTTCTAATCAATCGAAATCCAATGCTAGGCTTCGCCTCCATTTGTTTTCTTTTGGCTTTAAATTCCATTTCCTGTTTTTTTAAGTCACTGGTGATATTTGAATGGACACTAAGCAAGGAGATTTTTATTTTTCTTAAAACTCACTATTTATCCCTGTGTGTATGCATGAGTACGCAAGCATACACCACAGCACACATGTGGGGTCAGAGCATGTGCAGGTGTCAGATCTCTCCTTCCACATGGGTCAGGACGGGGCTTCACTAAGCTCACTTTATGAAGCTGTGTGCCTCATGTTGTCTGAGCAAGCCTTGTTTAGGTGCTGTTTGACCCTCCACAGCTACTGTGAAAAGGTTGTAGGGTGGATCTGTGATCCACAGCTAGTTTGTGTGCTGTTAGGACAGGAAGTGTCTGAGGGCTCCATGGAGACCTAACCAAAGTCTGGAGGGGACAGAATTTGGGAAGGACCTGGGCGTCATCCCCTTTCTGGAGCTCTGTGTCATTCCTGTGACCTTGGTTTTCCCAGGCAGCTATGTCCTTATATAAAAGAGACCACTGGGTTCTCTCCAGTTTTCTCTGACCAACTATAGCCTGGCCAGCACCTCAGGCATGAAGCCAGAGCACCTGCTGGGCTGCTTGCTTTCCAGCATCTAGTGTTCTAGCTGCTTAAAGTGGGCATGGAAACTGGATTCCTATTACTTGTATGTATCCACATAGACAATTTAAAAACAACAAACAATCTGGATATTAAAGTGTGTCCAGTTTAGTTAACTACATCTACTTAAACCTCCCTGAAAAGAACTAGTTTTACACTTGCTTTAAATACAGTTAGTCCTGAGCAAACTGCGAGGAGCAAGCCAGTTAGCAGCACCTTCCATGGCCTCTGCATCAGCTCCTGCCTCCAGGTTCCTTCCCTGTTTTAGTTCCTGTCCTGACTTCCTTCAATGATGGACCACTACCTGTGTATCAAGAGAACTCTCTGCTCCTTCTCCAGCAGCACGTCTGCCTGCATCTCACCATGCTTTCTGCCCTGATGACAACGGACTAAACCTCTGAACCTAAGATACCCAGTGGAGCTGAAAGTAGAATAAAGAGTAAAGGTGGCTCTCGCTTGGTCATTTTGGCTGGGGCAGACACCTGGCCGATCTGCTCCGTGAAGACACCTTATCCCGAACCTTCCCAGAGCAACTGGTAAGAACCCTCACCTGCAACCCTATGTCCCAGAACTGCAACTGGGAGCCTAGGGCACTCTGGACCCAACACCCACTCAACCCCGCTCCTCTGGAATACCACTCTCCTTCCACCCCTTGCTTGGTCCTTTTGGCTGGGGCAGTCACCTAGCTGGTCTGCTCCTGTGAAGACACCATATCCTGAACCATCTTAGAGCAGTGGTGGAATCACTGCACTCAGAGGAGCAGAATTTCAGGATCCCAGAGGAAGCCTGAGTTCCAGGAGCTCTTCCACCCAGGAGCTCAGGATCATAGATCACAGGTTCACAGGATCACAGACACACCTGGACTCTGAGGAGTTCTGACACAAGCAAGACAACTGGATAGACAGTCTCCAGTCAGAGACAGTGAGTACAGGTAGCACTAGAGTTAACCAGATGGCTAAAGGCAAGTGCAAGAATATAAGTAACAGAAACCAAAGTTACCTGGCATCATCAGAACCCAGTTCTCCTACTATAGCAAGCCCTGGACACCCCATCACACCAGAAACGCAGGATTCAGATTTAAAAATCATTTCTCATGAGGATGATAGAGGACGTTAAGAAAGACATAAATAACTCCCTTAAAGAAGTACAGGGAACACAGGTAAACAGGGAGAAGCCCTTAAAGAGGAAACACAAAAATCCCTTAAAGAATTCCAAGAAAGCACAACCAAACAAGTGAAGGAATTAAACAAAACCATCCAGGATCTAAAAAAAGAAGTAGAAACAATAAAGAAATCTCAAAGGGAGACTACCCTAAGATAGAAAACCTAGGAAAAAAATCAGGCGTCATGCTTCCGCTTCCTGCTCCTCCGTCCTCCTCCTCCCCAATCGTCCTTTCTCTCTCTTCTTTCTCTTCCCATCAACCTTTATTTCTCCACCTCCCCTTCTCTGCCCAGTCACTGGCTCCAGCCATTATTTTTCAAATTAGGTTGGGCAGAAGGTTCAATAGAAGTCACCTATGTACTGATTCACTCCTCCTCTGTAGCCCCTCCCAGGAAAGTGGAATTAACATCAAAATACAAGGCCAGGGCTATTCACAACTGTAATGGAAGTCCTAGCAGAGCAATTAGACAACAAAAGAAAGTCAAAGGGATACAAATAGGAAAGGAAGAAGTCAAAATATCACTATTTGCAGATGATATAATAGTATACTTAAGTGACCCCAAAACTTCCACCAGAGAACTCCTAAACCTGACAATCAACTTTAGCAAAGTGTCTGGATATAAAATCAACTCAAACAAATCAGTAGCCTTCCTCTACTCAAAAGATAAACAGGCTGAGAAAGAAATTAGGGAAATGACACCCTTCACAATAGTCACAAACAATATAAAATACCTCGGTGTGAATCTAACCAAGCAAGTAAAAGATCTGTATGACAAGAACTTCAAGTCCTTGATGAAAGAAATTGAAGCAGATCTCAGAAGATGGAAAGATCTCCCATGTTCATTAATTGGCAGGATTAATATGGTAAAAATGGCCATCTTGCCGAAAGTAATCTACAGATTCAATGCAATCCCCATTAAAATCTCAAGTCAATTCTTCACAGAGTTAGAAAGAGAAATTCTCAAATTCATTTGGAATAACAAAAAAACCAGGATAGCAAAAACTATTCTCAGCAATAAAAGAACTTCTGGGGGAATCACCATCCCTGACCTCAAACTGTACTACAGAGCAAAAGTGATAAAAACTGCATGATATTGGTACAGAGACAGGCAGGAAGACCAATGGAATAGAACTGAAGACCCAGAAAGTAACCCACACACATATGGTCACTTGATCTTTGACAAAGGAGCTAAACCCATCCAGTGGAAAAAGGACAGCATTTTCAATAAATGGTGCTGTTTCAACTGGAGATCAGCATGTAGAAGAATGCAAATGGATCCATTCTTATCTCCTTGTACAAAGCTCAAGTCCAAATGGATAAAGGACCTTCATATAAAACCAGAAACACTGAAACTTATAGAAGAGAAGGTGGGGAAGAACCTTGAATACTTGGGCACAGGGCAAAAGTTCCTGAACAGAACACCAATGGCTTATGCTCTAAGATCAAGAATTGACAAATGGGACCTCATAAAATTGCAGTTTCTGTAAGGCACTGTCAATAGGACAAAACGGCAACCAACAGATTGGGAAAAGATCTTTACCAATCCCACATCCAATAGAGGGCTAATATTCAATATATACAAAGAACTCAAGAAATTAGACTCCAGACAACCAAATAACCCTATTAAAAATGGGGTACAGAGCTAAAAAAAAGAATTCTCAATTGAGGAAACCTGAATGTCCAAGAAGCACCTAGAGAAATGTTCAACATCCTTAGTCATCAGGGAACTGCAAATCAAAACCCTGAGATTCCACCTTACACCAGTCAGAATGGCTAAGATAAAAAAAAAACTCAGGTGATAGTAGATGCTGGTGAGGATGTGGAGAAAGAGGAACACTTCTCCATTGTTGGTGGGATTGCAAGCTGGTACAACCACTCTGGAAATTAGTCTGGTGGTTCCTCAGAAAATTGGACATAGCACTACCTGAGGACGCAGCTATACCACTCCTGGGCATATACCCAGAAGATGCTCCAATATATAACAAGGACACATGCTCCATTATGTTCATAGCAGCCTTATTTATAATAGTCAGAAGCTGGAAACAAGAGGAATGGATACAGAAAATGTGGTACATTTACTCTATTGTGCAAATATGGAGACAAAGTGTGGGACAGAAACTGAAGGAGGGGCCATCTGGAGACCATCCCATGTGCAGTCATCAAAGGTAGATGCTGATGTGGATATCAGGAAGTGCATGCTGACAGGAGACTGATATATAGCTGTCTCCTTAGAGGTCTGCCAGAGTCTGACATATTCAAAGGCGGATGCTCACAGCTAACCATTGAACTGATCAAGGGGTTCCCAATGGAGGCGTTAGAGAGAAGGAGCTGAAGGAGCCGAAAGAGTTTGCGGCCTCATGAGGAGAGCAACAATACCAACCAACCAGAGCTCCCAGGGTCTAAACCACCAGCCTGGGAGCACATAAGGAGGGACCCATGGCTCCAGCTGTATATGTAGGGGAGGATGGCCTTGTTGGGCATAGGTGAGAGAGGAAATCCTTGATCCCATGAAGGGTGGACACCAAGTGTGGGGGAATTAGAGGATGGGGGGGGGGTGGGTGGAAGTGGGTGGTGGCACATCCTCATGGAAGCAGGAGGAGGGGGGATGGAATAGGGGGTTCCTGGGCGGGGGGTGGGGAAAGACACCATTTTATTTTACCATAAAATTGGACATTTTATTACATCTGAAATGTAAATAAAATGTCCAATAAAAAAGATTAAAAGTGAAAAAAAAGAGAAAAAGATTAAAAGAAAAAAATTACAGTTAGTCACTGACCTCAAGAAATTTGTTATCTAATGTAATATAGTGGGTTTTTTTTTTTTTTTTTTTTTTTTTTTTTTTTTTTTTTGTGGTGGAGTCTTGGGGAGGGATTAAAAGGGACTGAAACTGAAACCAGGGCCTTGTTCTTGCTAGGCAAGCATTCTACCAGAACTATATCCCTGGCTATTTAGTCTGACATATTTTGTCTTTTAGACCTATGACACATATTCTATATAAGATAACAGCAACAATCCCATAGGGTGGTATACAGGGTGAGAGCGGAAAGGCTTGCGTTTGAAATAAGGTTCTTTTGAATATTCTATATAGTCAGAGGGCATTGCATGAGGGGATGGTTTGCTTATTGTGGGTGCTGGAAATAGAAAAGCAGATTTTAATTAATTTTTAGTTGATATGATTATCTTGAACATTTAAATGACCTAGAATACAAGCTTATAAGTCAAAGGAAAAACGTAATAATTGAATTTGACTTATGTTTTTCTGCTCATTTTCTGTATAGATAATAAAATCCATCATACATGAGAACTGCAGACTTACTAATATCTAGGACAAACCTGTTTAAAGACATTACAAAGACAACAAAATTGCTGTTTTAAGCTTTCAAAGCCTGGTTATCTAATCTCCCACAGATAGGATGGGCTTACTCCTGAATACATTTTATGTACTGATACTCACCTGAGCTTTCAAAGTGTTTACAGGGGTCTACCTCCACCAAGTGTTTTCACACAGTGGCCCCGGAGGGGTCAGGAGCACATGCGTCAGCTCAGACATGAGCACATCTATCTATCCAGAGTCAGCAGCTGCTAAGTGTGAGTCAGGTCAGAACTTGATTATTCCCGACAGCTTCCAAGTGTAAACTGGCTTCCCTCACTTCACTCCTTTTTACATGGTAAGCGTTAACCTTGCGTTGGACTCATCTTTGTGACACTGGGTGATATAAGAAGAGTTTTAAGGTTCTTGGAAAAGACACATACCATGGGCAAGTCACGAGGAGTTTCAGAGAAGTCAGGCATGAATGCAGAGAATATCAGGGCAACAGCTTAGAGCCAGACAATAAAAACATCTTATACTGCATATCAGTATCAGACCCTACTATCTATGCTATGACTATACTATCAGAGCACCACAGAGATGGTGGGGTCAGGTGCATGGCACTGCTGCCATGTCTGCAGAGTGGGGTGTTCCATGTTTATACTCTCTAGCTAGGTGAGAAAGAGACATGTATGGAGGGGGTATGTGCTGACTCAGACAGTGAGGCTCTCCAGTGTCCCCATAGTTTCAGACAGAGGACGCAGAGGAATGGAGCCTGGTGCAGGACCAGGAAAGCCTGACAGAGGGACTGGGTGGGTGGTGAACAGGAACAATGTGCACACTGCACAAGTGTGCAGAGCCAAGGGAAGCCTGCAATTTTATACAGCAAATACTTAACACATAGTGCTAACAGAGTGCAGAGGAGGAGACTGTAGTCAGGCTAATTCGCTGTTATTTTACACTAACGTGCACACTTTTATCTATTTTTAAAATTTATAAAAATGTAAGTGAAAAGAAGTATGAAGTACATTGGATGGTTTTCCTTTGCTGTGAAGTATATTTTCAAATGAAATGCTTTGTTGTTTTATCTAATAAAGTTACTATTTATTTTTAAATCACTCATTTAAAGCCATAAAACATGCAGAAGTAATCCCTGCTACATCACAGTTACTAACAAAAAGAAAAGTCATTCAGATGTAGATGATGTTTGAAAAATCAGGGTGTGACTGTCTAATGCACACCTCTGTGGAGAACGTGCTCACTGTCAGTCACGGTCCTGTCATTCAAGTCCAAAGACAACTCCTTACCAGGTATTGTCCCGTGTGTAGCTGTCACACAGTTCTCTGACTGTAAGAAGCCATAGCCACTCAAGACCCCCAAGGGCAAGTTCTCACATAAAGGAGGTTTATTTGCTCCACAGGGACAGAGGGCAGGGAATGAGACAAAGAGAGCAGATAGAGGATGAGGGAGAAGGGGAAGGGAAGAAGTGTGGGTGGGGGTGGGGAGGTATTTGTCCCAGAGTAGGTCAAAGGACTGCCCCTGTGCAGAAAGGAGACAGATGTAGTCATAGGCAAATGACATTTTATAAAGGTACAAAGGGAAGCCCTGTGTTAGGATGGAGTGTTTAATTTTAATTGGTCATGTTAATTAGGTAAGCCAAAGCGTGCTTTTGACTGCTAGACTTCAATACTTTGATGGCTGGACCTTGGTAGTCAGCCTCAGGAGGAAGAAGTGGCCAAATAAGGAAGCAGACCATGGTGGCTAGCTTTAGGAATGGAATCTAATGGTTTTGAGAAAGACAGAGGGATGGGAGAGAAAGGCAAGGCCTGCCAGAGCCGTGCTCAGCATGCTTGAGATGCCTCGGTGGTAAAGTGCTTGCTGTGCTAGAATAAGGACCCGAGTTCGGACCCTTTCACCTACATAAAAGCTGGACACCACTCCAGGCACCTGTAATCCCAATGCTGCGGGTAGGGGCAGGAGGTAGGTGGACTCCAGGGCTTGCTGATCAGCCAATCTTTCTAAAACAGATACCCAGATTCACCGAACTTGTGTCAAAAAATAAAAGTTTGAATATATGGCTCAATGGTTAGGAGCACTGAGTGCTCCTCCAGAGGAAGAGGGTTCAATTCCCAGCATCCACAAGACAGTTTACAACTGTCTGTAGCTCTAGTCCTGTGGGATCTGACACCCAACACCCTTTTCTGACCATGGCACAAGGCATACATGTAGTACATACAGACACATGCAGATAAACACCCATATACATTATATATATGGTGGAGAGCAAAACCCACCCAGTGTCAACTCTGGCACTAACACTTGCATGCACGAGCATGCCATGTACATGTATACACACACACACACACACACACACACACACACACACACACACAGCTGCAGCTTATTCTTTCTTTCCTTTGTTTCTTTAACATTTTTCTGGGTGCATGAAAAGAGAAGAAAAATTAAATGTAAAGGGAGAAATTGGTATAATATGAATGAGAAGTAGCAGGGGGTCAGGAGTGTGGAGAGCAGAGAAGAGGAGGTTGGGGGTAGGGGAGGGCTGGGGGGAGCAGACAGAGAAGAGGCAGAAGGGCAGAGCTTTGCAAGGTGCCCTAAGCTCTCCTGCAAGAGGCACTGTTGCTCCCTGCTCAATCAGGGGCCGAAGCCCAGGGATTCCTAGCAAGAGACTTACACAAGGGGAAGAGCAATTGATCTGGACTGGAGGTGCAATGTGTGTGCTGCAGACGGATCACACACATTACTGATTCAGAGTGAGGAGCACCATGGACTTGTGGTGTAGGTCACAGAGGGGTCACCCCAGGCAGGCAAGCACTGCTCTACCTGGCTTAGCACCTTTCCTGTGGCCGAGGACATGGTTCACCCTTCTCTGAATTGCCTTTCCTATCAAGATTCTGGAAAGAGACAGACAGAAGGCAGTACGGGACAGACCACGTTGAGAATGTGAGAACAGCTAGCCATGCTGCCATGGCCACAGCCCTGAAGGCTAAATAAAGATTCTGTTCTCAGACCCTGAGAACAAAAAGATTCTGTTCTCAGGCCCTGAGGACATCAGACACCACTAATGAAACCATGGAATATAAGCGTTAACAAATCCCCCAAGCCAAAGACTGAAGAGTCAGTCTGGGGATACATATGGCCTGGCGGGCTAGAATCGCCAGTGCAACTGGTGTCCCCCATGCCCTAGGTGGTACTGTAAGTAGCCTGAGATGGTAGGATACTTAGGAAGGTTGAGGAAGACAGGGATGTGATAGCCACACAGGCACTGTGCTTACAGTAAGAGGGCTGGAGACTCAGGTCGCTAGGCTTGGGGAATCGTTCCTAGTACACTCTTAGTGATAGAAAGTAAAACCTCCTGCTATAGTATTCTTAGCCTTGTACAGACATTTCTGACAGTCACTTCTACTAGAGTGACATCATCTTCCACCAACAAGAAGCCACGGGACAGTAGGAACTAAAGGGAGACAAAATTAAACTGCAAAGTAGATTAACACGAGAGATGGCATTTCGAGTCTCAAAGCGGCAAGTGGTAAGGAAATAGGACAACCACAAGCTACTAAGTAATTGCATTTGAATGTATTGTATCTTAGTTCTTTCTTTTTGCAGTTTTTGGAGACAAGGCTTTCTATAGCTCAGGCTGGTCTTGAACTACTGGTCCTCCTGCCTCTACCTGCAGGTGTGTGGCACTAAGCTCAGGATTTTATTTTGACTTTCTATGTGTATTGCTTTGGTGCTGGTACTCAATCCATGGCTGTACCTGTTAAGCACTGGCTCCACCAGTAAACTGCCCCTGCCATGCACTCCAGAGTGCTTCCAGAAGCTTTATCCAGGGGCACATGGCAAAACCTAGCCTGAGTATAGCACTTAAAACCTTTCTGTTTATGTGGATTGAGAGCTTGCTCAACAACTAGAACTGGACATATGATAATAAGTTTCACTGGGAAACTTATTATATAGCCCATGTGACCTGATAGCTGTATCACTCCTGAGAGAAGATGTCATTGAGTCTAAACCATGGCCATGGGGCCATATACAGTCAAGAGTGACCATGTGCACTGCCCAGAATAAAGTCCTAAACTTACTCCACACACAGAGTATAAAAAAAGATTGATTGTAATTACTTTTTATTTTTTGTCTATATGTGTATATGAAGAGAGAGAGTAGAGAGGGAGAGTGAATGTATACCATGTGTGTGCAGGTTGTCTGTCTGTCTGTCTGTCTGTCTGAGAGAGAGAGAGAGAGAGTAGAGAGAGAGAATGTATGCATGGTTGTCTTTATGTGTGCATGAAGAAAGAGTAGGGGGGAGGGGGAGAGGATGTCTACATGCATGTGCAGGTGCTCTCAGAGGCCACCAGATCTCCTTAAGCTGGACTTGTAGGTGGTTGTGAGCCACCCAATCAGGGTGCTGGGAATTGAACTAGGGTCCTCTAGAAAAGCAGCATGGAATTATTAACGACAGAGCCATCTCCCCAACCGAAGAGATTGTATTTGTGTTTCCGTGTTTGCATGTGTGAGAGACTTAAAATACACCAAGTATGGCTCTCAAATCCTGAGCCTTTTGGATGACAGGTGTTGTAAATATCAAAAGGCTGGACACTCCCAGCTGTAGATAAACCCAAGTGCTGAGGGCAGGGCGGTTATGACATGGGTTTTTGAGCCCACAAGTCAAACATTTAATCTGTGTATATACAGTTCACCCTCTGTACAACAGTCAAATAACTTACAGTGAAACACATTTACTCAGAGAAACAATGACGGCAGAAGTAAAAGCTACTTAAAAGCATGGATGAAGCTACAGGCAAGGAGGAATTCTATTACACAGATTCTATGTATGCCAAAGGATGGTCATGTCGGACTGTGGGATGTTCAAGACAGCCAGGCTACCTGATAGTCAGAGCAAAACAACGCACACAATAAGGAAAAATTAGCATGCTAACTTAGATATATTAATTAAGAAAAACAGTGTTAACTCATATGCTAATTAAGAAAAACAGATCTCTTACTTAAAATATATAATTCTTTCCTGCCACTTAAAAAAGAAGGTTCCTTTAATCCTAGCATGGAAAGAATTAACAACTGAAGGTCTTAGATCAGCACCATTTTTAATAACCTTCACTTAAAGAGTAACAACAAACACACCCATTAAAATCCAACCCAAACGCTCTCGACTCAGACATTCTCAAGGCAGGGAGGGCAGTTTGGTCTGAGGAGACAGACCAGAGTGAGCAAAGGGTCTTTGTTTGTATTGAGGATTTTTGTCTCTTTTCCAATTTCTTCCTTCCTTTTCATTTTTTCCCCCTGCACAGGCTCATTATGTAGCTTAGGCTAGTTGCAAACTAACAATCTTCCTGCCTCAGCCCCCAAGTTCAGGGACTGTAGGCAAGTCCCACTGAACATTCTCTCACTGTTTGTGTTTTCTGGGTCTTTCACTAACAGTGGCCAGATGCACGGCTCTGATACTTTTGTCCAATTCCTTAAGGAACTTCAGATATAAAAGGTTTAGATAAGACACTGGTTGTAGCACAGAAGACTTGAGTTTGGGGGAATGTCTGATTCAGCACTTGGGGATCTAAGCTGTCCAACTCTGACATCAAGTCATCATTGGCAGCATGTTGGCTCCATTCTTAGCCCTAAAATAAAACAAACAGAATAAAAATAATAACAGAAACTACAAATACACAAATGGTGGTGTCTAGGAGGAAAGCTCTAGCAGAGCGCCTGGTAAAAGGCAGGCAGGAGAATTCTAATTCTAAATTCAGATGTAAAAGCTTTTCAGTGCAAGCAACTTCCAAACTGACAAAATCAGAAAGAATTGCTACAGGGAGAGCATGAATAAAATTCATGTAGCAACAGCCAATCTCTGTCTGGATTTTCACTGAGAGGGGCCAGGAAAATATGCAGAGGAAACAGCCAAGCACAAGGTCAAAGCCAGGGTAATTAGCTGAGGCCTGTCTACACACATGAGACCACAGTGTAAGTCACTGACAGTACAGAATCCAGCTGATCCTGAGTTCCCAAACCAAGAGACACAAGTGAAATTAAATGCTTCACTTGGGAAAATATTTTAATATTTATTTATTTTTATTCCTGTGCGTGAGTGTTTGCTTGCATGTGCACACCTGCTGCCTTCAGAGGCTAGACAGTCAGCAGGTCCTCGAGCGGTGGCAGGTGGGTGTGACTGCCTGGTGGGTACTGGGAGTACAACCTGAGTCATCTGCAAGAGCCAGTGTCACCTCTCTAGCCCCTTACAAGTTTTAATAGGAGGACCATCTTAATAAGAAAGCCCAATCAATTGTTGGAACCTAGGTAGAATATTAAGGGCTAGACAGACTGACTGTTCAGGCCTAGGTAGCAGTTACCTGGCTAGCCTGCCATTTATAAGGAAACATTCTTACACATGTCTGCTGTTAGAAAGGAAACTTTCTAATGCCAGATGGATTACATATTCTATAATGTTCTGTGTCCTTGGAAACCAATCACCATAGAAGTCAGTAGGTCTGTTC
Organism: Arvicanthis niloticus; assembly: GCF_011762505.2. Lineage (NCBI taxonomy): Eukaryota > Metazoa > Chordata > Mammalia > Rodentia > Muridae > Arvicanthis > Arvicanthis niloticus. Next base: position 102,306,760 of record NC_047660.1, read on the forward strand.
TGTATAGTTAATCACAATTAGCTTAGACCCAAACCAATCATCCAGTAGCTCCTCCTGCACCCATGTATAAGCTTTTATGGTATTTGCCCTTGTAAGTTGCTCCTAGGATGGCTTCAATATGAAAGAGACACCTGCACCAATATAAGAAACTATTTAGAATACGACTTGCATTTTGAGTAGTGTCAAGTAAAGTTTAAGCTCCCAAGACAGCCCTGGAAACTGACATCCTACTTGGCAGGAAGAGACATGTTCATCAGTAATTAACATCCTGGTTGGCAAGTTAAGATATGAATGTTAGACAAGTCCCATCCTGGTAGACAAATTAGGATATGAATATTAGACAAGGCAAGTCCCCAGCCACAGTTGAATACCCCAACCAATGGGAGCAGGGTAAGTGTACAACAAAGACATGTTCCTAAGGAAACCTCCTATCCCTAAATCCTGATTGGTGAAATAACAGCACAGATGTTCGTGGATCTTGAGCTTAAAAACCCTGTAGGATCTTAACTCGGGGTCATGGTCAGTTACTGAATCTGCACCATGGCCCTGGTCAACCAATCCTGGGGCATATGCCCCATAAACTATCCTTGTCTGACTGAGATCAGTGCTTGTGTGAGGCGATTCCTGGTCCCCAATACCAATGAAGTAAAGTGCAAAAATTCCAACCCCCTTCTCACAGCACCGAGTTACTGAGAGTGTTGTCTAGCTTTCCCGAAGTACTGAGTTACTGACAGCCCTGTCTAGACAGAAGGCAGATGAGATGAGCTCAGGATACCTCTTCTAAAAGAAAGCAGGTGCTCACAGCTCACTCAGGCTAACAGGCTACATATCATCAAAACAGAAGCAAGGACACAAAGAAAGCATCCTTGCAACATCACGTGACAGAAGGCAATAAGTACTGCGGTGTGGGCCTGCAACAACAGTCATCAGCACCCAGTGTCACCTAAGTGGACTTTACTATCTGGTAAAGTAACTAAAAATATTTCACAGTGGGAGATGGGATTTCATAAAATACTGAAAAAAGCAAGGTCCATGGGGAACATGAACAAAATCTACTCTGAGATTTCTGTGTTTTCCACAGTCAAGTCATAGATGAAGATAAACCAGAGTTGATTAGTCCTGTAGCTAACAGAGTTGTCAAACACACGTACACGATCATACGTAGAAGAAGACACAGGGCTAAGAGCCTGAGCACTAAGCACAGCGCTGGGCTGGGCTGGCTTTCTGGCAAGCCCTACTCCCTGACTCAGGGCCATCAGCTTACCAGGATGCTGGCTGCTCCTTCACTGAAAGTCACATCTGTGCGGTGCTGCCTTGGCTGTCATAAGGTTTTAATAGCCCACATTTCTCAAATTAACATGTCTACTGGTATCTAATTAAAGATTAAGCTATTCAATTTGAATTTTTATTATTATTTTGCAGAAGAATTTAATGCATTCTAAAAATACATGCTTTCATTTAAAATGATTATTCATTAATTTTTATCGCATTATCTTTTAAGACTTTTGGTAAATAATAGGTTTTAAAAAATAAAAGAACCAATTTAAAAAGAACACAGTTACATAGTATGGAAAGTTAAAATCAACAGTAATGAGCAGCAGTAACAGGTTCCAACGCAGCTGTGCCCTGCTCCAACCTGGTACTAGACCCAGGGGACTCACCAGGGTTGCAGTCTGTAAGTAGTGAGCAGATGGACAGGAGGACTTTAGAGATGGTCAGGGCTGGACTCCAGTTGTCCTTGAGGATGTCCAGACATATCACGCCCTGGCTGTTGATATTACAGTGATAGATTCTCGTTCGAAAGGTGACCTGGGAGAAAACACAAAGTTGCTGTAACACTCACAGCAAAAATTAGGACCCAGTGCTCCTGGGGATGAGCCCTGGGCGTAGCCGAGGAGTTGATGCGACCACAGGAACGCCTATGAGCAGGAAATGGGCTTTGACTTGTGAAATGTTTTTTGGTGAATTCTAGTTGTTTTACCTTTCAGATTTAGAAGATCCCAGAACCAGAAAGCTTGGGAATAATGCAAAGATAAATAATGTTCTTTAATATGGTTTTGAAGCATGAATGGAGATATGCAAATATGTCACGTCTTTTTTTATACAACTGTATGTTATCACTGTATTTGTTACTGTTTAACTGTACTATCTTACTGCATTATAATTTACACACCTATTCCTTATTAAATTTTATATTTTGAATGTGCTATTAATATAGTCTTTTTCTTTGATAGTAAGATCACTATTATACTTGTCTTACATATAATTTGGAAAGTTATAACATAAAAATACTTCTAGGAAGGAACGAGACTCAGTGGTTAAGACACCATTGTTCTTGCAGAGGACCCAGGCTTGGTTCTCAGCACTGACTGGCATTGACTTACAAGTGACAGCAACTCTGGGTTAAGGAGATCCAGTGCTCTTTTCTGGTCTCCAAGGGTACTAGGTACACATATATGTATGTAGATACAATACTTATATACATAAAATAAAATAAAATAAAAATCTTAGAAGAAATATCTAATATTGAAAACAAGTCTGGCTCAGTTTTGGCTAAGCAGCAGTAAGATTTAAATGCTACTTATTATGTATGGCTATAAATTTATACTGCTCCAATTTATAAATAAATTTTGGTGTTCTAAGGAGCAGTTGTTGGCACTCTGAATTCATAATGGCTCAGAACCAGGAAAAACCACACATGACAGACAGCCCTCTGTGGAATCAGGGATCCAATATCCATTCAAACATTAGGAGCTGGTGTAATTTGTATGATGCCACATTCCAGGAAGGCTGATCCATGGTTGCTGAACAGCATACCCTATCCTTGGCCAGATCAGAACCCAGCATCATGCCAGGCCACTCCACAACACAGATCTCAAATGTCCAGAAACCCTGAAGAAAGTAGAACCAGCCTTCTTCAAAATGCACTGCTGAATGAGCTACAAGAATTTCTAGAAACCACAAGATCCAAACTGTCAGTCATCAATAAGTAGGCAGCATATGTGCTGGGGTAGGTTTGGGGACAAGGAAGGGGAGGAAGGATGGCAGACAGGCTTCATAAAATAAAAGCTTTACTTCTGATACTGTCACGGAGAAGGCAGAGGAGATCTCTGGCCTGTATGTGGCCAGGGGTTTCAATCCAGAGCCTGTACCTCAGTCAGTGCACCCCAGTGGCGCATCTGTCAGGAAGTGGATGCCTTAGAGGGAAGAGCAAGGGAACTCACTGTGAAAGCCAGAGTTCAGGACTGGAAGAAGCATGAACTCTTACTGTGAACAGATTCATCACACACACACACACACACACACACACACACACACACACACACACACACACACACACATACACACACACCACTAAAGGGCTGACACCACTCTGTGACTACTAGAATGCATCAGAAAAATAACAACTTGGGATCAGTTGTAGCTAAACAGCCAAAAATTATACAGTAAAAGCCAACAGATGAATGAGGAAATGACATGTTTACGCTCACAGAGGAAATGTTCACTTTCACTATATAATTGTTAGGTTAACCAGACCAAATATTGGTAGGGATCCTGAAAATTTAAACAAGTAAAATCAAGGGACTGAATGATGTCAACCACTACATTTGACAATTACAGAACACATATTCATGTCAGTCATATATGAAACACCTACAAACACTGGCTATATAATAAGGTACAGCACAAACCTAAGGTCTTTCAAAGAATGGATATTAAAACATACTGCAAGATCAGAACCTACACATGAAAGAGTTCCCAGTGCCCCCTGGTTATGTTTGGAAACAGGAAACCATATTTGCAAACAATTCCCTTCTCTGGTTTCTTTCTGTTTTGTAGTGGGATATTTTTCCCACAAGTTGGGAGGAGCTAAGGTGGGACAAGGGAGGAAGAGGAGGAGCGAGGCGAGGCACAGGGAGAGATGTAGGAGGATGAGGAGCCACGCAGGTATGGAGAGCAGTCCTGGGTAACAACTTATATTTAGGTTAGCTAATTGGGAAACACCTCTAATTGTATGGGCACATTGTTATTGAGCATTACCAAACATATAAAGTCTTTGATTAATATTTAAACATTAGAGTCTCATTCCATACTGGGCCCTCGTGGATGGCAGGATGGTCTGGGCACTGCCCAGCCTGGCTCTGCCAATCTCCCATGCTGGCGTTTTGTGGGTGACAGGGCCGGTGTCTCTGGCTGCCTGAGCGGCAGTCTGAGCTAAGCGGGGGAGAAAATATGCTGATGGCTACAGGCCTCAAATGATAGGTCAGTCTTTTCCAGCTTCTTGCCTGCTTGATTACTAGCATGCACCACCAAGAGCAGGGTGCAAGTAATTTTTTGACTAAAATCAAATCCATCCCATCCCCCACTAGACTCAGCTACATGAGAATGCAGATGCTGGGCTGGCAATATCAAACTCTGTCTTTCTAGTACAAACAACAAACAGTTAAATACACATGCACCATTTTAAATGTGTATGTTAGAAAGCGAGAAACGCACTGAAAAAAGAGCAAGTGTCTGACCTAAAAAAATAGAACAAGGGAATAAAAGACACAAGAGAATAATGAGATGAACAGAAGTCTGTGAGCACAGAACGCCCAGTGTTATTGCAAACCCTAGGAGAGTTGGAGTACAGAATGAATGTTTATTACAGTCATTGTGAATGAAGAGCGGCTCATGCACGTGTGACATGGAAAACACTACCAAGAATTAATTAATTACTCTAAGTTAATTCTCACAACAACTCCGTGAGGCAAGTGTCAACCCACTGTAAAGTTAAGGAAACTGAGGCGGATGCCCTGCAGCCTTTGTCCTCCACCCACACTTTCCCTTTAATTCTGGGATACTCATAAATTCTACTGTAACAAATAATACAGAGAGCCCACATACATCCCTTGTCCAGCTTCTTACTATTGCATATGCTGCAGAAGTATCCTACGCTGTAGAAACAGGCATTTATGTAGTCCACTGCTTCCTGGGTCTTATTTTTATTTTATACTACATTTATTTTTAGGTGTACTCATGTATATATCTATCTCCATAGTTAAGATATAAAAGGAACCTATCATAAATACTTAGTACTCTCTTTTAAAAATTTACTCTGACAATTTTATACATTCATGTCAGAGGCAGCCTTGCTTATACACTGAAGGCCTAAAATCAGCAATAGGCCTAAGTGTGCCTGCTAACACAAAGTCTTGGGTCTCTGTGGAAAAACACTGAAACAGATAGCTATAAGATATTGTAAACAGGCAGCTTTGGTGGAAATTTACCGGCCTGGATGAGAACAAGTAGTCACAGGTCTTGTGGATAGTCATAGACCTTGGGCAGCCTTGGTAGATAGTACCAACTTATATAAGGACAAGTGAATCATAGGCCGAGTCATAGTGACCTGTCCCCTGAACCTTCACCCAGCTGATACTCTGTTCAGAAAGATATCTGTACTCCCCCTGAACACTTATGCTCCTGTGTCATCCCCTTCCCCACATCCTGCCTCTATGTGCATATAACCCCTGTGTGAAAAAAGTAAAATCAGCGGTTTGATCAGCCTATAGACAAGCTGTCTTTCTTTTCGTTCACCTGTCCCCCATCTTCTCTTTGAGGTGATCTCCCTGGACCCCTGTTCAATGCCCTGGTGTGGGGGCACATTCATATAATATATCTGGATCATATTCTCTCTCACTCTCTTGCGAAACATTTCCCAAAACATCTTTGTCTCACATTCATGGCCTGTCATTTTGTCTCTTGTAACCCACTGAGCCCTGTGCCAGCGTCTGGCTGGAGTGTTGGCTACCTTGTAGGGTTGGTTGTGCAGGCCTTGTTCACGACTGCAACTGCAAGTCACATTCAGAAGACAATCTCACATCACCTCCCACAACCTCTGCCTCTTACAGTCTTTGCACCCCATCTTCCTTCACACTCCCTGAGTCCTGGGCATGGTGATAGAATGTGCAGACTTTTGCTATGAACAATGACTGTCATCTTTTAGTTCTTTAATTCCTCTCTCTCCTGGCCAGAGCAGTTCAACAATGGAATTAGGCAGCACTGAACCTTTCAAATTGCTCCATTCACCCAATAATCCCCAGAGAGTCACCACATTGTTACATGACCTAATAATTTTTTATTTTCTATTTTCTGTTTTCTATTGCTGAGTAGTATTTCATGGCACACAGATGTCAGTTTGTCACTGTCCCATTACTGTAAGGATACACTATGACCAAGATAACTCTTTTTAAAAGACAGTGTTTCATTGGGGGCTTGCTTACAGTTTCAGAGAGTTAGTCCATGATCATCACGGCAGACAGGCATGACATGGGAGCAGTGCCTGACAGCTTTATATCCTAATCCAGAGGCAGCAGGCCTGGCATGGGCTTTTGAAACCTTAAAGCACACTCACAGAGACACACCTACTCCAACAAGACCACACCTCTTAATCCTTCCAAACACTTCATAAACTGGGGTGTGGCTGGGGGGACTAAGCATACGAGCCTATGATGGCCATGCTAATTCAACAGTCACAACCACTTACTAAGTAAAGGTGCACGCCTTTAATCCCAGCACTTGGAAGGCAGAGAGAGGCAGGCGGATTTCTGAGTTCGAGGCCAGCCTGATCTACAGAGTGAGTTCCAGGACAGCCAGGACTATGCAGAGAAATTCTGTCTCAAAAAATCCAAACCAAACCAGTCCAAACCAGTCCAAACCAGTCCAAACCAAAACAAAAAACAAACAAAAAGCAATAAAAAGCAAAGAAACCCTCTGTTTTTCCCACTCACACACAATACAGAATATTTTTATGATTACATGTGGGGTGACAATTACCCTTCACAAAAAATTATTTGACACCAGCTGGGTTAATTCAATTTTGACAACTTACCCTTGCAGGAAAGTCAAATGCATAGCTTAGAGTCAGTCCTCATATGACTGCCTCCTACCTCAGACTTCACTCTCCAGTCTGAGCCTGCAGAACTCAGAACCAACTACCTACAGCTGGAGTCTTTCTCAGTTCCTTTCCTGCGTCCATTCACCTGCTACTGTAGCTTCTGAAACTCCAGTAAGTCTGCACCCACATCCCTGCTATGTCATACATGACACTGCAGAGGATGCTGCCGAAGGCCACACTGAAGAAAGCACAAGGTGTAGGGCAGGGGTGTGATGTTCCTGGGTGACACCCACCTTTATGAACTGTGTAGCTCAGGAGCTCAAGGACACTGATCACCAGGGTTTACTGCCCAGGGATGTCAGATTAAATCAATGATCAATATAGCTAGCTTTCTTATTCAAATCTGTCATTCTCCAGGACTTCATTATCACAAATGAAGCTGTTGGGAACATCTTCCCCATGTGTGTGTGTGTGTGTGTGTGTGTGTATGTATGTATTCTGCCTGAATCTGTTTTGCTTTGCTACTAGTGGGATAAATCTGTAAGAGTAGGCTGTAACTGGTGGGTCAGATGAATGACTGACAATTAATTTTATAACCCCAATGGCAATGTGATCCATCTTCTCTGCATGATTGCAGTGTCTGGTGTCACCCCTTGCTTGGGTGTGGTGGCTTCAATTTGCATTTCCCATCACAGATGAAGCTGAATGTCACGTGCTCATGTGCTATATGGTAACCTTTATGCTCTGTTCTCTTTTCTATCTAAGTGCAGTTGCTCCCCTCCTAATGACTCTAATAGGATCCTGTAAGTGGTTGCTTTTCTTGAGACAAGGTCTATGTAGACCAGGCTGATCTGAAACTCATGATTCTCCTGCTTACGCCTCCTGAGTGCAGGACTAGCATGTGCTACCAGACTCAGGTTCTAACAGTGTTTTCAATGGAGACATATCATTTAAAACGGAAACGGAGATAAACTTGTTTACAAAGGAATGGACCACAAAATAGCACAGTCCTTAGAATGTTTCGGACAGTGAGTGTTTTACTTGTGTTTATAAGTGCTGATCGAAGAGAGATGCTCTTGGGAGGGTCACCTTCTATCTTGACAGGTGCCACTGAGTTAAACAGACAGCTTGGGTGTTCATACATGTTCTGATGTAATGGTGTTCCTAGCCCTACCTTTCAGAAGTGGGCAGACTCCTGATCCCAAGTCTGAAGCAGGTGCCGCTTCAGTAATGTGACCTAGGATCTCTCTCCCCACGCTTTCCCCATTAGATCCCTAGTCATTTCCCAGGCTTGCCATGGCTGCCCTCATTCTACTGAATTATTTATTGAGGTGTTGTCTTACAAATGTTGTCCAGTGCAGTGCCCTGCACAGAGCAAGAGCCCACTGTGTGCTGAGCAAATGTGAATCTGAACCGGACCAGTGCTTGGTGCAAAGGCGGAGTCCAAACATCGTAGTGTTCCTTAGAGATTTATAACTTGGACACTCAGAAAACTGGGAAAATTCCTGGAGGGAGCAGGAACCTTTTATGTTAATACTGTTGACACAGGGTCTCACAAGTAGGTCATGCTGGCCTTGAACTTGAGATCCTTCTGCTTCAGTCTCAGATACTGGGAGACAGGCATGTAATCCAAGGTACAGGACATTGTATATAGCTATTTTTTTCTGTTTGTTTATTTTTGTTTGTTTGTTTGAGACAAGGTCTCATGTAGCTAGCCTCGAACTAATTATATAGTCTAGACTGGCCTTGAACTACTTGCTGATCCTTGTCTCCACCTTCAATTGCTTGGGTTGCAGGCAAGTACCACTAACATCATGTCTGGCTAGGAAGATGCTCCGAACATTTTTCTGTCACATGCAGCTTTCCTAAATTTTCCAGTAGATAATTTCAGAAGATATGCCATAAAAATAAACTGGTAATAGGAATCTAGTAAGCATTCAATATTAATATTTTTACTGTTCCTATTTTTTACTTATAAATTCGAGAGAGAAAAATGTATGGTCTAGTTACATGAACAAGGATGTTCTGCAACACAGGCAAAAACTTGTTAGTGATGTGTCTGAAACAGCCAGCACATTCCAGATCCCGAGAAACACAGGAAAACAAGAGTGAATCCGCACAATTCATATGGGAGTATTCAGCCTCAGTCAGCTCTTCAGAAGGATGCTTAGAATATCAACAGATACCAAGAATTTCAGAGGCTGTGAGAGTGCCTGCGTCCCACCTCCCAACTCAGACTCGCCTCCGTCCCTCGCTCAGGATACTGAGTCTAACTGTATGATCTCTTCAAACTCTGACACGACAATGACTGAGTTCTGTGTCCCAAATACTCACACCTACATCTGTATCTACAGCTGTCCCCAGACAGAGTTCAACTGCTGATGGAGCAAACGGCCCTCATTCCTCAAGGAGACAGGAGGGAGTAACTTTCAGAACATTCCCCATAGATTCAGACATTTAAAAAACATGATTTGACTACAATGACACAGAAAATGCATTAACTTAGGAATGGCTAATTCCTAGGTTTGGCAAGTGTCATGGCCCAAGCTGCCTCACGTTTGGGGGCCCAAGTGTCTTGGACCGTTCTGTCAATGTTGGGACCTGCACTGCCCAAAGCCTTGGAGGCTAAGTTGTTAGAGCCCACACTGTCCCAAGCTGCTCAGGTCTTTGGGTCGGGGTTCAGCAAGAGAGAGAGTGAGGACAGATGCAGGAAGGGAGACCAGACAGAGTGTGATTCAATCCCGTTTATTCTTCAGTCTCTCTTCTTTTCTCCAAGTCCCTAGTCTTGAGTTCCTAGTCCCTAGCGCCTCCAAGTTCCAAGTTCCAAGTTTCTTCTTCCAAGTGCTAAGTGCCATATAATGTCTAATAACTAACCAAGTTGTACTGTAAGTTGTACTCTCTAACCTAATTCCTAGTTCCAAGTTGTACTGCAAGTTGTACTCTAAGTTGTCTCCAAATTGTTCTCTCTAATATCTAATAACTACTCCAAGTTGTACTCTAAGTTGTTCTGTCTTAATGCCTAATTCCTACTCCAAGTTGTACTCTCTGAAGTGTCTGATTCTCTGATATGCTCTTCTGTCTGCCTCTCGACTTTTATATGTCTCAGTTCTAAGCCATGCCTCTAAGTCATGCCTTTAATCATGCCCTTAGGTCTTGTCTCTAAATCTGATCACACCCTCAAGTCACACACCTTTAAGTCTCACACACCCAAGGGAAGATCCTGGGTATCTAAAGCAAGATGTTATCAGAGTGTGCTCAGCTGTTGCAGGCTGATGTAATCAAGTCTCTTGTCAGGGTATATGGCTCAAGATGGCTGCAAGGATGATAGCCGCCTTCTGTCGGCTCCCCACAGGCAAGCATGGTTTTAAGGCACATATGTGAAGTGGACAGAATAATGGCCTTCCCTCCCAATAGGAACATTCAAGTTCCTGGGACCCAGGAATGTTGTCATCTCCCATCAAATTAAGGATCTTAATACTGGCTGATTTTTCATAGGTCATCCAGATGGACCCAGTATATTCATAAGGATCTCAGCATCAAAGAGGAGGATCAGGCATGTGTTATATGATATGAGAAGGTGCCATGGGCCAGGGGATGCAAATGGCTTCTAGGGGTTCACACTCCCGGCATGAATTCACTGAGTGGGACGTGTACAGTGAGCATCAAAGCACACACAGCTGTTTTAATCTTTCCGTCAGCCGCATCGAGCCCCTTAGCAGGCACTTCAACAGTAACTCCTGTGTTACACCAATGGCACTTACTGCTTAATTAGTACTGTATAGAGAAGAAATGAATACGGTATTCAATAAACCTGCAACTCATAGACAAGTTGAATCCTTTCTGCTTTTTAAGTGCAAACTGTAATATATACAATTACTAGGCAACTTAATATCTGAGAAAATGATTCTATGCCAAATAAAATGACACATGTTATCTGTTGCTCAAGACAATGGCAGAAGCATAAAGAGAAAGAGTTGTCCTTTTCCTATTTGTTCACATTTTGACACCACCCAGGCTACTCTGTAAGACACAGCACATTTGCAGATTAATGTAAATTCATCTAAATGTAAATTGGAAGGAATATACAAGATCCAATTATCTTTCAGAAAAAAAAACACTAAGTTTCATGTTTGTAGACACATGGGGTGGCGGTTATTTATCTTAAGAGATTAACAATCCAATACTTATAGAGCATAACACAAAATATTTGTAAAAACTGGCTAGAAGTGAAGATTCATCTTATATAACGTCCACAGCAGCACAGAAGTAAAATATAGTTTTGTATGATTCGAAATCAAACAGTGCCTAATGTGCTGACAACATGGTAAATTTGTGGCGATTACAGAAGCTGCGGAGGTTCTTACACACACTGACCCAGACCCCCAGGTGTATAGGAAGATGATGATGTTGAGACCAAGACAGCGTGACTTGAGAACTGTCACCTCATATCTGTCCAACCTTGGAATAATTTTGATGTCAGTGTTTAGAGTGGGGGAGTCTTTCCTCCAGAGTGTGGAGAAAACTGACAGTGGCTGGCTGGTACCATGAACTGTGGGCTAGCATGAGCAGTCAGCCAGGCAGCTTACAGGAGTGACTTGCAACTCATATAAACCTGAGTGTGCTACCTTGGCCTGTTGATAGATGTGACTGATGTGAGGCTGTTGTCTGATGTAGATTCTACAGCAGACCTTACAGTCTTCTCTATGGAGAGATCTGCTGGTAAAGTGAATAAACTGTTTCCCCAAGTTTGCTGAGGTCCTGGTGACTATTAAGCATCAGGTCCCAAACCACCTGTCTTGGAGAACTTGGTGTCTCATTAGTGACTGTGAGACGAGGCTGGAGATGAACTGCAGGAAAGAGCGGTGGGAATTGCTCAGGACAGGATTGACGAAAAGGCGGGCTAGGACTCGCAATGGGTTCATTATATAATGTTCCTCCTCCTGGCCTATCAAAGATCTGCTCCTGTGAGGTAGATGCCACTAAGTCCTCTTTCCAAAATGGTATCTGTAATAGCTTCTATTGCTGAAATGAAATACAATGACCAAGACAACTTATCCAATAGAAGTGTGTAATTGGGTTTATAATCTCAGGGTTTGAGTCCACGATGGCAGAGTGAAGGCAAGGCAGAGGAGCAGCTAAGAGCAGACTTCTCGAACCACGATGGGAAGCAGAAAGATAATCCGAAACAGGGTGAGTCTTTTGAAACCTTAAACCAGCTCAGTGACACACCTCCAACAAGGCCATCCTGATCTTTCCCAAACAGTGTGACCAGTTGGGGACCAAGTATTCAAACATATGTGCCCACGGGGCCACTCATTTAAACCATGACACTATCTAATGACATATATGATGCAAACTACCAGCTGACCAGACCAAGAAATGAACAGAGAAGAAAGAGAATGGAGAAAAGGCAGACAACTCAGTCCACAATCTAAGCTCTGGAACTGAAAGCAAATCTGGTTTTGGTCATGGCCAGCTTATCTCTGGGCAGCTGCTGGGCTGAGGTGATGAGAGAAGAAGACCCACAGTAAGCCAGACAAGTGCTGGACCTCAGTCTAGGCTCCATGCAAAGACAATATGCCTCCTGACTCCCACAGCAGAAGTCAGCTGGCTGAGGAACTCAGCTGCCACCCCACACACCTCTTTGTGCCCCACAGGCAAGGAATCAAGAGAGGAAGAATTTCAGCATATGACATCATCCCTGAAAGGGGCACACACACCCTTGCTAGACTGCTCTCAGCTAATTCTCACTGCTCTGAGTGCTCAGGACCCCTGACTACAGAATGGTGCCACTCACAATTGACCAGGCCTTCCCATGTCAGCTAATCAAGACAATCCCTGAACATGCCCTGGGGCCAACCTGCCCTAGAGACTCCTCCCAGAGACTCTAGGCTATGACTGTGGCTCCTTCTACATGCCCATGCCTACTTGTCTTTGAAGTCTTCTTCCCATATTTTCTGTAAGACTACTGCCCTTAAAAATAGGCGAGATTTCCCTAAGGCTGTATGCATGCTCCCGTCTCCTTCACACACAAGAAAACAATCTTTCTTTCTTTCTTTCTTTCTTTCTTTCTTTCTTTCTTTTTTTTTTTTTTTAAAAAAAGGAAACAAAAAAAGAGTGGGAGGTAGTGGTGGTAGCGGGATAAGGTAAAATGTGGTGACCGAGCTATATAGAAAGACACACACTTGATCCATTTTCTAGAGTGCCACCCCACAGTCTTGTATCCCTAAGGAAATCTGAGGACATCTTAAATACATACCAGGCTGCTTTCCTCCTTCCTGTGATTTGTAACATACATGTTTGTGTTGGAGGAAACTGGCTGCTGCAGAGCGAGAGCAAACAGCCGCACCGTATGGGGCGATTATAAACAGCATCCGCTTCACTTTACAAAACCCATAGCTGTGTGTATTAGCTAAACAAGGATCTCGGAAGTGAATTTCTGTAGACAACCTAGCAAAGATGTTTATTCACGGGAGAATAACTTTATGTAAGAGTTTATATACACAATTTATATAACATACTGATTTTTACTGCCTCTAGGGAAGAGGAGACTGCGAGCATGTATTTATTTGATGAACAAATTAACTGAAAATATAGAATATTTACTTGTACAACGAAGCCTTAAGTACCATAATTACAAGTAGCCACAGCCCACTAAGAGTGTGTGTCAGTGTGACAGCACCTTTCTGAGGGTGATTATTTCAGGCTGTCAACTGACAGTTCCAGTAAGTTCTTAAAGGGAACTATGCTTTGTTCCTTAAGTTTTGGTTTAGGTTAGGGCAAAACTGTGATGACTATTTTAGCTAATAGAGATTATAGGCGTCTTTAGCATTAAGTGAATCACTGTGTAAGAAGACAGAGGACTGACAGATCCCACAGCTGTATCACACATCACTACACCGTATTTACTGAGAGGTAAGACCTCAAACGGTCTACATTTCCAGGACAGTCCCCTGCTTCACTCCGACTGTTAGAAGGATGTGCACTTGTGCAGAGGCTGGTATGGTCAATGTTTGTTATTTTTTTCATATCTTTTTTTTTTTGTTGTTAGCATTATTTACTAACATATGGATTAAAGAATAAAGAAATCAACCTCTTGGTTGTAATAAATAATAAACATATCAGAACAACAAAAAGAATGCTCACTATCACACTAATGAAGTTGTGGACAGATGGCCTCACCTCTTGAACATTGTAAAACTAAATGAACAAGATTTGTTTTCCAAACATGAATTTAAAAGCTGTATCACTACTTTATAGGCATATTATAGAGTATTTTTGGTCTGACTACAAGTAATTATATTTTCTACTAACCATGAAAATCATCTGATGATAGAGCCACTAAGGAACTCGGGGCGCATACACCTCTTTCCTTAATGTTTTCCCTAATATGCATAGCACCCTGTTCCTTTCCTGCATGGTGATCAGCAGTCAGAAATTCAGCATGTGTATTCTCAAGATCCATGCCAGAAAGATCTTTGACTTTTGAAGGAATCTCACTGTTGAAGTGTGTAGGGCAAGTGGACTGTGCCACCAAACAGAACTGTTAAGGTTGAGTGAGCCCAAACCCAGTGAAACTCAGAATTGGCTCTGGTAGGCATAGGACAGGCAATCAGGACAGGCAATCAGTCACTTAGCATAAAAACCTGGAGTTCTCCATGCTCACGAGGTATCTACAATGTTTAACCAATGAGCTTCCGTTCCTGGGCATTTCTTCCCTCAAAAGGCATTTAATCCCTGGTTCACCCTGAGTAAAGTGTATGCATTCACATTCACCATCAAATAAAGCAGTTTGGACAAGCAAGGCCCATCTCTTCATCAAGGATTGCAGGAGCTTTTATAAAGAGCCATGCCTAAGTATCCCAGAGAAGGTCTTCTCTCTCCCAGGCCCTCCATTCTCCCGGCACTCACTTGGAATCAAACTAGATTCCCTTCTCTGCTCCCAGGCTCTGCCTTCCCCTTCCTGTCTGGCATGTAGACTCCCTGAGAGGAAGCATGGACCAGGGACACCTGTTCCCAACTCCCAGCAGTATGCCAGTGGTGCCTGGGTACACAGGAGACTGGGACCCACAGCAGTTGTGCCAGACTCCACCTGGGGAAGCACGGATTGAGGTCCCCCATTATAGACTGCATTCTGCTTCTCTTGAGCAGCAAACTGGTGCTCCTGGCACCCCAGTGTGAGGTACACACACAGAGTCTGGCAGAGTTTATCTTCGTACCTCAAAAGCTCTCTTCCCAGCTTCTGTACCCATGGCACCTCCACTGCTCTCTATGAGGCCATGGGATTCTGGAACAATGATAAGACATGATACATAGGGAAGTGTATCTCAAAGGCTGGTGAGCACATCATTAGAACACTGCACCTGCTCTGGTTAGCAAGAAGCCAGATGCTGTGAAGAAGAGAGACAAACTGAAGATCAAAACAGATGGGACTGTAAATAAATCTAAAGTTGGAGTGATGTCTTCCTGGGGGTGTCCTTGGCTGTCTGTAAAGGTGATGCCATGGAAAAGGAGGTGCACCTGAACTGTCACATTGATGACTTAGGTGGCAACTCCAAAGGCATCCTGCCAGTTCTGGCTTTTAAAATGCTCAACAATGGTTCTCATGCTGGCAACAAGCTGGGCATGAAAGAATTCATAATCCTCCCGTGGGCATATTCAGCTTCCAGGAAACTATGGGCTTTGGAGTGGATTCGCAACCTGAAGAATGTCATCAAGGAATACTGGAAAGATGTCACCAACATGGGTGACATGATGAATGTGGGTGTCATCCTAACCGTAACATCTTGGGGAACAAAGAAACTCTGGGGCTGTGGTTACAAAGGGAAGGTCGGCTATACTGCCAGGCTGTTCCTGGCATGGGTGTGGATGCCTTGGAGCTCTTCAGAGACAGCAAGTACAACTTGGATGTTTTTTCCTGATGATGCGAACAGGTACATCATGCCTGGCTGTCTGGCTGACCTGTAGAAGTTACTCAAACAGAAGTATGCAGTGGTGCTCATGGGAGGCTCCCTCCGACCAGGATGAACAGGAAGCCTGGCAGAAGTTGACAGCCAGTGTATATGCTCATGGCTGATGACAGTGACCAACCCTAAGCAGATTGTCAAGGATGTGGCTGAGAAGCCCTGAAACTGACCCTGCTCAAAGTGAACAAGATTGGATCTGTGACTGAGTCTCTGGAGGTGTGCAAGCTGGGCAGTATGATGGTTGGGCATCATGGTGTCCCATTTCACTGGGGGGAATGAAGATACCTTCATTGATGACCTGGTGGTGGGGCTCTCCACTGGGTACATCAAGGCCGACATACAAGGCTTCCTGATCCTAGGACCAGGCCAAATACAATCAGATCTGCAAAACTGAGAAGGAGCTGTGAACTAAAGTCTAAGTTGGCCAGTAGGTCCTTCAGAAATCCCCTGGCCAACTTCCTCAATCACCACTGGCTGCCTAGACCCTGTCCTCGGTGTTACAGAGGAGGCT
The DNA here is from genome assembly GCF_011762505.2 of Arvicanthis niloticus. Taxonomy (NCBI): domain Eukaryota; kingdom Metazoa; phylum Chordata; class Mammalia; order Rodentia; family Muridae; genus Arvicanthis; species Arvicanthis niloticus. Next base: position 102,323,114 of record NC_047660.1, read on the forward strand.
GGAGGCAAGCCCCAGGCTCATTGGACTGCCACAGTTACTCCCCGACATATCCTCAGAAGATATAAACCAAGCATGACTATTGGAAACCAGCTCTGTAATCACGTGATTAGCCCAAGCATTGTTTCTGCCACCTGAATTCCCAGCTAGTGTCTGGAGCCCCTGACCTCCAGTATGATTTCCTCGGTGGTCACAGGCAAGACTCTGTGTGGTTCTATGTACAAAATAAGGCCTCAGCAACCTGGTAAAAAAATCATCTCATAAAAGAGGTTAAAAATAGAGGACATAAGATACAGCTAACACTGCTAACTGAGTCAGTCAGTCTATCTATCTATCTATCTATCTATCTATCTATCTATCTATCTATCTATCTATCCATTTAAACAGTTTTTCTACATAGCCCTGGCTGTCTGGGAACTCATATAGATCAGGCTGGCCTCAAACTCAAAAAGATCGACTATCTCAGCCTCTTGAGCAATGGGATGAAAAGTGTGCACCACATGCCCAGGTCTGAATTTTAAATGCTATTTTTATTCCTGTTTATTGTTTCTGTTGTTCTTGTTACTTCCTGGCTGGGTATGAGCCAGGACCATGTGCTAAGTTGGCACTGTACCACTGAGCTGCACCCGAGCACACTTCTCTCTTCACACCTTCGGCTTGAGGCAGGAGCTCCATTTTCATGAGTGCTGATGCTGGATGTACATTTGCTTCCTTCACACGAAGATACTTTTGGTTAGGGATTCTGCTGGTGTTAGGTCTTTTTGTGGTAGAGCTGCTAGGCTTTTGTGCCTGCTGACAGTGTTTGAGGGAGATGCTTCCTCACTATCTGATCTGCAGCTCGAGGTTCTGGTACTGCTGGCTCAGCAGGCAAAGGCACTTGCAGTAAAGCCTGGTGACCAAAATCCAATCCCACGACCTGTGTAAAGGTCCATGGAGCGAACACTGCCAAGTCGTCCCCTCACCTTCGAGCACATGCCATGGACGTATGCCTTCACTCACCAGTCATGCACAGCACTAATAAATATATTCCATAAGTATGTTTGTATTAGTCAGGGTTCTCTAAAGTATCAGAACTTGTAGAACGAATCTCTCTCATATACACAATGTACACACACATATACATATATGTATATCTAAGTATGTATACATGGGATTTATTGAAATGTCTTACAGGCTGAAATCTAGCTAATGTAACAATTAGCTGCAAACAGAAAGTCCAAAAATCCAGTAGTTGCTCAGTCTATAAGCCTGGATGTCTTAGCTGGTCTTCTGCTTATGCAGGAATTCTGAAGATGTAGGCTCCAGTGCCCATGAAGGAGTGGATGTGTTAGCAAGGTGAGGGCAAGCAGGTAAAGAATAAACACTTCCTCCTTCCACCTCCTTATAGGGACCTTCAGCAGAAGACATGGCTCAGATTAAAAGGTCCAGACTGAGAGTGGATTCATCCACTTCAAGCCAAGCAAGAAATCTCACAGGTGTGCCCTCCATTTCTGGATTGTAGTTTATTCCAGATGTAGTCAAGTTGACAACCACAAATAGCCATCAAAACAATCTAAATAATTTTACAAGTAAATACTGTAATACTACAAATACTCTGACATTCTCTCTCTCTCTCTCTCTCTCTCTCTCTCTCTCTCTCTCTCTCTCTCTCTCCTATTTTTGCCTCTTTTGAGGAAAAGAAAAAAAAAGCCTCCTAGTTTTGGATCTAGAAAGGCTGCAATGAAGCAGTGTAAGCTGCATTTAGGAAAGACAACTTTCAACGGCCTTTACCTTTCAAAATGTGCAAAAGGACATCAGTATCTCTGGAGCAGATCGGCAGAGAGTACGCTCATAAGACATAATAATTTGAGGCTAGAAAGATGCCTCAGTGGCAAAGAACACTGGCTTCGTTTAAGAGGAGCCAAGTTCATTTCTGAGCACCCGGTGGTGGCTCTCAAATGTCTTTAACTCCAATTCTAGGGAATCTGAGACATGTTCCTCTGGTCTCTTTAGGTACCAGACACATATGTGGGGCACATACCTCAAGCAGGGAAATACTTACACACACAAAATAAAAGTAAATCTTTATAAAAAAAAAAAAAACCATTATCCTGGATATATCTTTTAAAGTTTTATTGGTGTATTTTTATCATATACTAATGTGAATGAAGTATAATTTTATATGTCTTTCTCTTATTTTTATAGTTGAGGGCAGATGTTGTTAACACATCTGCATTAATCTAATTCCAGGAGAGATGATATCTATTCTTGATTGGAACAAAAAGTCTAATGTTCCATACTTCACAACAGCTGCTGAGTCATGGAAACCTTAGCTGTCCTTCTCTGGTCCCCCTCGACCTGATGTGTCTAGCTATACAGTTTTTCTTCAAGGCTTCCCTGACTCTGTAAGTTGCCTAACATTGGTGCTCCAAAATGTGTATGCTGCATGTATACCTTTTATTTAAGAAAAATCAAAATACAGTGAACAGACTTATCAACGCTGTGACACTTTCCCAAAACTACTCCACATGACAGACATGAACAACACACACATTTTTATTTTCCCTCAAAACTACTTATGTTTCAAAGACTATAAAGGTTCTTTTTGGGCATAAATTACACAACTATGCCAAGTTTATAGGTGACAATCAAAAGCTGGACCATTGGTCTTCCAAAGGAAAAGGTCAAAGTAAAAATCTAAGGTCAGTTGACCAGGTCTGAGGCTGAGCGAGAAGTGCTCTGATTCCTGTCCCGTGACTGACTCTGGGAAACACTGAGTCTCACTGATAGCATAGGTATCTGTGATAGTCTCAGTTTGCCATTTCAATACTTAGTCTTGATTTCCACCATCTTTCAACTCTTGAGATTCCCGCCTTTGACCAGCTAAGAAACTTTTCTTCCTTTGTGTTGTCTCGATGCCCACTCTGAGCCACTACGTGCCTATGTGCTGTTCTCTCTGGGTCTCCGTTCATGAGGACCTCTCATGGTCGGAAACACCCCAGCATCTCATATACCAAGAATTCTATTTAAACTTCAATGGATCTTTCAAGACACATTGCTCCAGGTGTGGTAGTTCACTGAATTCAATTTTCTATCTGCAAGAGATTCCGGCGTTTAAGAGATGAGGTGGAATACATGTGTCTTTTCCAGGGCCTTAGAGTTCTACTGTCTCAATGACCCGCTAGTGTCCATTACCTATGAGAATACTCTCTGTCTTCTGTGGACATCTCTCCCTTGTTATCCCAGCTCAGGGGACTCATCATTTTCTGATCTAATTTTACATTTACTCTTGTATTTTTGTGTGCTCATCTTTTTTCTCCTATGTAAATAGAAGGCTATTTGAGAGCAGGGAATGTAAATCTGTTTAAACAATCCAGGGTACCAACCACTGTACACATCTAATAGGGTGGGTGCACACGTGCATGCATGTGCCCATGTGTGTATGTGTGTGTGTATGTGTGTGTTGTGTGTTTATGTGTGTGTTGTGTGTGTATGTTTATGCTTATTGGGTGAACAAATGGCACTAAGATGTCTGAATATATTTACCAATGAAAAATTTTATAGTCTAATATTAAGCTGTGCTGGGTAGTTACTGATTGCCTTCATAAGTTTATACAGGTAAGTACAGCCTAGGGTAGGCAAGACTCCTGAAAATGGCTTAGTGGAGAAAAGCCACAGATTCTGTTTCTTTTGTTTTTAAACCTGGTTTCAAAATAATCAATCTGTTAACAAACTACAGGGGCAGTTACTGAAATCTACAGTTTGTGTACTTGGATCTGTATTAATTTCTAGGGGAGATATGAAAGATACAGAACATATATACTCTCCTCAGTCCTGGCCTTAAAGCCTCCTGTCGCGATGGAGTTGTGTGTCTGTTGGAGCTCTTACTGTGCTGATATCCACAGACAGTGGGTAGCACATCTGCCCACGGCGCTAAGTTCCGTGACGATCAGATTTGGGCTTGTCTATTATTCCCAAATAGACACTCTTTACTTTTTAATGTTTTAAAACATTGAGATTAGAATCACTTCAAAGGTTTAAATGGATCTGGAAATAAATTTTAGAGGACAAAAGATCTTTTTGGGCAAGTGTAGGACAAGTAAGAGAATCACTCTTGTGGTAAATGATGATAAAATGTTATCAGAAGGCAAAGAGCAAAGATTTGTAACTCTACTCACTTATATTAAGTTTTGTTTCATTGGGCAGTGATGGCGCACGCCTTTAATCCTAGCACTCGGGAGGCAGAGGCAGGCGGATTTCTGAGTTCAAGGCCAGCCTGGTCTACAGAGTGAGTGAGTTCCAGGATAGCCAGGGTTATACAGAGAAACCCTGTCTCGAAAAACAAAACAAAACAAACAAAAAGTTCTGTTTCTTTCATTAACAAGAAGAATGATGAGGTTTTAAACAAAACTCTAGAAAGGATTATCCAACAGATGGTTTCTTATACCTCAAAAATGATGTTATGATCAACAGGTCCAAGCATGGCAGGCTGACAACAAACTGAAGCACGTGGGGCCCATTCCTTTCTAGCAGCTTCCTAACGACCAGGGAAGAAGCAGACACAGAACACCAGCACTCAATGCTATAGGGCCTCAGGCCTTTGCGTGGCTGATGGCACCTCACATACAGGCTCTCACGCAGAGTTTCCATCAGAGTGTGGCACCTCTGGACCTCTCAGATCCTTTGCCCATAGGCAGCTATGGTCAGGCATATAAGCCACTGCCATCTGGAATAATGTTAAAGCCCATGGACTGGCTTGGCAATCATAAATCAAAGCTTTATGGGGAAGTATTATTTATGACCAAGGAGACTGTAAACAATAGAATCTAAAAATCAATGGGATGTTGCCAGGTTCTCTTGAGCACATCCCTACATGCAGAGCTCTCTCCAGGCTGAACAGCATCCCAGCTTAGGAGACATGGAGTAGGCCTGACAGCAAATTTAGCCTGTTTTCTGTTGTGATAACAAGAGACTTGAGATTGAGCAGTTTATAAAGTGAGTTTGCCTTGCCTTGGTTCTGGGAACCAGGTGATTGAGCGTCTGTGTCTGGCGATAGCCTTCAAGCTGAAGGGCACTCTACAAAGTCTAAAGGTGTTCCCCGCTGAGGCAGAACTTCTGAGCTCATGAGACTTTCTCCATCTTAACCATCCCCAAAAGTTCAGATGCTACTGGGCTTCTCTCCTCAAGAAACCTCACCCTGGCAATTACATTTCAGCATGAATTTTGGTAAAGACATTCAAACCACATAAGTGAAGTGGGCGGGCACAGAAGAGTGCCACATCTGGATTGCTGAGTGGGCGGGCACAGAAGAGTGCCACATCTGGATTGCTGAGTGGGCGGGCACAGAAGAGTGCCACATCTGGATTGCTGAGCATTGTTTCAATGGGAGGAAGCACAAAAGCTCGGCTCATGAAAACTATGGGCTGGATGTGGAAAACATAAAGCTGGATGAATAGTTATTGTAGGGATGGACGTTAGCTGAACAGGAGGCTTATGAAGACAACACTGCCAAGTAACCCCTGCCTAGGACGAGGTCCAGAACATAACAGTCCCTTAGGAGCACTCTTCCTTGTGCCTCTTCCCTGTCACAACCAACTGAAAAGGCAGCTGCCATTCTGTTTCCTGCTGCTATCCATTAATTTTTCCTGTTCCTTGACTTTTAATAATCTCATGGCATCTTTATTTGAATGTCATATTTGTGAGGTCCATGTGTGTTGTAAATTCTTCTATATCTTTATTTCATGGTCATATCCTATCCATTATATGAATACAGCCCAGTATCTTCCCATGCTATTGTGGCTTCCTCCCCCAGGTAATTTTCTGTTCAAATAAAGCAAATTATCCGCTGTGTAACACAGAGAGGTGGAGGCAAAGACTAAGTGCACACACTTACCGTAAGTTTGGAAAATTAGCATATGCATTGAACTTTCACGATATGACTTCAAACTCTGAAGTTATAAAAATAGTATAGAAAAATAAGCATGTTTATACTGAAGGGGATATATATAGAAGAAACTACTTTGTTCCTGGATTCTTATCTTACTCTGCAAAGTTTTGCCTATGAATTGAGGATCTAAACCTATACTGGGAAATGCCAATTATTTGTTTATAGTTTGTGTCAGCAGATAGTATGCATAAAATAGTGCCTAGATATTTTAAAGAAACCAAGAATAGCAAATTTATAATAAGATGGAGGTAAAAAGCCCTCAAACCCCTTTAAGGTGGATGAGTTTCTTGTTGAGACAGACAATAAGATTGATGCCAGTCCTGGTAACACTGAATTTTAAGATGGACTGCGTTGCTACCTGATGTTCTAAAGTGAAATGTTTTACTTTCTGCCCAGTCTTTTAAAGGGCACAAGATCAGGCTGCTTTGACGGAAAGAAAGCTCATGTCTTCCATGTGTAGCTAATTTTCTGGAAAAAGAGCAGAGTGGAGATAAGATGAGATAAGACTGGGTGAGAAGTGAGAGATCATGTTGACTGAATATTTCAACATTATAAAATACAAAAGGCCAGAAGAGAAAAACAGATTTCAGAAAAGTTCAGAAAATGAGGAAGAGGAAAAGGGGCTGACAGACAGCGACCTGGCCTTTCTTTCTTGTTTACATTTATCTGTGACAGTCACGTGACTAGAGTGCATTGAGATCCTTTTTACAGCCAACCATCCACTGGCATCACCCTGCTGAGTCTTGTTTACCCATTTGGTCCACCTCCTGCCCCATGTAGTTTTGTGTAGGCAGCCACATCTGCTGTGTTTTCATGACTGCGATGGTCATGTGATACCAACTGTCAGTTTCTGTTTTGAAAATACTAAATCCAAGCTGGGTGTGGTGGTGTGTGGCGTAGTGGAGCGTGCCAGGAAACTTGGTAAGGTTGAGTGGGTTCAGAAACCTGGAACTCTCAGACCTGAGGTCGTTAGGCATTGCATCTACTCCTGACCAGGTCTCTTTCATGTGACCATGACACCCCATAGAGAGGACCGGAACAATCAGTCACATAGAAGCAGTGCCCTAAAGCCCCTCTACATGCAGATGAGGCACCCCTAACATCTCAGAACAAGCCAATAGAAAGCATCTGCTTTTAGAACCCAACCCACCCCTAAATGTATATAAGACCCTACCTGTCCACAAGGAATAAAGGTATGAGAATTACTTCATCAAAGATTGTCTGAGAGTGGCTGTGATATAAGAGCTGTAACAGTTTTTGGGGAAGAGAGTTCTCTCCTGAAACTCTGGAGCCAGCTGCATAGTGTAGCATCTTGCCACTCTGGGGCCACAGTGGCTGCCTCAATCTGACTCTCCCTTCTTCAGGAAAGCACAGCTCTTTGGTTGCTCAGGCTGGGCCAGGGCTCTGCAGATCTCCCTAGATCAGCAGTGGGGCACTCCAGAGATGGGGACAAGAGGAAAAGGAGTTCAAGGCCATCCTCGGCAACACAGCAAGTTCAAGACTAGCTTGGGCTATATAAATCAAACTACAAATAACTAAAAACAATAATAACGAAAAAATTATGTCACCCAAGTTTTATGTAAGGAAGTGCTTTCTACAAGAGCTCTCAATAAGCATGCAATTATGAACATGCATTCTTCCCTCCCTGTTGGAGTGGCTAACAGGGTTTTGATGAACAATGTTGCAACTGTTTAGTTTAATACTTGGGAGAGTAACCTACTGTTTTCTGCTCGAGGCCTTTATCCTCTACATAGTTTGTATAACCTACCCCAAGATAACCAATGAAACATTACTTGTGAGAAAAAAAATCAGAAATATTTACCCATCAGGAGTAATTATTACCAATTAGCAATTATTACCAATTACCGATCAGGGAGACTGCTGGGGTGGCAAAGCACAAGGTCAATAAAAAGTACTATGCAGACATGACACATGGTGGGATTGCCTTCTGGACACTCAGTAAGAAAATATGGAAGACAGAATGGGGCAAGAAGTGTTACTAGTCCTATATGGTCCTATATGGTCCTTGGGCTGTTCAACATCACTATCTACTTTGTTTTTTTAAAAATCTATCCTAAACATGTAATATTCTGGTTTTCAAACCAAACAACCAAAGCAGGGGATGTTCATAGAGGAAAGGAAGTAAGAACAAGAGTGGGAATGAAAACAGCTTGTAATGAACGCTGTTCTGTGCGGCTTCCTCTGAGTTCTGCTGCTTTCCACACAGCACAGGGAGAGAGGTAAATTCATGAGCAGGTACATGGAAAACATTGTGCACACACAGGTCTATAGTTTGGTAAATACCAAAATAGAAAGGTAAATCCATATTTAACTCTTAATTCTTCCCTAGAACACACGTGTACCATTTGCCTTAGAAAAGGGCACTAGGGCGATTTGGGAAGCCAGCATTGTCACCTGTAGGACCTCCTGGCTCCTGGCTAAGATGTGCCAACTGGGGGATTCAGGATTAGAAACCAGGAGGCCAGGAGATCCAATTGCTGGCCCGATACTTACTATTTATAAGATAGAACTGCAGTTACTTCCTGCTTGTAAGATCCAGCTTCCTGTGATGTCAGATTTTTGAAACAGAAAGCCCGAGAAAGGTCATACAGTTCACCCCTTGTAGAGATCTACTCTGACAGCAGGGTGTTACTTTTAGCCTGGTTTATAGAAGATATCAGCCTGATCCAATTGTTCTGACTTTCATAATTTATTATAGCAATTAATTTTACTAGGATATTTTAAGTAATATTGTACAAGCTTGCCAGTAATAATACTTCATATGAAAATTATCTTTCTAATCTCCCAGTACTGAGAACATGAAAAATAGAAAATGTTATTTTCTTAGTTTTTCCAGTAATAAGTGTTTTCCTTTGGGAAATTCATTCTAAAAATTTGGAGGTGCAAAAAAATTTCAGTTTGGGTCACCAATAGCACATGTCCATGTGTAGGATTCCTGATTTAAGAACCCCAAGTCTCTACTGACTCTCATGCATGTATCTTGAGCTCTAATCTGAATTTTAGACCCATCAAGCTAGTAGCTGAGTACTCAGAACAAGTCCCAGAAGGTGCCCAGTGAGTTCCCCAGAGGAAATCCCAACTTATCACTGAGATCAGAGTCTAGAGTCCTCATAAATGTCTGGCCAGGTGCCCGGAGGCAGGACTGCTGTTGAGAACACTGTGTGTCAGCCAAGCACGGCACTGCTTGTTCAGGGGAGATTTGGCAACTTCTGAGGATATTTCTCTTTGTCTTAAGGAGGCAAAAAGAAGTTAATATTGGTATGTTGTGGGCAGGAACCAAGGAAGTTGTTATGCATGCTGCATCACAAGGGGCACTGTTCCCCAGCACATGGTTGGTTCCCATGCTCAAATGTCTTTGGTGCCCAAGTCGAGAAAGGCCTGTTTTGTAGCATCCTGGTTGTGACCTCTACCCTTGAAGGGACCTCCTCTTGCCCACTTCTGCATGCTCAGCATCACATGGCTACATGCAATGAATTTGTGAAAATCAAGGTAAGGAAGAATTTGAACGTCACTGCTCTTGTTTTGAGTCTCCCAGCTTCACTGCTTCTCTGGCCTCAGCACGGCTCCAGATCCTACATGCTCCTCGTCTCCACGTCCCTGGGCTGCACCTCACTCGTTTATACTGAGTAAAGCTCTGGAGAGTAGTAGGGCTCGGGTATGTCTGCTTTATAAGTTAGCCTTTAAAAGGTATTTTAAAAAGTAAGCAACCGAAGAAATCTGGGCAGGTGTCTGCTAACAACATATGGAGACTATGAGAAAAATACGTCCAATGGTAGAACAGCTCTTCCACCAAAGCCCTGGGTCCACCACTCACCATCATTTCCTCCTGACTGCTTCTCCTTACTTCCTAGGAGACAAAGCTCATGTAATATCTACACATGACCAGTTTATAACCGACACTGCTTCCTCCTGTCCTCTCAGATTTGCTTGAGCCAGACTCTAAAGGGCTGCCACCATATTAAGAGACCCAGCTCCAAATCTGAGAGTTGACTAATCAAGGCACTGGGGTTGATAAGTAGTCCAGGGAATGAACTCAATGTGCCCAGTCTCCAGGCAGAAGCAACACTAACACTGCACCCAACAGGTCCAGCAAATGCCACATCCCGCTTCTTTCTCTTTTTGACCCCTCTTTTCAGCATTTGTCTCCCCATGCTTCTGAAAAAAGGGCTCTTGGAAAAGTTCAAGATCAAGCACTCAAACTCTCTTTTAAATAGTCCTTCTTCCCAAATCAGCTCTTGCCTTGTCACTTCCAAACAGGCTGATGTGCTCAGCTGAACCAGAATGTAGAACTTAAGAAGTGGTTCTTCTCCAAGAATTTAAGGAATTTTTATAGTGAACGAAAAACCCAGTTTAGAACTGGGTTGTGTTCCATTTCCTGTGCACCACTGAATCCTAAAGGGCCTTGGTTTTCTTATCTACAAGTAGGAAAAAACACACATTCTCTTTATGTAAGAGTTGTATGGGTTAAATGAATCCAACAAAGGTCTGATTTACCAGACATTGCTTTGTCTGGTAGGAATCCTGTTCTTATGGAGTTTCGGTGAGAACTGCAGGAAGAAAAATACAAAAGACAAAGTACAGAGTGTGTGAGCAAGATGTGCCAGAGCCAAAGCCTGCTCAGGTCACGGTGGCAAGTTTCGGAACCTAGGGACACTTAAATTTGTCATATAGGAAAGCCTCTTTGAGGTGGCATTTGAATAGAAATGAAGGGGGAATTGGTGTGAGCCAGATACAATTCTGGGAGAAAGCAAAAGCAGAAAGCAGGAAGCACAAACACAAGGGGTCATGGAGGAAGCAGGGCTGCGGTGTCTTAGAAGAATGTGAGGACAGTGACTTTGAACCTGAGATTCTGGTGCTCATTCAACAAGCCAAAAGCCACTGAAGGGTTTTAGCAAAGCATGGATACACAGAGACTTCCACCATTAGGTGTTGTTGCACAGGGGCAAGCTTTGCAGAGGCAGAGACCAGATAAGATAGAGGCTACCATAGAAATCTGAGGGAAGGGAACAGTGGATGGCCTTTGAGCCACATTGTCACTGGGGAGAGACCATGGAAACTGTTAAGATTCATTACTAGCTTTGAGGACTAAGCCAGGATTTAGTCAGAACAGTCTGCCTGAGAGACCAGGGATAGCTGTGAGCTTTTAGTCTGAGCCAGTAGGGAAATGGCGAGGCCATTCCTGGAATGGGGTGAAGTTATCTGATCAATAATATTTCTTTAGACGTACTAATCTGTGATGACTATTGACATTCAGGTAGACATGCCAAGTAGACAGTTCAATACACAGAAAAGAGTGAATCCTAGCCAAAGAACATATGCTGTGTCACAACAATCCTGTGTTCTCGATGCAAGACTAGAGTTCAGGAGTGGGCAGCTGGCTTTACACAGTCCTTTGTGAAAATTACAGGGACACATGCACTCTTTTTTCTTTGTGCAGCTTTGGTAAGGGCAGTAATGACAGATGCATGACAATCACCTAGGCAGGGTGTGGTGACACTGTTCCTTTCTGAGCTTCAGTTAGAGACCAGCTGGGCTTCCAAATGCTGAATGTCACCATTTCTTACTGTAACTGGTCACCTTCCTTTTTCATAGGAAGCCTTTATATGTTCCTTAAGTAAAAACTAACAAGCAAGAACACACATGAACACACACACACAAATATATATATATATATATATATATATATATATTTATATATATATTACTTCTTTTATTGTCATAGCATAGTTAACATCTTTTCTTTTCATATCATATTCCATTATTAAGTATCTAGGTTAGACCTAAAAATGAAATCACTGCCATTGTTTGCTCCCTTCAAAGTAAGTTACACTCCAAGTTAATTCAGAAGTTAAAGATGTACTTGGTACATTTTGTAATAAGAGCTATCTTTAAAAGTGTCTTAATATTATTCTTTGAGGAAGCTGGAGAGATGGCTTGGCAGTTAAGATCACTGATTGCTCTTCCAGAGGTCCTGGGTTTAATTCCCAGCAACCACATGGTGGCTCATGACCATCTGCAATGGGATCCGATGCCCTCTTCTGGTGTGTCTGAAGACAGTGACAGTGTTCTCATATGCATTAAATAAATAAATCTTAAAAAAAAAAAAGAGTTGAAAAAAAAAAAAAAAAAAACAAAAAAACTACTCTTTGAGACTTTATCACATCCTAACATTTAGAGAGAGAGTGTGAGAGTGCATGTGCATTGCACACGTGTGAAGGTCAAAGGACAACGTGCAGGCTTGGTTCTCTTGTCCTACTATGTTGGTTCCAGGAACTGAACTCAGTTTGTCACACTTGGTGGCAAGCACTTCTATTCACAGAGTCAGCTTATTGATATTTTTCTTAATTTTGCATATACAAATACTTCTGTGTATATATGTAATTTTAATATTATTTTAAAAAACACCTTAGGTATACACTCCACCACACCTTTCAGAGAATATCTATTGGTAAATACTGTTACCTAAAAAGATATTTTCTAGTAATAGGTGTGGATATTGACACAGCATGTTTGTCGTGTACAGAGGATACTTGACCAAGCGAAAAATAACAAACACACTTAATTGTCTATGTACCTGAAAGCTCTCTCATCTTGAATAAAATTTCCAGACCCCCAGGGTAAGAACAAAAAGCTGTGTGTTTCTATTCTACAGAAAAACATCTGACCTGCTATCTAACCACATCCTTTAATTAACATGTATGTCATTAAAATCTCTGGAACACAAAACATCAGAAAGAATGCCATGACATTTTCAAACGGTTTTGTTTTATGTTTCTGTTTCCTTTTAAATGAAGAAGTATATGTACAAGAATACAACATAGTCCACACTACATTTCCTCTGGTTTTATGTGAAGTGGGACTTTTAAGAGAAAGTACTTTCATACTCTTTCCCCAAATGGACAACTGAAGAGCAGGGCATGAAGGTGCGAACCATTCCACTCCAAGCCGGTGTCCAGTGCGTGCAGGTTAGAACACGGGGGATGCTATTGTTAATATCTCAGACTATTAGAGATCAAAGAACAGCAGAGTTCTGCCCACAGTCATGTGATGATGGCCTGATGTAAACTTACAGTTTTTCTGGAGGGTAAATTTGTCAACCTTTATCCAAAACTATAACTGTACAACCTATCCAGAAATTTCACGCCACTAAATTTAGAATACAAGAATACAAAGTATGTTAATTATCAGGTTGCCACCACATCAACAATTACAAGTACTGACAGGTGCCCAAGTGTTCAAGCACAGAAGAGCAGTTCTATTTTGGCACATTTGTCCAACGGAGTATGATATGTGCTCTAAGATTGTAATATAGCGACATGTTTATTGGAAGTGTGTAGCAATAACCACGAAGCCATGAAATGTGAGGGTCAGCTTTGATCAAAGTTTATACATGTGTGTCAGCATGATACATATCAATATGGACATACATGAAAGAGGAGTGAAAAACTTCAGATAGATACACTAAAACTGTGAATAGTCTGTTGGGAGATTAAATCACAAGTAAATCTTTTTCTTTTTGCTTGTAACAATTGCACTTTAGTCTGTAACAAACGTGTAGAATGCTAACTGAAAATTTGAAAACAAATGTACAGATTTTGAGAACAGAAATACTTACAATGTGACTAAGAAAATCAATTCCCACAAAATACAAAGCTATTTCTACTTCATAAATAAACAAATATCTGAATCCTAACACTGAAATATTTCTCTGTATTGAAAAACACAAGTGGTGCTGAAAACCATTAGACAAATCAGTTGACTGCACTTCCCTTTTTGGTTGTGAGGTACTCTTCCTAGATAGAGCCTCCACTTAACAGGCCTCATTAGAGAGAGGGGGTGGGAGGGAGGGAGGAGGGAGGAGGGAGACTGCTGGGTGTGCACGTGACCAGCTTGGTCTTCAAGTTCCTATGTAAGATGAGGTTACATAGAGTTCCTATGTAAGATGAGGTGCTGCCAACCCCTTCCTGACCTTACACTGCAGCTAGTTCTTACTGCAGTATTGAAACAGAACTTGCCACAACAACAACTACAACAAGAATGTATCTTGTTTGACTAATTTTACTGGTTTGGATAGCTAAATAGATAATGAATTATATTTATTTACGTACCTCTGTTCTCGTCAATAATTTTCTTAGGCCCTGACTCAAGATTTTTTATTTTTATTTTTATTTTCAGATTGCAAGGAAAAAATGTTTCATCAAGCAGAAAGAAAGACCAAGGTGATAGGCAGGGAACAGGGCACAAATGCCGCAGAATGTGGCCACACACACAGGAAGTGGAGGTGGGAGAAGTGCGGACATCAGCTTTAGAAGTCAACAAAAGCCCCATCTCCACTAACTGCTTTCTCCTTTGCAAGGTATCTGCCCCTGAAACCCAGCTCTAAAACTGGGAACTTAGAAAGTGACACTTTTGCTTTTTCAAATTTCCTGTTTGACTTTGGAAAATGAACATTTATTTAAATTGTAATTCTTCCTGCCAAAGCGGAATTTCCCTTACAGGCTGTCCAGCCCAAATCAGGCAGTGGGGGAGGGGGACTCTGTAATTCATCTGTCTTTGGACACTTTGGACAAAGAGAAGCCAGTGTTGTAGATGTAGACCAGTCAAAAATGGACTGCTTAAAAGTGGGTGTGAGGTTTTTCTCATGAAAAACAGACACGTACATCCCTGCAGCTCACAGCTTCATGTTTTCTGTTTCTGTCCCATCTGGCTGTCCAGGTTAGCATCTGACCTGGTCCACACTGAGGTCCTGTCACTTCTGAGGACTGACAGCACATTCCTTCATACTCTGATCTCACTAGTGAATCATCCATGGTGACACAGAGAATATGATCAGAAGACTGCTGCTGTTCTTCTGGGAAACCTTGCCAAGTCGAATCTGAGCTCCCATGTCTACAGAGAGCACTCTGGTAAGCCTAGGACAAGCCCCTCAACAGAAGTCAGTAATGAAGAAAGCTTGTGACTTGCCACCTCCATCATTCCAAAGGTCAACAGACATTCCTACAGTGACAAGCTCGATTACAACACTCCTAAAAATGGCTCATTAAAGAACCCCAGCTTTGTAGCTCACGAATTCTATTTATATGAATATAAAGGAGGTCTCACCTTTCTATCTTGAATGATCAGGACTGCCCCCACCCCCATTCTCATACTTAGACATGGCAAACTCCATTTCTATAGTTTTATTTTTATTTTATGTGTATAGGTATTTTGCCTGGATACATGTCTGTGTACCACATGTAGGTAGTACCATGGAACACAAAAGAGCATGCTGGATGTCCAGGAACTGCAGTTGTAGACAACTGTTAGCTCCATGTGGGTACTGGAAATTGAGCAGGGGACTTCTGGAATAGAGGGCTCTTAGCCATCTCTCCAGCCTCCCCCATGTTGTAGTTTCCAAATATCCTTTCGCGGTCTCAAGGCCTCTTCAAACAAAATTCTTTTACCCAATATAGTACTTCTCACTTTCAGCTTTATCCGACCTAAAACCCACTGTCATCCAGGTCGTGGGTGCACACTTAAGATGCCTACTCCACTAAATTGGTCACCCCAGGCTCCTGAGAGACAGATGCCTGGCTACATCTCTCTCTTTCACTTTGTACCCTAACTTTCAGAGGCTGCCAGAGAAAGGTCCACACGCCCCTGCAGGTGGCTTACAAGCCATTCCAAAGTAAGTGGAAGGATAAATGGCTCCTGTCCACTCAGGAAGACAGTAAGCACTAGTTTCTCTATGGCTTTGTTCTGGAAACCTTTGTTCTGGGGGGGGGGGGGGGGGGGGGGGGGGGACCCAGCAGTCTTGAAGGCTTTGTGCATTGTGTAATGTGGTAAGGAACAAAGGTTTAGGGTTGACTTCCTCAGCTCAGATCTGGATACCCTGATTGACAGTCCCCTGCACAATGCAGACAAGTTGCTGGAGTTGTTACATTTTTTGGTATCAAAATGTTCTCTGGGCATCAGTGAAAAGGAAGGAAGAAAGACAAGCAAGAAAAGTGAGGTGGGAGGGGCATGGGAAGTGTGAAGGCCAACCTACAGCCCAGCCATGCCTGTGTCAGATGCACAGAGACTCTCCTGGTGACTAATAAGAACAGCCAGTGAGCCCAGGGTCTTTTCCTCTGCCAGAATGGAGCCTAAGTTCTAATAGCCTAAGGCAGCGGAGATGAATGAGAAGATATCCTAAAGCACACAACCTTAGGAGAAAAGTCCTATGTCTCGACTATACTGTGTGTTAGGCATAAAAGAAATTCTATTTCATTAATAAGTTTTATTAATGGGCCATAATTAGAAAATGCATATATATGTATATACATATAGATTTTGGCATTAGGGATTAAACCCAGGATCTCACCAACAGCTTATGTTCCCAGCCCTCAAAATATTTCCAAATGCATTATCAAGATATCACTACAGTTTCTCTGGGCTTCAGGTGAGTGCTGGATTGTGGCGGTAGCACAGCATCAGACAGGTGTGGTTACCTTCTCTGTGAAGCCTCCTTTCCCCATAGTCTGGCTTTGAAGCCTGACCCTGGAGTAATTCCACTTTCCTATTTACACATACATGGCTAAAACATGGTATTTTCTATAATATTATTCTATAATATTAATCATATATGCAGAAAAGAGATAATGAGAAAGAGCAGTGAACCTGTGTAGAGTTAAGGTAGAGGAACAATGTATAGTTTCTCATGTTTTGTTTCCTTTTAAGCACAGTGGGTTCAGTGACGCTGCTTACGCCAACAGAGTAGATATGCAATCCTATATCTATGTTTAGTATGTACATGTCACAACACAGATTGTTAAAAATGGATGAATACATCATACTGACCTTAGGGGGTTTAAACGGATAGTCTGGTGAAAAGGTAATGTCAAGAAAGAACACCCCTCCTTCATAGACAGATCCTGGGGGTCCCAATATAGTTGACCTCCATTCATAAATGTTGTCTCCTTTGGGTCCAGCACTGAAATAAGACACACAAATGAGATGTGCTTAGAAATTATATAAAGTTTGAAATTAAAAAATATATATTTATGGTAATAATAAATTGAGCCATTTCATAAAATATAATAAAGTTAATATTTTAATTTTACCTAGGTATTATATTGTTCCTGTCAACACCATTATTCTATAGATAAAACATGCTGGTATCCATGTATTCAGCAGAGCAGAAGGCCTTGTTGTAATGCTCACAACCCAAACACTATGGAGCAAGTTTCCAAGGACACTAGTCTTGTATAAACATGAAATTATGTGTGAAGACCAGAAAAGGGTGACACAGCCCTGGGGGCAATGACAGAGAATTTCCAAGTGAGAAAGGCTAATGCAGAATGGCCTGCCTAAACCCTCGACTAAGCACTGAGAGCACAGACTGGTTCCTGACAGACACCAGGAAACAGCCACCAATCAGGAGACCCAGCCAATCAGACCGTCTTCCTCCTGCTACCCCATCTCCTAGGTAAGACATGTTATTTCATGATTATATTTTATAACTTATTCTTTGTTCCTCCCTAGAATTAAAAACTCCCTGAGGAATATATTTTAGCTACACATTTGTTGGGTAATGCCAGGCTAATGGCTGGGCAGTCATATGACTGTGAGTGGCCAACATACACTTGTGTCTCTAGCAAATTCACTAAGGAGAATAAAGCCCAGTGTGAATGTGAGTGGTGTTGCTTCTTGCCAGTGAGCACCAGTGCCACAGTATGAGTGGGATTTAACTTTTGGCGCTGGGGCCCAGCTCAGTGGTACAGGGTTTGCTCAGTGTTCTTGATCTTCAAAGCTGTTTCCCCTGCCCGTGAGGAGTGGGGGAAACCCAAAATAACTGGAAAGGTTTCCCAGGGTTCTTTTTGTTTTATCAGGTTATTATCTACAATGAATCCTCATCATATAATGGGGCGGACAATATTATGAATGCTTGGGAAAGAGTTTATTCCAAATGTCACTGTAACAAAATTGATCACAACCAAGATAAGACTACACAGTGATAACATTTTTTTAATGTAATTCTCCTCACTAGTGATCAAAGTAGAAGAGAAAACATTATTCTCACAGGTGACAGAGACTTCCTCTCCTTTCTCCCTCCACTTTCCTTCTACTGGAGTCCCTTCCCTTTTCTTTCATGCAGAAGTGAAACCTTTACAGGTTCAGTGACAGTTCATGTTTATAAACAGAGAAATAATATTTAGATCATGTAAAACTGAACAAATCTTAGGGTCCAATCATAAATTCATATCAATTAACAGGAAAAAGATTAATAATCTATTAGAAAGACATCAACAGACATGTGTAAATGGTAGAAATAAAAAATTAAAAAACTTAGCTTCATCAAAATTGGAAAAATAACAATTCAAATGGTAAAAATAAATGCTTAACAAGAAAAATGAAGTAGTGACAAGGACTTGGCAAAATCTGATTTCTACACACTGCACATAAACACATTCAAGTGTGCTAGAGAAGAGCACACTGCTCGTCATCAAGACAGGAAGGAGGGCAAGTCTGCACTGTAGCATTGTGGGCAGACCTGGGAGGTGAACAACAAACGCTGTGTGCTCTCAGAACTTATATGTTAGTTAAAGCACTGGGCTCATACAGGGGGAGAGTAAGACAGTGGCTTTGAGAGCAGAGTATGAAGAGAGGCTGGTTAGTGAGTATGAGCCAGGTAGATAAGGACTTATATGTCAGTGATCCCAGAAAATGGAGCTGTATCACCAGAACCGTGGCTTCTGGTTGGGCAAAGAGACCGGAAGGAGCCAACGAAACTGCCGCCATATCTTGGTAGCTGTGTCATCCTTTTGTGGTTAGAAATCCTTGAAGTTCTAGTTAGGGTCTTCCTGACATATCAGGGGAACTAAGGCAGTGGACACCCAGCTGCCACACATGCATACTAAGGTGGGTGTGCACACAAGACTGGCTCCAATATCATTTGCACTGTGTTCTGACCCTCTACTTCCTTTCCTCCACTCATGGTCTTTAAAAGAGGATCACCAGGCAGTGTTGGTGCACACCTTTCATCCCAACACTCAGGCAGAGGCAGAGGAGGCAGGGGCAGAGGAGGCAGGGGAGGCAGGGGCAGAGGAGGCAGGGGAGGCAGGGGCAGAGGAGGCAGGGGAGGCAGGGGCAGAGGAGGCAGGGGCAGGGGCAGGGGCAGGGGCAGGGGCAGGGGCAGGGGCAGGGGCAGGGGCAGGGGCAGGGGCAGGGGCAGGGGCAGGGGCAGGGGCAGGGGCAGGGGCAGGGGCAGGGGCAGGGGCAGGTGGATCTCTGTGATTTCAAGGCCAGCCCAGTCTACAGAGTGAGTTCCAGGACAGCCAGGGCTGCACAGAGAAACCCTAAGAGAGAAATCATCCATCACAATTTGGGAAAGAAAAGGGTCATTTTACCCCATCAACATGCCACCCATTTAACAGGCACAAGACCTTAAACCACACAACATGGAATGTTGCTCCTCCTTGTTTAGACCACTCCAGAGCTCTCCAGAGTGCACACTGCATTGCTCTGCATTGCTAAGTAAAGCTCTGCCTAAACTGCCTAAAATGCCTCTTGTCAGAATTCTTTCCTTTGAGAAGACAAGAACTCAGGGAGAAGTCTTCCATGGATGATATCTTTCAGGGGTGCAACTGAGTAACAGGAACCAGTTTTAATGTCCTGTATTATAAGAGGACAACTATAGATGACAAGAGTTTATTAAATGTCTCAAAATATCTAGAAGCAAACGTTTTCTTTTAATGTTCTAAACACAAAGAAATGGCTCATGTCTGAAGTAAAGGACACACCAGCTACTGCTCTTATCACTACACACAGCTACACTGAGGTGTCACACTGTGCCTTGTTATATGTATAATGGCATTTCAATCAAAATTCAAAACATTAATAAAGAATGCAGATTTCAGCTCAACTAAACATAACTCTGTTATACAGCAGAGTGTCTACACTCACATCTCACAGACATGAAGGGGCTTTTGCAACAGCAGTGCTGGCAGCACCTACATCCTGACTGGAAACGAATGACCGTACCCAGAGGAAAGCCAGCTAGCAGTGACATCCTGTGCATCAGCAGGAGCACATCAAGTGCAAAAGTGGCTGGACAGGCGGCAAAAGGACACTATACTGTTGACACAAGTATGGAGAAAAACTATGAATGAAGGAGGAGTTCAGAGGAATGGTTTCTTGCTCTTCTACCTCTTAGTTACTTTTCTATTGCTGTGATCACAACACCACGAACAAGGCAACATAAAGGAAAGCATTTAATTTTGAGCCCAGGATTCAGGGTGCTAGAGTTCATGGCCATCATGGTCGGGAGTATGACAGCAGACGTGATACAGGAACATTAGCTCAGAGTTTACTCACATTTGCTCCCAAGTAAGAGCAGAGAGAGCTAATGTAGTGGACTTGGAAATGCAGTGGACAGGCCACACCTCCCAGTAATCCTTTCCAAATAGTTCCACCAATTGAAAACCAAGTATTAAAACACACGAACCTATGGGGGGGGGGGCATCTCATTTACACCCTACTTCTTATTGGGTGTGGTGGGCTTAGGAGCAATGTTTGATAATCTAATTATATAATGTCAAGTATGTTCTTTTAATCAAATGTTTACATAAAGAAAAAGTAAGTGGGCTGGTGAGATGGCTGAGCTGGTAAAGATGCCTGCTGCCAAACCTAATGTCATGAGTTGATCCCCGGGAAGTATATACTGGAGAGAACCCACTCCTGTAAGGTGTCCTCTGACCTTCATATGCACACTAGGACATGTATATAAACACACATATATACATCTATGTACACAAATAAGCACAAATGTAATAACAATAAAATTGGGAAAAGTACATTAAAAGGGCTATAGATTGCTATGTGAAACGAGTAAGTTCTGTGATCCTTTAGCCTTGTAGCACTGCAGGTCTTCTTTTTCTCCTTCTCCTTCTCCTTCTCCTTCTCCTTCTCCTTCTCCTTCTCCTCCTCCTCCTCCTCCTCCTCCTCCTCCTCCTCCTCCTCCTCCTCCTCCTCCTCCTCCTCCTCCTTTTTGTTTTTCCAGACAGGGTTTCTCTGTGTAGCCCTGGCTGTCCTGGAACTCACTCTGTAGACCAGGCTGGCCTCAAACTCAGAAATCCGCCTGCCTCTGCCTCCCAAGTGCTGGGATTAAAGGCGTGCGCCACCACCGCCTGGCTTAAACTCAATTTCTACTCACAGAATTGCATTTGACTCTCAGTCAGAAACCCAGATTTTATTGAAGTTAGCTGTCTATACTGCTGAAGGTGGATCGAGTCAACACAGCTGATATTATCGCTCTGGGTTGTTTTATCTGGCCAAGGTTTATCTTTTGAAAGAAATGTTTACTCAGTAGCAACAAACTGTCTTTAAAACAGACAGGCATTTTCCAAGGCACATGCATTTCATTCATACACACACACACACACACACACACACACACACACACACACACACACACACACTGTCTTAGCTGTCTGTCCCTCTTGCCCCTTAGAGAGCAGGTCCACACTACTTACAATCCCACCGTTAGGAGAGTGAAACTCAGGCTACACAGGTTTCCACTCACACCTGTTGGCATGTTGCAGTTGAGGACTCCTTGGAGTGAAAAACATCCTCAAGTGTGCTATATAATACAGCAGCCATGAGGCTGTGAGTGCTTGAAACATGGCTAGGGCCAAGAGCCATGTGCTGTAAATGCAAAGGGAAGTATGTATTATAAATAAACACAATCTAAGACAGTGGTTCCCAACCTTTCTAACGCTCTGACCCTTTAAAACAGTTCCTCACATTGTGGGGACTCTCCCCTCCCAACCATAAAATTACTATTGTTTCTGCTTCATAACTGTAATTTCGCTATTGTTATAAATCATTATGAAAATATCTGTTGTCCAATGGTTTTACCTCTGGGTTGTTCAACCCCCAAATGGGTCACAAAGCACAGGTTGGGAACTGCTCATCTAGGATAATAATTACATGCTCAAATGGTAATATTTGGGGTGTTAGGTTAAGTACATTACAAAAAACTTGCTTGTTTCAGAAGCTCACAGTACAGTAGAATCCCTAATGAAGCCACCCCCTTCCCCCAGTGCACCCTCCTCAAAGGATCCACCTCAGCAGCAGTTCTCAGCATGTGCACAGGGAGTGGAGGATGGGTGTGGGGCGGGAGGAAAAAAATCAGACAAAATCAAAACTCCTCCTCCCAGGAATTTAGGATAGGTGAAGTACAGGGAATGTTCCTGGAATGTAACCCACGTCTCCAACCCTGTAGCTGAGACCCCCAGTGTCACCCCGTGGAGTAACCACACTAACTGCTGCTGTCATGGCTGGAGACCAGAGCTCAAGACCGGCACCTGCAGGTCTCTGAACCTCACTTTAATCCTGGGCAGGTATCTGAGGCTTTAACCAGTCACTTCCATTTCAGCTCCCCCTCCTTAGTCCATTTTCCTAGTTCAACCAGAAACTCAGTAGGAGCCGCTGCTCCTGTGTCTCTTCTTCCTAACACACAGCCCTAGTATTTGTGAGAAATGGAAGGTCTCAGGGTACCTACATCTCTAGAAATGCTGTCCTATCTGGACTTCACAACAATTTGGTTAGGTCTGCTAGGCAGTACATTGAGTGATATTTCTTTATAGTTAACTCATGTGCTGGATCAGGAGGACCAGGGCCCTTAACACGTCTTTGATTTTATCAGCAGTGGAAACAAGCTGTGGACAGGAGTGCACACCACTGCCTGCTACTCTACCTCCTTAAACACCAGTGGGGACTCCACCGCTCAGCTATATCCCAAACTTCCCATGTGTTGGGACAACAGAGCAACACTACCACATTCTGCCCTTCACAACAGCTAAGTTGACTCTCAAAAGAACCCTTAGTCCTCTGACTGTGCCAGTCACAGATGAGAGATGGTAACACTCTGTGGTACCATGCTAACTCCATGGCAACCCTCAATGGTAACAGTACTCCACGGTGTCACGATAATGTTTGTGGTGCTATCATGTAACACTCTATGGTACTGTGGATACCGTTCTGTGGCACCATGGTAAATCTCCATGGGTCAGGGTTCTGCTCCGTGCTGCCCGGGAAGAGCTCCTTGGTGACATTCTAAGTGTAGCCTTATTTGTTTCCAGCTAACACTGCAGCCATCAAAGTAGAAATTCCCTTGAAGAGCATAGATACAGCAGATCTTGGGAAGCAGTTTAACGGTCCTTTGGATAGTTAAGAGCGTGATTTGTACATGGATGTAAGGGAGGGCAAAAGCTGAAAACATGTAAAAAAATGGTAAGCAAAAATTTTATTGGTACAGCAATGACCTTTTATTCTTAAAATGCTGGTTGTGATAGCTCACAACTTGCATACTTTTTCTTGATTTGGTGTCCCTGACAATGCCATGGGACTCCAAGGCTCACTGTCTCTGTTTTTGTACCAGGGTCAAGGTTAGGAGAGGAGGAAGATGGTGAGTCTAGTCGGCCAGGAGACTAACATCTGAAGTGGCTGGCATTCACTGCTGGAGAGTAAGAAACAGGCACCCCAGCACAGTGCCGGTACAGGAATTATGCATGAGATTCCAGGAGGCAGGCTCTCAATCCTGGGACTGTCACAGCTTAGGGAATTTATAGTTTAGGACAATTTATCAAACACCTACTGTCTCAGCTCCCTTACATCTTCTGGAGTGGCTCCATTTCACAGGCACAGGGGCCTTAAAGCAGTAATATGTGGAGTGTTCATGACAGTGCCTGGCATGCCAGCATGAGGTTTAGGGTACTGCTGTGGTGGGTGATGGGTGACGAGGGAGACTAGAAGAGCTGAGTGGGTTTGGAAGCTTGCTTGCATCTCTCTTGACCCTGGGAAGGATATGGAAATAGGAGAACTCCTGTTTAAGGATGCTGACCTCCCTCTGTGCCTTGCCATTCACACACTTATTGTATAGTGTCCTGCAAGCTAAAGTCTCTGTCTCCTGTACCTATTTTCTCTTAGCTTAGCTCACACACACACACACACAAAAAAAATCAACAAATGACTGGTGATACTAATCTCTGTTACTAATAACTTAGTAAAGAAAAAAAAAAAAAAACCAAACCAAAACAAAACAATAAAAACACAGCCAGAATCTCAAAATCAGACCAAATGAATCTGAGTCAGAAGTGACTCAGCACCTGGAAGCATCATGATGTGATGCTTCCAGTACAGCAGAGACTGCAGGCTCAGGGTGTGGCCTTCGGCAGATGGGCTCAGCTAGAATCTACATTTTTAAGCTCTCTAGGTGACAGATGTGCAGGTGACTGTATACATGAGAGGTGACAGCACTGATGGAAGGCTCTAAGTAGGGAACACAAAATGAAATTGTATGGTAAAAGGCCACTGACCGAGAGGCTCTTGTGGTCCAGACACTGGCATTCTTAGACCTTAGAGTCTCATTTCTCTGTAAAAAGGAGAACATTGCTAAGGGATCTTATGACTTGGACGTTTAGATTGAATTGTTTTAGATTAATTCATCAATTTTGTGTGTGGGTGCATGTGTGCCACGGCCCACATGTTTGTAGGAGTCAGTTCTCTCCATATGGGAGCCAGGATGACACTCAGGTCGTCAAGCTTGGCTATAAGTGTCCTTACCCTTTGAGCCATCCTACTGGTGCAGAACTGGATATTTAATATGTATATATTTACAGGATCAAGTGCAGAATCTGGGAACAATTTGGTTCTCTAAAAGTAGCAACTTGCAATTAAAGTAAGCTCCTTCAAATTGATGCTACTCTGTAAACTCCAACAGTATCTAAAGTTAAGGGATAAAGAAATCCAAGGGCTTAGCAACCTGACGCCAACAGTGAGACTCAGTGTGGATGTTACCACAGAAAGAGTGACAGTCTACAACCAACAGTGACCTACATTAGTTCCCTACATCTCTGCATATGAGGCTGGAGCTGGCCAAAAACAGCAGACAAGTCCCCTAAAGACACACTAGGGAAGTCACGGCCTGAAGAACACACACATGTCTTAACATCACTGAGACACTTAGTGATTTAGCTACCTACCTACCAGTTACTCAGCACTGCGTTTCACGGCCATTCTGACCAGGCACTGTGTGTGGACCCTCCTCTTTATCACCATAGCTTTATCTTCAAGCGAGAGTGCCTCACTTCTTCCTCCTGAAATTTCCTTTTTAAATATGTGGAAACCTGGATCTCCAAAACTTTTCAGTGCCTTTCATGAAATCAGATCCTGTGCTTCAAACAAACAAAACAATCAAGTCTGGAGGTCTCACTCCTTACCCCTTCCTTCTGGGGCCCACCAGGCTTCAGAGAGGTAGGGCCTGTGTTGTTGTTTGGAGAGGGTAAGATTAAAGGGAGTAAAACCCAGGATGGATGGTGTGAGGGAAGCACCTACCTAGCACTGCAGAAAGCTGCCTCAGCTGGAAATGGGACTTCAGGGGACAGAGAGGACGGGCAAGCAAACAAAACACCAAGCAGCTAACTTGTAGGCTTCACTTTCCTTAATAAAATAAGCTATCCTGCACCCATCGTTTCTGTGAGCGTTTCTATCCAGCCTCTCCTCTGGAGTGTCCAACACTTCCTCGTTACATAGCCTTGAAGAACGCCGAAGTGGAAGCTTTCTTTGGGTTCTTTGGAAAGTTGGTTGGATGGTGTTTTGCTGGGGCAAAACCATGAAGGATCGTTTTGTTCAGGTGGACACAGGTGTGAAAGACTAACGTTTCTCTGAAGCAGACACAGGACTAAAGCAAGCACATGAAAAGACATGTGATGAGGGATTCTTTGCTACCAACACACATGTATTGGTTTGCCTTACATTTCGTAGTTGAGCTGCATTTGTAGGGATCCCATAGAGAGAAACGTACCAAAAAACTTCTGGTGGTGTGCTGCAATTTCTTGCCGACTCCTCAGACTCAGGCTGATTGGATGCATGTGCGGAGGCAAGGCACGTGGAGGACACGTGATGTTTGGAGGGTATAAGTAGGACTCCATGGAGTGACAGCGCTTGGCTTGCTGATACAGCTAGCTGTGCAATGCTTGTGGATCTTTGCTTCCCTGAGAGAGGGACAGCCTAGGACTTCTGATGTTCTTGCTGGTCCCTCCTGCTGACTTGTGCAGAGGCTGAGACCTGGCTGTCTCTGCTAGGTCATGTCACTGCTGTTGCTATCCCGACTCTATTGAACTGGACTGCTGGTGTATCCATGAAGTGTTTGTGAGTAGATGGGGCTGCCACTGGCTGTTAACCTGTGAACTGAACTGCGATTTCCAGACAACGCAGCTGGGAGTTGCTCCAAAGAATCTTTCTAAACACGTCCACTTCCCTCGTATCCTTTCTTTTGCACTACCTCTGGTGGGGGAGGGTGGGGGGTGGTAGTGAGCTACAAGGGAGGTTAAAGTGTTTAAGAACTGTCATTAAAAATAGCCTTTGGAAAACAAAACAAAACAAAACAAAACAAAAAAACTAACGTTGCAGAGGTTGTTTTCCAAAGGAAAGCGGAGGCAAGTTCCTGCACTCCTCACAGCTCTCAGGCGTTTCTGACTGCAGTTTCAATGATGTCATAAGCTACTGTTCAAAAGCTTAGTGAGGATTGCCATTACATCCTGGCTTTCACGTGCGATTCTAGGCTGCCCTTGGAAAACATTTAGAGAAGTGACTTTTAGCACTCAGCTTGGTGATTCAGTCTCCACACAGTTCATCAGTCATGGTATCGGCATCAGTTTTCTATAGCAGCTATTACCTTCCTTGTCGGTAGGCCAAGCGGACAGAGGGTGGCTTGGCGAGCTACAGTTCTGCAGTATCCTTCACTCTGGCCAAGATGGACTGTCTCTGAGATTGAGAGGACTGTCTCTGAGATTGCTTTAGGTGGTGTTGTAGTGTAAGAAATAACTGCCCATCTCCAGCTCAAAGTGTGAGGCTGGGGGAGGGGAACTGTGGGGTTGCTGGCTACCAAGCAGGTTTAATCTATCCACAGCCCAGTCTGCATTAACCTCCCAACAATAAAGTGCAGCCGGAGCTGCTGGAAGAAACAAACCTAGGGATGAATAATTAAAACCTCAGAAAGACCAACCCTGACTACCAGGGGAGCTTTCATTTGTGACTGGACCTGGCAGTTTAAAAGGCTAATTGTGTTCAATAGTAACAAATGCTAAGGACCTGGGGTGGCCGCTGTGCATGCAGGGTGTGAAAAGCAAAGCCTGGGAGAGCGCCAAGTGATTTAGTTCAGAAGAAGAGGTGGGGTGGCGGGAGTCCTAGAAACACATCTCACTTCTGAGATGGCTGCTGCTGCCTTGGTCCAGACAGACCCATGGACTGGCTGGAGCAGCATCTGAAAGGCTAACACAGGGACAAAGGGTGGAAGGTAGCACATGGCAGGAGCTCTCCCTTGATTCTTTAGAGTGTGCAGCCAGCTGCCCTTCTTTGCTTTGATGGATTTAATTTTCTGTTGGGAAGATCAACACTCGAAAGCAAATGTGTCATGTTCTGTGTGAAGATAACAAAACGGCATGGACAGTTTATGTTAACAATGACGACGTCACTATCCGGTAATCCTTTTTAAATCAAAGAGCTTGCCATTTATCCAGAGAACTGGGGACCGACCTCCAGTCATGGTTTAGACTTCTTCAGCAAAGATACAATCTTGCTCTAACCCAAAGGACAGTCTCCCATTCACAACAGAACACGAGACATGATGTTTTATTTTCTTTTTATAGTAGAAAGTTTTTCCCTAACGGCTCCTAGCACTGAGTGCTTTCCTTTTGCTGCTGTTGGATTCAGCATCTTCAGTGCCCCGATCGAGACACAATTAACACAGTTAATGTAACTGTGGATGACTAGAGACACAAAGCCTCCCCCCATCCCACCCCTGAGCAATTTTATCTTCTTTTAAAATGAGTTTTTTTTATGCTTCCCCTGGCTTCTTTCTGAATTTTATGTATCTAACTTGGAGATTAATAGCTGGCAGGAGACAGAAAGACTGACCCAGCCTGCCTGTCCAGACTGTAGCTCCCTGAGGGCTGCACTGGCCACCTCACCTTCCAGTCCTAGGTGCTTGGGGCTGAAGGTATGAACTGACTCGGAAGCCATGCTTGAGTACTGAGTATGTGCATAACCAAACATTCTTCCCTTCACAGGATGTGCATCTTTAAAAATCAAATTTCTATTTAAAAAGTCCTAGGTTTAAGGGCTGGGAGATAGCCCAACTAGAATATAGTGATAGGGTGCTTGCCTATACAGACAAGGTTCTGGTTTTGATCCTTAGCACAAGAAAGGTTTATAGAAACACTGCAAAGACAGGGTTCTCAAGCACTTCCTTGGTCCAATTTCTTCACCATTCAGGTTCTGTCATTATGGTGTTTTTGTCATGATCTGTGACTAACTAGAACCCAAACTGAATTGAGACTTTCTGTATTTTTCTCCAGTGTTCTTTTTCTCCAGTGTTCTTTTTCTGTTCACAGTTTCTAACCATCCAGGACATCACAATGCATCAGGCATCTGTCAGTCATGGTTTGTTGCCAATGTCACAAAACCACAGAATGAGAAGTATATTTATGTTGGCTTATGGGTCAAGGCCAAGGATCAACGGTCATCTACCAGTGATGCTCTTGCTAGCAGAATCAGCTGTGTGCAGGCAGCAGGAAGCAGGTGGAGAGGGCAAGTCCCAGAAACCCAAACCACACAGGGTTTTGGAGCTGACCTACAGCAGCATGATCCACTGTGGGCCACACGACTTGCACATCTCTCACGAAGTGCAGCCCCTCTCTGTCTACAATTCTTACTGGGTCCCACCTCACACAGCTTTCAATGGGGACTAACTTCAACATGACTTTGGCAGGGAAAACACACTCAAAACCTAGCAGTAGCCACATTTCTTTAGAACTTGAGTTGAGGAATGAAGGAGGAGCTGGGAAGAAGTTCTACAGTATCTTTGCAATTTTCCTCCAGACCTGAAGGTGTTAGGAAATAAAACATTTTAAGAATTTGATAATGAGAAAATCTCCCCTCACCCCAAGTTTTCTTTAATGAAAATACCTGTATGTTCAGCTTTGGTAATATATTTACATGGATGTGAGACAGTGGACCATGCCAGGAAACTCGGTAAGACTGAGTGGTCCAGAGTCCCCGGCACCCAGGTAGGCACCCACCTTAGATGGTAGGCTGCTCTCTCTCCCTACCAGATTCCTGGCCTGGAACACATGCTACACTTCCTACATAGGAAATGTGACCTAAGGACACGTAGTACAGAACTGAGTTCTCCATGCTAATGAAGTATCTAGAGGCCCTGATAGTATAGCCAATAAGCTTCTCTTCTCAGACATTCCTCGCTGCAAAAGGTATTAAATCTCTGGTTCACCCTGAGAAGGTGGTGTGCACCCATTGTCTGTGAAGAACAGTCAATAAATGGTATGTATAAACAAGAATCGCAGTGGGGAGCATAGAGAAAGCCTTCGACTTCTGAGCCACAGCCTTATCTCCTGCAGAAGGCCCACTCTGTGCTCCCAGACAATCCTCCACCAAGCTAAGGACTTTTGCCAATAGCTAAGCTGGAGTTCATTCCCCTGGCCCCTGGCTCGTCACCGTCCTTAGCCCCCGGCCCCCAACTCTGCTCTCAACTCCTCGAGACTCAGTGGTGCCTGGATATCCGGGAGTTTGGGAACCCCAGGTCCCAGACTCCTTGCAGGCCCGTGGACCCCCAGCCCTTTGTTCCTGACTCCTCTGCGCTGTGCCCCTGCCCCAGCAGAGACTGGATGCCCAGGCACTGGGAACCTCAGCTTTGGCCTAACACATCCCAGGCTACATTTTCCCACCCCCTGAGCAGTGTCTCAATGATTCCTTAAAGCCCTGACCACAGTGGTGCTGGTTAAAGGCTGTCTAGCACTCCCTGAGTTTCGCCTCCCCAGAGGTGTTTCTCATACCCCATTGGCATGGCAGATCTCAGACACACAGGTGGAGATTTTGCCCACACACTGTGAAATATTTGACATTACTGACATCCTAGTTAACACCCAGACCTTCGACCATTCCATTATATGTGGGATTTAGAAGAATCCACTTGAGAATTACCATGCATGAAAAAGGATATAGAACAGAACTGACCATGAAGCAGTGAGACCTATGATCAGGGGCCATTGCTCAGTGGGTAAAGGTGCTTGCTGCTGAGCCTGACATATGGTGGACTGAGAAAACTTAATTCTGAAAAATGTATTTCAGCATCCATGGCATGTGTATACAAGCATCCCAAACAAATGGAACTATAATGTGTGTATATGTATGTATGTGTATATATATATATATATATATATATGTGTGTGTGTGTGTGTGTGTATGTATATATATATATGTGTGTGTGTGTGTGTATCTCCCCAGTATAACGAATACAAGAATGTATAGTGTATTACATACAGAATATAAGGTTAGCTAGGATCCTGATGGCAACCTTCCAGTGCCTTTAGATTATGGAGTTTTAGGACTCACTAAACATACTACCCTCCTTATGCAGAGACAAGAACAGGGCCATGTCAGTCGAGGTTTTGTCTGAAGTAAATGTGTTCAGTGAGTGTTTCAACTACAAAGGTAGCTAAGATTTGGTTAATGGTCACTTACAGTTCTGTTGTCCAGGCCACATGTGTCTGGATGTCCCTGTAACTTTCAGTGGTCTCAGAGTCCCTTTGTTCCCTGTACTTGCTTGACAACACATGCCTGTGAAGACCTGTACAGAGTGGGAAGTGCTGAGAACAGTGAGCTTTGGGAAACCCAATACAGAGCCAGAGTGGCTTGGCAGCCAACTGCTGTGCACCTGTGTCCTCGGCTTTATCTCTTCCCCAAGCTTTGGGAAAGGAAGGGTAAACAACAAGAAGGAAAGAAAAAAAAAAATACAAAGAACAAAAGTAGGAGTCAAAGTAGGAACAGGAAATGGGGCAGCACAGATTTTTAACTTACTACTTAAACTTTAAATGTGGGTAGAATCAAATGTTATCGCCAATTACAAAGTCTTAATGAACAAAGAATCTATTTTGTTTAGATAACATTTAATGTGTGTGTATACATACATATATACACATACATATATATACATACGTATATATGTATGTATACACACACACATGCAAGACAAGTCACAACAACCATCTAAAGCTGCTAGGGCTTTAGAGAGAAGACAAGAGTCTCTTGAAGTTGCTGGTTACAGGATTTTTATTTAAGTTTATCAGAACAAGGGACATTAAATTTGTATACATTTATGCAAGGAATACATACAACTAGCAAAGTTATGGCTTCAGTAACATAGAAGCCACCAGGCAACTTTTTTTTTTTTTTTTTTTTTTTTTTTTTAAGGGGTGGTTGGGGTGAGGCTGCAGGACCTCATCCAATTGGTCCCCAATAAACAGCTCAGGTAGGGGCTTTTCTCTCAAGCAAGTCACTGCGTGTTCTCACCGCAGAGTGGACCTCCCTGGCAGGGGAGCTTCTACCGCACAGTAGTCACTGAGTGTTTACACGTATACACTGCCTCCACTGGGTGATGAGCAGTTTTTATTTTCATTTTCAAAAGGGCTTTTCATTCAGAGCTTTATCTTCACCCATCAGAATAAACTTCACTGTAACACTTTGGTTCTTTGGGAGAGAAAGGGTGGATGTGAGGTTAAGACATACAAACTGCCACTCACAACTTTAACTTAACGAATGTGGAGTTAACTACCTTTATCAGATTTGATTTATATCTAAGTACAAATCCATGCTTGAATGTACCATGATTTCTGCCCCAAAAGTCTATTTTGAAGTTTGATAACATGAGGAAATCCTCTAGACAGTGGTGACACACACCTTTAATCTCAGAACTTGGAAAGCAGCAGCAGTTAGATCTTGACAACTTTGAGGCAAGCCTAGTCTACACAGCAAGTTCCAGAACAGCCAAGGCTACATAGAGAATCCCTGTCTCAAAAGACCAAACACCAATCAAACAACCCAACAACACCCCCGCCCCAAAGAGAAATCCTCAAAATTTGTGGTGTGAAAAAAATACACCATAAAATTAACTCTTATTAATTTATTCATGTATTCAGAAGGTCAAGGCACCTAAGAGGGGCCGAGAGACTGTAAAAGCCAAAGCTCCTGCAAGGATGGGAGGGCTTACAAATGCCCTGCGGGATTCTGATTCTGGCTGGCTTGATCTTGTGTAGATCTTGCGCATGCAGCCACAGGGGCTGCGAGTACATTGTGCAATGGCCTTTCCCATCCAGAAGACACTGCTTCACAGCAATCCCCCACCACTCAGGTGCTTACAGCAAGAAAAGGCTGCTGGGGATGGACAGTCAGTTTGCTTTGGATAAGGCCTGACAGGCTCTGGTGAAAGGCCCCACACCGCTGCAGACACTGGCTCGGTGTGGTTTAAAAAACAGCACATGAAACTGGAAAGGAAGAGTAGTGGAGGGAGGTATGGAAGGAGTTGGGGGTGGGAAGGATGGGAGGGAGGTGTGAGCAAAATACGTTTTATATGCAAAACTCTCAAATGATAAAACATTTAAAACTCATACATTCTAAGATCCTTCTCTGAGCCAGGTGCTGCAGACTTAGTGGTAAATACCTCCAAGGTTTTACTCATGGAACATACCTTCTAGTAAGTAAATCGTGCTGCTGAACACATGCATAAAGCTACCTGGGGAGAAACTTGTGCATATATGTGTGAATACATGTGTGCACGCAGATGTTGAGGCACAGTCTGAGATGAGGATTGACGATGAATCAGAGCGTGAGTTATGGGAGTGGTTCAAAAATAGTTCTTAAACTAACCAACAAGATCCTCTAAAACATCCCGTGGAAGGGCATTTTAGGTATTAGTTTATGGAATTACTTCCATAAGTTACATGTGTCTATTAAAAATGAATCATAAAAAAACTGCTAAAATTCTGTCAGTCAGTGCCTGACACAGCTTTGTCTTTGAACTGCAAGACCATCTCATGTATTCACAGCTGGCTACAGGCTTGCAAAACATTAAGAAAAATTCTGTCCTAATTCATGTGAGAGTTCTTTCTATTTTAGGCTGACAGCTTATTCACTGAAAACACAATTATACTGTTTATAACCAGAGCATGTTAAACACTCACAATGTAATTTTTAAAATGGCAATCTGGTTAATGATTACAACTCTTTAGTTCAGTGGGATAATATAAAAACACAGACAAGAAATTTTTGTTTTTTAATAAAAAGGGACAATACAGAATTTAAATAAAGCTTCCAGAGTTAAATCACCACGAGCACCAGGAAGTCAGTGTGGCTCCACCCCAGTCTGATCACGCATTGAAGGCTCTGGATGCTGAGGGCCACAGCAGCTCACATAACTGGTATAATACACAGGATGGCAGCTTATTAAACACAATGTACTAAAAATGAAAGCAAATAATTTGGATTTGTTAACTTTACATTGTGGGTCACTATCCTTGAATGGTGTTTGGCTGCCAATGCCATAAATCTTAAAATATGTAGTATAATAATCATATTCTGTAGCTGTGCCAATAGAATCGACAATGTAAAGAAGACTTAGAATATCTAGTATAATAATTGTGCTCCATGTCTGTGCCAACACAAATGACTTCAAAAACTTCACCAGCAATGAAGTCTCAGAACAGGTGACCTTTCCACTGTTTAGCGGACAGAAGGGCAAACCAATATTAATAAATAATTTTGGATTAAAAGAACAAGAACCTACCTGGTCCCTAAGCAATGCAGAAAAGAGTGTGGGGAGTGGGGAGGCAAATGGCTTTCCTTTGTAGAACTTGACCCAAACTCTCTGTGCTGAAGGAACCTTGGGGACTTCCCTGCTTGCCCTGGATTGTTACCACTCAATATCGAAACCAGCATGTAACCAGTGATGTCTCTCATTTTAAGTCTGTAAGAAGAGGATTGGTCAACTGATGCTTTTCACACCACTACAACAAAAGCCTCAGCTTGGTATAGACACATTATAAATCCCCAGGTTCACTCTGGCTCTGTATGCAGGTAGGCCTACTGGCCTTACACTGTCATTATGGTGTCCAGCAATAGGTAAGGACCTGTGTTTTGAGTTACAAAACCCCGACACACTAGTATATTTCCCTTAGAATAACCAGATACCTTGTAGAATGTCACAGTGCAGTTCCTGACTTTAGAGTTACTATATGCTAGAAAAGATGAATCAGATAACAAGCCCTCCTGTTTGTTGTGAAGGGCCCATAGTCCTGCTAATCTAATCTGTGCTCGTTTTACCAGTTTCAAAGGAGCTTCCTACTGATCTTACTGAAAAGTCCAGCAAAACCCAGTAGTGGCCCTGCTTAAAACACAAACTTCACAAACACGGGTCCTGCTGTGCAAGGCTTCTCGAGCCCACACATCTAGTCTCCACCTCGTTTCAGTACACAGAGTAGAAGTCAGCAAATGCACTGCACTCTTCTTAGGGAGCACAGAGTGAACATTGCTGCTATGATACAGGCCATGAAAAATCCAGGAGAGAAGCTACCGGGAGGAAAACGGGATACTTTTTTGGAGGACATTATTCAAAGGCCTTAAGCAGAAAATGGGTTTAGAGCAGTGGTTGCTAATCACAGTGGTTGTGATCATTTTAAGGAGTCAAACAACCATTTTACAGGGGTTGTCTAAGGCCATTGGAAAACACAGGCATTTATTTACAATTCATAACAGCAGCACAATTACTGTTATGATGTAGCAGCAAAAATTATAATGGGGGGGGGTCACTACGACATGAGGAACTGTATTAAAGGGTTGCAGCATCAGGAAGGTTGTCTCTTAGAGGTGACACCTCAAGATGTGCTGAGCACCTGAACAGAAGTATCTAGATGAGACTGTCAAATCGGACTGGACTTCTGATGTCAAAAAGATCACAGTAAAAGTGGGGTGGGGTGGGATGGGGGTGGGGGGGCTGACAATAGGACATTAGAGGGGAGATTAGTTATCACAGTGTGAGACAGTGATGGTGCTGCAGGTGTGGGTATTCACTGTCACCCAGCACTTGAGAGCCTGCAGGAGGACTAGTTCCAGGCCAGACTGAGCTTTGCAGTGAGACCCTTGTCTCATCAAACACAAACTCCATGTCTGTATGTCTGCCTCTCTTTTCCCCTCTTCCCCTCCCTCTCTCCCAATCCATCTCCTTTTCTTTGCTAATCAGGGTAGGGAAAGCAGTTTACACAACTCAGAGCCGAGATACAGGGGCATGGGGCATGTTGAAGTGGGTTTACCGGGTGTCCAAGTGATGATGCCTCCTGGGGTGAGATTCAGGTCACAGGGCTGTGTTGTGCTTTCTGAGTCAAACAGGGCTCTGTGGAGACAGGGGACCCCAACTTCTCATACACTATGATCATTTGTTTGTTTTCTAGACACTATCATTTAAGAATTTTATTGTTTTGAAATAAAAGTTGACAATCTTCATTTATTTTGCAAATCTTTTTGAGCAAGTTTTTCCCGTAAGAATATTATTTTGTTCTTTATTCGTTTTTCTTATATAAATTTGGCTTAACCTCTTTTTTTTTCTACTTTTTTTTTAATGGAAAATGATTCCTAGTACTCTGTTAAAGATAATTTAGGACAGTTTTGACACCATGATCTGAGAGTTCTCTTTTAGTTTGGAAAGAGATTAGCAAACAAAGTCACGCCTCTGTCAGGGTGGGACTGCAGCCTCTGCAATCTTTCCCCACCTACTGCCAGTTTCAGACACATCCTTCTCCATGTGCTGTGCACTGGCCCACACATCTGGCTCCCACACATCTGGCTCCCACTGCTTTTCTTGGAGCAAGGGACTGTTGTAGAGGAACAGTTTGGGGTTTTTGCTCCCACAGTGTTGCCCCCACCCAGTGGTCATGCTTAGAACCTACAGCAACCCATAGTGGTCTTGGTGGGGCCTCTGTGCCGGCTCTACCCCAATAAGGACTGGGGTAGGGTGAGGGCTTTTCTAGCCAACACACTATCCTGGTTTCTTCCTTCTGTTCCCTTCCCCCTGCACAGTGGCCCAGCTCATGCTGATCTTAGGGTTGTTGATGAAGTTTGTGGAGATGTCTGACTTTAAAGCAGCTGCTGTATGTGGGCTTTTGGTTGCCCTGGTTTTACAAATGGCCTGGGACATTTGTAGGAATAATACTGCCGCCATCTTTTAGAAATTTTCTTTCTGCTGTTTGTATTTCTTCTTCTTCTTTAACTCAAGTTAATTATTGTTTGAGATCTAAAAGCTGAGGCTCCCAGTAATTTCAGCAGAAAGGGAGAGAAAATTCTAGAGACTAGAGGCCATCTCTGGAGCTGCAGAAGATTCATGATGCACGGCTGCTCTTTCCTCCTTTGAGCAGACTTGTGTTTCCTTTTGACTCTGTGGAACACTTTGTGTGAGGGGTAACAGCTTAAAGCCAAATACTACTGTTGGCGTGCAGATGAGAAATTCAAGTCTCAGCGGGTAAACTAGCTTTCAGAAAATGGTGTTGCAGAGACGAACTGGGGCAAGAATGTAGATTTCAGGGATTGGAGTTCAAGCAAGAGCTTTATAAATAAAGCCGTTCCTCCTGTTTCCAAAGGCTCAGGGAAGCTGCTGCCAGCACAGCGTAGTCACCGGGAAGCACAGCACTAACAGGTTCCATTTTTTCTTTAACCTCTACTGCCACCCAAGGACCCCAACGATGTGGTTCTCAGTTCAACTATTCTCTAAGATCAAATATGAAAATTCAAATCAGATTACAGGCTTAAAACACAATCTCAGAAAGAATCATCCCAGTTACATTTTCCTACTTAATCTTATCTACTCAAGATGCCAACGTCCTTCAAGAGATGTTATGAATGGATTGTGTTGAATAACATAATTTTAGGGGGAAAGAAAACCCCCAAACAAACCAAAACCTTAAACTCCCAAATATAGCTGTTTGTATAGAACAGACAGAGCTCCGCTATGATTAAGCCAAATATTGTGGCATCTACTGTGGTGAACCACATGCCTACAGTGCCAGAGCTCCTAGACTGGTCGTGGTCCACCTGATTGAAGAGGACAGCATCTGTAACCTTCTTAGGAGCTTTTCCCCTCCAGGGACTCTATGATCTGTGGGAAGCAGGAAGGGCAAAATCACACTGGGAATTGTAGCAAGCCAGGAAGGCAAGGGCACAACAGCAATAACTCTGGAGACAGACACTACCTGGCTTCAAGATTTACTGGCAGATTCTGAAGTATGAGTTGGACCTCTGTATTGTAAACAAGGCCTTCTCTGGAAACCTGCCAATCTGCCAGATAAGAGCAAATTTAAGATGTGTGTGTGTGTGTGTGTGTGTGTGTGTGTGTAGATAGGTTCTAAAAATGGAAGTATTTATTTCAGAAGGCAGAGGACCTCAAATGAAAAAAAACCCAAGCCACATTAGACTTCATTTGTATCTTCCATAGATATACCCCTTCACTAAAAAATGGAGCAGATCAGTGTTGCACTCTCATGGAATTTATTTAATCATATGCAATATAAGGAGAAGTCAAACCTGATGCATGCATAATAAAACAGAACTCAGTGAGCTACCCATCAGCTTGATGGGTCCAACTCTGCTTTAAAAGTTATTTCCGAGGCATGTGAACATTCTGTGTGCAATACACAGAGATCCTTACTGGACAGAGAACATCAAACCCAGAGCCTAAAACACTCACTCAGTGTCCAGTTACTACAAAAGCAAAGTCATAGTGTGAATGTCAGATCCTACTAGTACCTTATTCAGCTGAGATGGACCCATTTTTTCTTTGTATTTGCTACTCGTTTCCTTCAGGGCCCCCTCCAGAGCTTAAAAATAATTTCCATTCCTTCCGTGTTCTACTTTGTAAGGTGACTGACACAGGTTGTGCCTGTTATGAACTGAACCTTGTGTGTCTACTTCCACACAAATTCACATGCTGAAGCCACAGCTTTAGTGTAGTGGTATTAGTAGGAGGTAAATTCTTTGGGAGGTCACAGCCCTGGTGAATGGGATCCCTCTGGAAGAGGACCTTGGACAGTGCTCTCACCCTCAAGAAAAGTGGAAAATAGCTAGGAGTATCATCAGAACCTAAGGGAACTGCCTGCCTGATCCTGAACTGACTTTCAGATTCTAGAACTGTAAGAGAGAAGTTTCTGATGTTGAGTCCAGCTTAAGGCACTTTGTGATTCTACCCTGGACTGAGGCATTCTTTGAGGGACTATGGTGACGAACAAGATGCTTGTCTTACGATGAACACTGAGGTGTGTGCCTGTAGTCCTTGTCGCACAGAGGCGGGATCATTTATGCCTAGGGTTTTGAGACCTGCCTGTGGACAACACAATGACATCTTGTCTCAGAACACACTCTTTCCCTCTCCTTCTTCCTCTCCCCTCCCCTTCCTTCTCCTCCTTACTCTTCTCACTACTAACCCCCTCTCTCCAAAGAGGCCATGGAGATCCAAGGAGGGTCACATTAAAAACAAGCTTAAAGTATACTCAAAGTGCGGCAGGCATCCAGATACCATGTTCTAATAGAGTCCCAACAGGCTGTGAGATGGATTGCATCATGCTCAATTTAGAGATCAGGGAAATCAAGCCATGCATGACGGGCTCAAATCCATGCAAGCAGTGTGTCAGTTCTGGCCAGGAGTCTTGTGTTAGCTGTTTACTTTGTTCTTCTCACTGCCCTACCAAGTCACACCTGCTTCTGGTGCCCTGCCTAGAGTCCTAAAAAGACAGCAGCAGACCTTGAATTCAGGTCTTCTGATTACCTTCCTCCATTCTGAGGTATCCTATTAATGGTAGTCAGGTTCCTCTGTCAACTAAGCAGACATCTAGGACTATTTCTGAGTGATTCTCACCCAACGTAATGGTCCCTAAGCCAAGTGACTCACTCTGTGAGTCTTGAGAGTGCTTTCTGGATTCAGTATATACTCAAGTGCATTTTTTCAGTGTGTCTGATCTAACATCATTTGTTCGGTTTTGGCCCTATGCACACAACTGTGAGTGGTGTGTGAGGATACGTGTACTTTCTTAAGTATTGAGTGCTTTTTGTTGTTGTTATTCAAAGAATAACATTTGACTAGGAGAGAAAACACACCACTGAACTGTATGCTGTCAGCTCCAGGGGCAATGAAGACAGCAGCAGGACAATTAACAAGAGAAAGTAAAATGTGGGATCAGGATGAGGAGGGAGAGGTGGGCACACATTTGCTGAGCAGCAAAATCCAGAGGGTGGACTTGGACTTGACAAAGAGTAAGGAGGCTTTGGGAGTCCTGGTGTGTGTGTGTGTGTGTGTGTGTGTGTGTGTGTGTGTGTGTGTATGCACAGGCACTCACACTGGGGACAGAGGTTGTATATGCATGCTGCTGTATCAACTACAGGTTGCTGAAAACAGAACGAAGGGCACTGCTTTGTTGCTCTGTTCCAGCATAACAGACGCCTGCTACACTCCACATCAACCGATGGCTACTCAGGTAGAATTATCAGTCCCATCACAACTTTATAACCATGACTCAGCCAGTTTGCCCTGA
Organism: Arvicanthis niloticus; assembly: GCF_011762505.2. Taxonomy (NCBI): domain Eukaryota; kingdom Metazoa; phylum Chordata; class Mammalia; order Rodentia; family Muridae; genus Arvicanthis; species Arvicanthis niloticus. The sequence goes on from NC_047660.1 coordinate 102,362,498, forward strand.
ACCAGAGAGTGCAAAGCCACCTGCATCAGAGCTAAGTCAGTGGTATTCCAAAACCCACGGTATTTCTGGCAGTAGGTTCTCAATTAAAACCACATGATTAGGTGCTGAAAAACTTTTCTAAAGCATAAATTATTATTTTCCAAAAAAATCAAAGGGCAAAACAAATTTAAAAGATTTTAATCTTTAATCTTTTAACTTTTAAGTTAAAATACAATATATGAAGTTTTTTTTTTTTTCAACAAAAATTGATTAAAAAAAAAAGTCTGGGCTGGAGAAATGGCTCAGTGTTTAAGAGCACTGACTGTTCTTACAGAGGTCCTGAGTTCAGTTCCCAGCAACCACATGATGGCTCACGACCATCTGCAATGGGATCTGATGCCCTCTTCTGGTGTGTCTGAAGACAGCTTATATAAGTAAAATAAGTCTGAAACAACACAAAACAAAATCAAAAGTCTAGAAGAGACACCTTTAACTCCAAGGTCTCTCCTGTGGCACATGAAGAACAGATACTGAATTCATACAATTGGCTGTTATGCCTGAGCATCAGGTACTCTTACACCACAGTGAAGCACTTGGATTCATTTTGCAAGTAAAGTTGAAGGAGCTTTTCCCACTGGGAAGTAGCTGAGGAATGACCCCCTGTTCTGAAAAAAGATAGGCACAGGGTCCAACTGCCACCGGAGCAATCTGTAATGAGCTGACTGTTAGCTAAACAACAGTGTTTGCACTGCAGTCTGTAACAGACTGGCATGACTGCTATCCAGGACACCATGCCATAGAGAATGTCCAGGAGACACGGCCAGTGGTCTCCACAGCGCAGCTCTATGATACATGCCTGTTCAGAAACGGAACTGGTATTCTTCATTTAATATCTCCACTAAATTGAAAAATATTTAAGTCCTTTTGGAAAATTAAAATATTTAGCCTTGACTAAAACATTATGATAACATAGCTTTAATGTACATTTCTGTACAATAGGTTAATGTTAACACATATAATTCTAAATTTTAATAGTGTTTGCTTTTCACTATCAGAAATCATTCTGCAGAATGCATAAGGTCCCACTCGGCAATATCTTTGTAAGTGGTCTCCCATTATAGGCATAAAAGTCAGTCTTCAAAATGTGTTCTGTGGCTAGAGAGATGGCTCAGTGGTTAAGGTACTTGCTACTCTTGCAGAGGATCTAAGTTTGGTTCCAAGCACCCACGGCAGGTGGCTCTCCAGCTGACACCCTAGCTCCAGGTAATACAATGCCCCTTCAGGCCTCCATGGACACTGGCGCTCACACGTGTATACACACACACACACACACACACACACACACACGCAAACCTTAAAGTATTTCCTGTTATGGAGGGTGACCTAAGTATAAAACATGCGCTCACAAAGTGCTTTGAGCTTACAAACCAAGTCAATGGGATGTTTTACAGGGGTTTGGCTGTAGCTCAGAGGTAGAGTGCTTGCCTAGCAGATGTACAGTCCTGGGGTTCATTTGCAGCCTTATCAAAAAGAAAGGGTGGCGGTGGAATGGCAGAGCCAATATATATAGCTCATGGTTAGTGAGGATGAGCATTTGCTCTTCCTTTGAGATCTGCTGGAGAGGGATTCCGTAGGCATTCAACTGAAATGGCTTAAGCAGTTCTGTAACCAAGTCACATCATTTAACATTTAAGCAAAAAAAAAAAAAAAAAAAAAAAAAAACCAGCCAGCAGGGAAGATGAGGGGTGAGTGGGTTGAGATGTTCTGTAGACAGCACTAGGAAGGCAAGAGTCAATGGGCTCCTCCTGTAGGTATTTTTTGTTACTATAGAATTTTAAATTGGCCACCACATAACTGCTGATAGGCTCCGAGAGGCCAGGCAGTCTAGCATTTTCATCTTAAAACCGGGCAATGAATTTGTCACCGACCCTCAATGAGAAAAAGCGATCAGATCCTTTCCTGACTATTACACTGCTAGTAGTTTCAATCATTTCATGACACCAGACCTGAAATGCATGGCTCTCTATGCCATATGTGATATATCTTTATACCTGGAGCTACCCACTGATCTTAGGCGTGAAAATATTAATCTATGTGTGAACTTCCCTGCCCCTGGGGCTCTTTGGTGATATTGGTTCATAAGAGCATATGGAACAGAGGTGACAGCTGAGGGTTTGGAAGCCCTGTGAGCCTACAGTAATGATGACACACTGGGCCCAGCCTCGAGGAGATAGATCAACTTTGTTTGGGGGTGACTTGGGGGTGATTCAAGACTTACTTATATAGCTTTGGGCACAAGGGTCAGAATATCCAGGATGGGCAAAGGTCATGAAGGCTTAAGGTACCAGATGCTTTATTAACATATAGAGGCATTCTAGTAATCTCAGGTGCTAGGTGCATGGGTTCTTTTAGGGAGAAAGGAAGTAGAATCTTAACCAAGGCTATGTGACATTCCACAGGTAGAAGTGTCAGGAAAGGGGAAGTCCTGCTAGTGAAGAGGGTCCTCTATTTTGCTCCAAGCCCAGAAGGCTATCTGGACAGTGGTAGACTTTGCATCAATAGTTGATTTCACTGAGATGTTAAACAGATTTTCTTTCTAGATTGACCCACTGCTCTAGGGGAGAGTCATTCCAGAGCACTGCAGTCACTCCACAGTTCAAGTGTGCCAATGGCATAATATTGGCTTTAATAACTCAACATTTAAGACTTTGGAGTAAAGAAGCAAATGCCCTCAAACAGCAGCCAAATGAGCCACCCTACCATCGGTGATCTAAGACACCCACTGAACATTCTTTACTCCCCGATAGATAGCCACTTACCCTCAGAGACTATCCCCGCTGCTCCTGACAGGCTGAGCACTTCTGCTGGAGCTGGTTGTGCTTTTCTAGCTAGTGACAGGCCAGGAGTTTATGACCAGTGAGAAATGCAGAGAAATGCAGCTATGAGAAAGATACACAAAGCTCTTGCTTGGAAACTGGGCCCAGGGTCAGTTTGTAGATGCTGCACACCTTATCATGAACATTGTAGTCTTTGCGATAATCTTTGTAGTCTGCAAGCCCTGGTTCTTCCCCCTGATGCATCTATCCACATAAACAGTGGTTTATGTTCACACACAGTTCCCAGCAATACGAAGCTTTCACAGCATACGAAGTACAGAAAGTGTTAGCAATGAAAACATCAAGTTGAAATTAATACAATATAGTGACAGCAACATGGAAACATTTCTGAATTATGCTATGTAACAATATAATGCTTCATCCTGAATGATGCTAAGCTTGTATTATTAAAAATGCTACAGTGCATTTCAAATAAATTCCATAGTGGTGTGTTTATGACGGATCACTTCAGCTCACTCCCAAGTTTACATGGCAACCAGAGCTCGATGAAATTACAGTTTGTTATAATTTCAGAAAACGCGACACAATAGGTGAAAATCACATTTAATATAAATGTCACATCATTGTGTCACATTATTCTTGAGGTAGCAGTTTTATTGCAGTAGTTGGAGTTTTTAGAATATGTAATGCAATCAAGACATTTCAAGCAGAATATGTTAACTTCATATAAAGATGTAATATACTTCAAATAGCATGATCGGGGGAAATAAGACTGTATTTGTTTAATATCAGATATTTGCCCAGGACAGCTGATGAGAAGCCTCTAGTGCACATGCCTTACTCTAGCAACCACACTGTATGTATCACAAATACAGGTCATTATCGTTTAACTGTACAGCATTTCAAAAAGTCACGCTCACGCTCCAAGGTAAAAATTCATATCCCCTTCGCCCAAGTATTCATGAGAGAAGAATTAAGAACAGAATCCATCTGATCACACTAAGGAAAGCCCGAGGCTTGATCATTTCCTGGTCAGTTTCATTAATAAACTAAATGATCAAGCCTCAGGTTTTCCTCAGTGTGACTGATAAATGGATTTTGTTTTTAATTCTTCCAGGCAGTTACAAGTTCATGAGTGAAAGCCCACAGCTTCTTCAAATGAACAAGATAGATCACCTTATCTTTTGCATGCTTTTGTTTCTACCAAGAATGTCCACACCTTGAGTTTCCCTAACGGTGAACATTCCTCCAGCTTTGCTATATCTGAGCTTCACTATCCTTTAGGGTCAAGCTGCTGTCTTCTGAAGATCTTAAACCTGACCCTGATGAGAAGATTTTCTCCATTCTGTAATTATCAGGGCTCCCAGGGATCTTCAGTTGATGCCTGTGCTTCTGTCTTCTGTTGTACTGTCTTCTGCTGCCTTGCTGAATGAAGCTACCCATTTCTATGAAGTGATCATGACATTCTCCCAGCTCCTGCTCATCTACAGATGGTTTACACCCAGCAAAGCATCATGCTAAGCTTTCTATTTAAACCATAGACAAGAAAGGAATCTGAGAGCAGAGTGGTGGTCTGTGTGGTTATTGCCGTCTCTGCAGCACAATGTGTGGCAGGCAAAGAGGCTAAGTCAACCCGGCAGTTGTGATACAGCTGTGGCTTGAAGCAGATCTGGAATTCAGATTTTGTTGTCCGTCTGTCTGGCTTTTATACTAACTCCAACCATGTATCAGGTGACTCTGGAGAGGCAATTTGATGGCTCCAACTACCAAACTAGGCAGACTTGGCTCAAATACAGACAGTTCTAGAAGTGTCACACACTGACTTGTGGCTGCTTGGCATGGCTATCCTCTGTAAGCAATGGCTAAGTCACTTTACCTCCCTGTCAGGGGCACCTCATCTGAGAAGTCCACTAGACTTGAAATGAGGGAGGGAAAAGCTTTCAGATGTCAGAAGAAAACTGGTCCAAAGTACGTGTTCTCCTTTTCAAACTTTAAATGCTAATCAAGAATACACGAATTGGCACAGACTATGTTGAGAGAAGCGGGCTTCCTTCTGCCCTGTGGTCTCCCAGGGCACAGACTCTAAGGCTCACACAATCAAGACAGGAAACAGTTCTATCAGCCTGTAAACCTTTCCCAGAAGCTTCCCTAGCACTGTAACTTGGTCCCAGGCGTGCTGGGCTTGTGTGGCACACCTGGGACAGAAGGCAGGCTACTACAGAGGTCTGTGTGAACAGTTCCCCAGCACACAGCTCCATCCCCCTCTTCTGTGCAAATTCTGGGTAGTTTTAAGTGTTATTTCATCACGGTGATGGTCCGTTTATCCCCACTTGTTTTCTCATAATTACTATTTGGAGATGAGCTAAAAGTTATCACACTGCTATTAATGCCCAGGCAATGAATTATGGGATAATTTACAAAGCCCATTAGTTTTATCACTTGCATTTTCATCTTTGATCTTAATTTACCTGGATAGGCTTACAAAAGAAAAAAAATCATTTTATTAGCTACAAAATAACTGAATAGTAAAATTCATTTAAGGAACAACGCTCTTCAGAGCCAAGGGGTAGATGTGCTCAGTAAGAAGCATCTGGCAAACTCTGAAAACATAACTGGCGAAAAATGTGTGACCGCAGATCTATGTTCTGTTTAAATACACATGCTCATGTAAATAAGGTGGAAAATTTAAACCAAATAGAAATCCATTTCAAACCATCATTTACAGACCAATGAGATGGAATCTGAGTGATCTCGATCATCCAGTTCACTGGCATTCCTTCCCCCATTTGATAAACAGGAACTGTATTCCTGTCAGCTGAGCTGCAGAGTGGGCTTGTCTAGTCACACCTTGATGCCATTCCTTTCCTTTGCTAATGAAGCTTCATCAATCTCAGAAAGAACTGAGAACAAACCCTGCCCTAGGCCTAGATTAGGCATGCTATGGGAAACACCGAGCAGTCCCTACTTTTGGGGTCAGTAAGTGCTCAGGAATGCTATACCTGTAACTGTGAAGCACATCAGAATGTGTGTGAAATACTCCCCCAGGCCTCCCCAAGGCTTCTAAGGGCCAGAATTTGAATGTAGTTCGGCTAAACTCAAATTTTCTTTCAGTTAAGTAAATACCATATACAACAACATATAGAAAACTGTTTAATTCCAGCACGTATATCCGTATGACTTCAAGAACTGGCTTAGCAGCTTGGGGTTTTAGAAGGGCAGTTAGGCTAGGTGCACCATCTCAGTGTGACCTCTTGTGGGATGCACATCTAGACAGCATCCACAGAGGAAACGACCTGCTGTGTGCAGGCTGAGCACTGTTCATGGTCTGCTAGGAGGTGACCTTTCCCATGCTGTGAAGATTGAACCCACTGTGAAGATTGCTCATTTCCCAGCATGCTTTGCTCCCCTCCTCTAGCCTGCTGGCCTGTCTTAGGTCTTCTCACAGTTTATTCTATAGTTTGGTCTTATAGTTTTGGATGAGACTCAGAACATGAGACTTCAGCAAGTAATTCTTTTTCTAACTTCTTTGTTTTGTTTTTCTACTGTAATAAACTTCAAGAAATATAATAATAATATAATAACCGATAAATAATAAAATAATAACCAATAAATACATCATGTAAATAAGAATGTTAATATGCTTAAAATTAATTAAGTTTTAGAGTAGTTAATGGGTATCTTAGTTAGGGTTTCTATTACTGTGATAAAACACCACGACCAAAAGCAACTTGAAAGAGCCATGGGTTTATTTCATGTTACAGCACGTAATTCATCATCCAGGATGGGAACTCAAACAGGGCGGGAGCCTGAAGACAGAGCGGATGTAGAAGCCATGGGGAATGCTGCTTACTGGCATGCTCCTTGTTGCTTGCTCAGCTTCCTTTCTCTAGAACCCAGGAGACCAGCAGCCCAGGGGAGGTGGCACCCAAAATGAGTAGGGGCCTCCCACATCAATCACCAATCAAGAAGATGCCCCACAGGCTTGCTCTCAGGCCAGTCTGCTGGGGACATTTTCTCACTTGAGGCTCCCTCTTCCCAAATGACTCAAGCTGGTGCTAGGTTGATATAAAACTAGCTTGTGCAATGGCCATCAAAAAATACATTATCTCACAGAGAGAAATCAAAGCAGAACAAACATATGTTAAAGGAAACATGTCTCTTCACCTCTCCTGTGGATTCTAGTTACCTGTTATGCCCACAGGTTAAGCCTACAACCAGTGAGATGATTGTGCCTAATTTGTAAATATCTCAGAAATGTGCTTCTCTAGAAAGCTGAAGACTAGAGAAACCAGTACTCTGAGGACACCTTACAGCAGGACTCTTATTCTCTGGGTTGGGTAGCTGTCACCACTGCCATGGGTTGGGAAGGGTGGCTGCCTGGTTAGCACTGTGTTCTAGCACCAGTGAGCGAACACATCAATGGAGAGCAGTAGTATTTGTCTCCAGAAGAGAAGTGGGTCTGAGGATTAGAGAAATCTGTACCAACCAGTGTACTCATTGTTTCATAAAGCTGTTTATCTGCAGTACCTCATTTATCACTCACTATGACTCTGAAGGTTCTTCAGACTCAAAGAAGCACATGTGGGACCTTTAAATATCCCAAGTTTTGATGTACACACCTCAGTTCTAGTCTTTTTACCTATGCAATTTTCTTTTTTTCTTCAAAGATTTATTTATTTATTTATTTATTTATTTATTTATTTCATGTATGTGGGTATACTGTTGCTGTCTTCAGACACACCAGAAGGCGGCATTGGATGACCATTATGGATGGTTGTGAACCACCATGTGGTTGCTGGGAATTGAACTCAGGACCTCCAGAAGAGCAGTCAGTGCTCTTAACCACTGAGCCATCTCTCCAGCCCACCTATGCAATTTTTTTTAAAAGTTTTTATTTATTTATTATATGTAAGTACACTGCAGCTGTCTTCAGACACCCCATAAGACGGCATCAGATCTCATTACAAGATGGTTGTGAGCCACCATGTGGTTCCTGGGATTTGAACTCATGACCTCCAGAAGAGCAGCCAATGTTCTTAACCTCTGAGCCATCTCGCCAGCCCCCTTATGCAATTTTCAAAGGAGAAATTACTACATGAAAAAAGTCAGTGTTCAACAAATCTTAGTTTTTCTTTTAGAATTTCTTTTATTTTTAATTAAGTAATAATTTTGAGATGACACCTCATGTAGCTTAGATTAGATGCATCCAATTACCTATATGGCCAAGGATGACCTTGAATTTATGATTCTCCTGAGATTATAGATGTGGGCCACCATACCCAGTTTATGTGGTGCTAGAATAGAGCCCAGAGGTTTGTGGGAGCCAGGCAAGCACTCTGTGAAAGGAGGGCTGTGGGATAGCTCCCAGGCCTCCCAGCCCTTCTTTGGTTAATACCTGGGGATTTTGTTTTGTTACTTCCTTTAAACCATACTTAGCCCAACCTCCTTTAAAAGACAAATTAAAGATGTAGTGCGTTTTTTGTAGTGTGCTCATCACAGCAAACAGGAATTAAGACTTGAAAACAGTGCTTCCAGTAGAAACGTTAAACTTTAAAATAGCCTGCTTATTTTAATCCAAAATTCATTATTTTTAATATTCAGAAAGTACCACAACCACAACTAGAGGATTTAGTTGAGACCTTTGAAATGGTTCACATTAACCAGAAGAACACCAGAGGCCAGCCTGATACAGAAAAGAGGACCGACACATAGACCACGTAGCTGCTGATGTGGAGCTGTCACGTTCTCTAAATTGGTGGCCCAAATACTCAGGCATGGTTCATTCCAACTACCAGTCACTTCACCGAGCATCCTGTGGAAAACTGCTCTCAGCAGTTCGAACGTAGGACCCGAGGAACAGCACAGGGTATCCCAAGCTGGCTTGCTCTGGGCAACTGGGCTGTGGCCGCTACTTGAGAAAGGAGTCCCCTACTAGAGAAGGGGAGCCCTGTTATGCCTAACTTTGTGGTCACTTTGTGGCATTCTGATGACTCAGGGTCTATGAGCCTCTCCCCTTCCTGGCCCCACTACAACACTAGTGTCTGCTTCCTGCCCTTTGCAGAATGAGTTAAAATGTATGTTATCCTTTTACTCCCACCAGAGTTGCACAGTAGCAATGTAACAGTTCCTGTGGAGCGATAACCTCCTGTAGAAAAACAACTGGCTCAAGTTAGGAATTCAAATGTAAAACACAGCTGGTCAGGCCCTAGAGAGGTGCTCAGCAATTAAGAGTACTTACTGCTCTTCCAGGACTGGACTTCAGCTGCCAGCACTCACATCAGGCAGCTTATAACTGCCTGGGTTAACCGTTAACTGAGTTAACAGCTCCAGGGTATTCACACCTCCAGCCTCTGCTGGTACTGGTACTCACTTGCACATATCCATATGTCCATATGTCCATATCTATATGTTCCTTTATTTTGCAAATATAACTTTTACTCTTTGCTTTCAATCAAGTCTTTAAAAAAAAAAAATTAACGAGGGGCTGGTGAACTGGTTCGGTAGTAAGAGCACTTGTTTCTCTGCTTCCCAGCACCTGTATCTGCTTCACACCATGTCCAACTCTAGCTCCTGAGCATCCTCTTTTGACTCCTGCAGGCACCAAGCATGCATGTAGTGGACACACGGGCACACATGCAGGCAAACACTCAAACACATAAAATAAATGAATCTAAAAAAAAAATAATGGTGTTTAACATACAATTCTTAGATAACACTGTCTTTTACATTCAAGTAACTGGGACTGCCAGAATTGTGGGTACACACATGCCAAGAAAGGAAGTGGGTAAGACTGCAGGCAGTCACTCGTAGGGCTTTGTGAGTAACCGTCAACACACCCACAGTGGCTCGAGGGTGTGGGAACAGTGCTCAGCTGTGATGCATATTCTCCTAAGGTACTGCTCACGAGCAAGCTTGAGATCTGTGTGGCAGCTACATGAGCATTAAGATGCTGGACAAGTGAACGCATAAATAGGTAGCACGCACTACAGCGGTCCATGAGCTGTACTGTTTTCCCTCTTCGACAATTCCAAGTAGAACACTAACACTCATTTTTTTTTTTTTTTTAAATTTCATGTTGTCATCCAACGATATTCCCTTGAAGGCCCACAGCACTGAAACTGATAGCTTTCTAGTATTTAAATTTTAACAATCAAATTTAACATCCAAGAAGAATGACATTTATTAACCGACACGACGGTTAAACAACTGTATAGTGATTTCCTTAGAAACCATCAGCTACATACTATTGTGAGTTCCTGACAAAGTTATCTTGAGACAACCAGCTGCATCTGGGCATTTCTTTGTTTGTTTTTGCCTCCATTTATCTCTTTCATTCTGCTACCTTCAGTAAATGAAAATGTATTTAAAAAACAGACAACATAGACACTTCTTGTCAAGAGAACAGGAACATATCCTTCACTCTCACGGTGATGAGCCTGCATATAGAACTAAGTCTGAGACGCTGTAGTAGAAACAAAGCACACCTCTGCCTCTCACATAAGGTTGAAGTGGTTGATTACTGACTATGGCTTGTTTGGACTTTATATGGTTCAGCTGAACCTGCTCCAGGTGACAGCAGGTAGACCAGATCTCTTATCAATGTCTCCTTGATAGGCGTATCACTGTTGGCACAAGGCATACTGAGGAAGGTTCTCAGCCGACTGAGTCACATGACCAGCTCAGTGCCTCTTCGATCTCCGCCTTCACTGCCTCACTTGTAAGCTGTGATATCATCAGACATTGTGATGATACCACACGGTAAGATGCAAGGCCCTGGCAACAATCGGAAATTCTTGGATGTTTACACACTCAGTACAGAAGCCAAATGGGAAGGAAAGTCAGTGTGTGCAATTTTTCTGTGGACAGTCTGTCCTGGTTTTCATTTTGTTTTTCAAACAGTTTCACGATGTGACCCAGGCTGGAACTCACAGCTGCCCTACTGTGGCTCTCAGATGCACAGATTACAGATACACACCCGCACAGCCACTACTGTAAGCACTTTTACATTGATAGAAAGAGCTCAGACTGAGTTCCCATGTGCTCCATGCAGTTCTATTAGCATTTTCTGATACAGGTAAATTTGACTGATGTCCCAGAAGGAGAAGGATATTTGCTTAGTAGGTAAAATAAAATAAAATTTAACTTAAGATTTCAGTAGCTCATCGATCAGAATCAAATTTAAGACGTCCAAGTATCATGCTGTAATTAGTGTGCACTAATTCGAATGTTCTGTCATTGCACTGCAACCCTGCACTAATGCACTGTATTTTATAGTCTCATTAAAAGGGAATAGTAAAATGAAAAGGTTATTTTAATCCATGTAATTACTTCTACGTATATATTGAAGCTGCAAATTAAAATATGTAAAGCAGAAAATAAACTTGGGATATTTAAATAGATATTAGTCTGTAATTTTAAGATTGAGTAAATTGTCTTAATATTATAAAATAATTAAACTATATAAGGTCAATACAGGTGAATAAATTTTCAAGTGAAAATTCTTAAATTTTTCCTTTTCCTTAGAGGATCATATTTATGATTACTACAACGCTCATTTTCTAAGGTGTCAAGGAAAAAGAAGCAAAGAAGCCGTACGTAGAAAAGCTCAGGGGCAGATATGTCTGACAGAGCAAGACCACGCAATTGTCTCCTAGTAGTCACAGGCATGTGGTGAACTAAGTTCAAATCAAGTTTATCAAAATAAAATTGAAAAGCAAATTACTTTGTTTGTATGTGCTTTTAAAGCATTAGTCAGGCCCCCTGGTTGATGCTGACTGTTTGAGATCACAACCTAGAACATTCCCACCAAGGCAGAAAGGTCTATTGAAAGCACTCTCCTATACAAGTCTACAGTTCCACAGAGACTAAACTAACCATCAGCCAAGCAACTTTTAAAACGATCTTACTTTTACTTATGTGTATATGTGTGCTTTTTTTTTTTTTTTTTCAAGTAAACTTGCAGAAAAAGATGGGAGGGCAGAGGCTGTATCTCCTTTTAGGCTGATGAGGGGACAGAAGGGCCCAGGTTGTTTTCCCATCAGGCACAGCCACCAAGAAAGAATACAACTGCTAAGATGTTCAAAGCTCTTGCTGTGCTCAAGTAGGAGGTTAGCAGTGAGCCCAGGGACCAGAGAGGCTCTTCTTCAGTTCAGAGCTATGACCTCACCAGGGAAAGGTCCCCAGTGTGAGGCCTTCGTACTGTTGGAACTATCCCCACATGGGATGGGGGCATCCTTGCCAGTGAGAAGATGGTAGATTTCACTATTAGCCTGCTTTATAACCTTGCCCTTGGAGCTATCAAAGTCAGTGCCTAATGAACCATTTTGTTAATTCAAAGCAAGGCTCAGTGCCGATTAACCAAGGTGCACGGCTGACTACCCATCTTTAGTCTCACAGAAGTGGCCACTTGCAGCTGACCTAAACTAGCACAGAAGCCTCAGGTTCTTAATGCTGTACAGATGGACTGAACCAGGCAATGGCTGTTCTGATCAGAGTATAAAGTGAGGATAACTGCTCTTTCATTATCAGCAAAGGGCAGTGGTTTACAAAATCAGTGAAGAACCCTCGCACAGTTCACTGGACGCCATTTCCATTGTAACTGCGAGTTAAAATTAGAGTTGACGCCCAAACTACACATCTGAATTTCATCTGTTTCTGACTATTCTGTAACTTGATACTAAAGAGCATGTACTGGATAGTTTCACGTCAGCTTGACACAAGCCAAAGTCATATGAGAGGACAGAGAAAAACTGAGAAAATGCCTCCATAAGACCTTTAAGGCATTCTTTTAATCAATGATTGCTGGGGGAGGGCCCAGCCCATTGTGGCTGGTGCTGACCCTGGGCTGGTGATCCCTGGTTCTATAAGAAAGCCGGCGGAGCAAGCCATGGGGAGTAAGCCAGTAAGATGCACCCTCCATGGCCTCTGCATCAGCTCCTGCCTCCAGGTTCCTACCCTCTTTCAGTTCCTCTAAGGACTTCCTCTGATGGTGAACAGTGATGCGGAAGTGTAAGCCAAATAAACCCTTTCCTCCTCAACTTGGTTTGGGTCATAGTGTTTCATCTCAGCCATATAAACCCTAACTAAGACATGGCACTGATGAAATGGCCAATAAAAACAAGAAGGGCTAAAGATTTTTCTTCCTTTTCAAAGAAATCCATGCAAGCAGTTGGCCGACATCTAAAATCGTAACTAACAATAAAAATTCCTCACAAACCTTTCTACCTCCCAAGTGTTTCTACTTCCGTGAGATGAACAGGGTTATTGCTTTAGGTACAACACACAATTACTACAGACAGTGAAAGGTGCCTTCCAGGGATATTCTGGAACTCGGTGACAGTCACCTTAAGTGCCCCCAGTTCAAGATCTTGTTGCTTGTTGTTTTATAACTGGGGCCCAGCAGCGATTCAGAGGTTCACTTATTGTCAGCTGCATCTCTCTGTCTATACAGTGGAAAGGTTGAAGGGACGGAGGGAGGAGGTGTAGTTGGAAAAGGTTATCTTACAGACAGGAAGATAAATGATACCTTTCGATCTGTTAGAGAAGCTGACTGCAGATAGAAGGTATTTGGAAGCCAAGTGGTTAATGCTACTGCTAGATTAAGGTTGGTCCTCACTTGGCTATTGGAGAACTTGGAATACATTGCCCATGAGAAAAATATTAATTTAGTAGACTGTGACTGTTGTTTAACAAATCTCAGTGATTTGATTTTTACCAATGAAGACTCAGGAGCCAGATGCTAGCTCAGAGAGGCAGAGAAAGCACCCAACTGACTTTCCTCTTCCTCTGGTAGATTATGTGCTACCAGCAAATTCCCTCTCTTATGCTCTCTCAAACAACCTCCTTCAAACTCCCTCCCCTCCGCTTTCTGTGAATCTCTCTATCAGTCAGTCCTCCTGAATTCCTGTACTCTCTGTTTTTTTTTTCTTAAAAATTCTAAGCTCACTTTCTGTCAGCTGGTTGCTTGATCTGACTCTTAACCTATGGTTGACTTTATTTAATCCTATTTTCAATATTCAAGTAGAAAGGTCTTGGACTAAAGATATATGCTAAGGCTGAGCCCCACCATAATTAAACACAGGTTTTTCCAGTAAATAACACAATCTTGGTGTTCCCAGTATAATCAAATATCCTGTAACTTATGATGGGTATTCTGACGGCAAGTTTGATTGGACAGAGACATAGGTAGGGTATTGACGAGGCACATCTTTGAGGACTTTACCAGAGACGATTAAGTGATCAGGGACAACTGGTCATGAATGTGGGTGGCACCATGAAATAGGGTCAACAATGGGATAAAAAGGAGAAAGGGCGGAAGGCAGCTGAGCCCTTCCTTCTCTTCTCTGCTTTGTGACGCAGAGATCAGAGGAAACAGCCTCATGCTCTCTGCCAGAGCAGCCCATGCCACTCTGCCTTCACCACTACGATGGATTGTATTCCCTCAAACCATGAGCCAAAATGAACACTTTCCTTAAGTTGGGCATAGCAACTAGAAAGGTGACTAACACACACAGAGGTCCTGACTTCATTCTCAACCTCAACTGTTTGGGTCAAGTCAGGCTTAATTTTTCAAACATAGGGTTATACAATTGCAGTCTTCACACCATCAGCATGAACAGTTTCAGTATGCACTCAGATAAGAATGCTGCCAAAGGTATAGAAATAAAGATCTTTATCAAACACAAAAGGCGGGCTTGCTTTCTGTCCAGCCTGACATGAGGTCTAATCTCCATTCCACCTTCACCCTTCAGTCATGTACACAGGTGGGCATGATAAACAGGCCCCGGGCCCTAGAGAGATTTACATACTAATGAGATACCTGAAGGCAAGAGGGTGGATTCAATTAAGCATTCCTCCCCAGCCCCACCCTCCTCTTCCCCTCCCTATTTAACTCAGGTCCGCCCTGGGTTTTGGGGGTGTGTGTGCATCCAGATTCATCCACCATCTGCCATGTCAATAAACCAGTTTTGGAAACCCAAGGACTTCCTCGTGTGTTGGGGCCACGTGAGGAACTGTGGAGAGGCTTTTAGTTAATGAGCAGCCGGGCCAGAGTGTTCCCAGCCAACTACACACAGCGTGGCCTGAAGAACCCTGAGGTTCCCCAGAAGTTTTTTTTTACCTACAGCTTTCAGTAGCTGACCAAAGTTCCTGGAGGTGGGGCACACTAGTGCTTCATGGCCAAGATTCATTATGAAAAGATTATGAGGTCACTGACTCAGACAGACCCATTCAAAATTAAATTCTGCAAGGTGCTTCCTACAAGCACCCTGATATCCACAGATAAAAATTTTTTCACAATAGTCTTAGCCATTAGAATAAAACCATAGCCTTTAGTTTAAGAATGGTTTTAAAAACAGAAGCTTATCTGTTGAACCTCAATGACAACCACTTGGCTGGAGAGTCACTGCTTTTCTACATATAATTAGTCATCTTCGTCATCCTAATATTTAATCGATATACAGTGCTCTGTTCAAATCCTAAGACAGAACTGTTCATTCTAAGCATACGCCACTGTGAAGAGAGCTGAAGCTGCCAGACATGGTGGCTCCTGTGCCCCTACCTGAGCCATGGTGGAGAAAGGCTGAGATCTGTCACCTCATGTAGAACTATGTAGCTGTCTGGCCCGAGAAAGAAATGTGTTTTTAAAATCCATATAATAGATCACATGTGTTAATGAAACCTTTGAATATCTATATAATGTATGATTTCAATGGCCATAAAATGGCTGAGTCATTTCATGAAGCACTAAAAAGCTACCATATTAAACAATTGTGGTTTCTTCTCATATTTTATTTCAGTGAGGTTGGGATGTTTGTAATAGTTCTCAATCTTGGGCTCCAGACAAGACTGTGTGAATAAAATAAACAGTTATGGAAGCATCGTCCCATTCAGGGCCATGGCTTCGGGATTTCATTTCAGTCTGGGATGGCTGTTTCCCATAATACAGTCCTCTGTGTGTCTTAGAGTTTGGCTTTGCCACTGCCCTGGGTATACTCTTCCAACTTGTTGCCATTCTATTTGGTTAATTGTGTGTGTGTGTGTGTGTATGTGTGTGTGTTAATATGGGCAATAATAACATCAATGGCCATTTGAGCACAAACAGAAATGTTTAAATCGGCTTTTTAGGTTAGTGGGCAGCTCTGATTTCTCTCTCTCACTTTGTCACCTAGCCATTCATTGCCTAAATAGCTATTAATGATGCCGTCTGTGACCCAGGCCTTGAGTGAGGGAGAAGGAAATTCACGAGTCAGGCTGACATGACCTTCAGAGACCTAAGTGCAGACTGGCATTAAGGAAGCACAAAAGTTAATGTGAACATGACCAAAAGTGGGTGCAGAGTCAGTAACATTTAGCTCATTTAACCTAACCACCACACAACACCTAAGCCAGGGGAAGAAAGAAACAGGCAAGACATAGGACAGAGCCTATATAAGGAAACAGAGCAAAGAACTCTGCATGGACAACTGCCCTAAGAAAGGGGGAAATCCCAGTTTAAAAAAGATTTTTGTGTTTGTGTTTGGGCACATAAACCATAAATATGTAGGTACCCCATGGAGGCCAGGGAGGGCAACACATCCTTAGAGCTGGAGTCACAGCTGGCTGTAAGCTCCCTAACATTGGAGCTAGGAATGAACTTGGGTTGTCTGAATTGGAAAGAACAGCAAGTGCTCTTACCAGCTGAGCCATCTCTCCAGCCCCACACCTTAAGGACAAGTAAAGGACAGCAGCATGGGGCTCCTGAAGTGTTGTCACCATCGGTCAGCCAGAATGTGGAAGCTTTCATCTATGTTTCATGGTAGTTGCAGTGGGTCTGCGAAGTCAACCTGAAATTATGTCCTGATTGCACAGAATTTCAGAACCTCACATGAGGGCGTGAGTGTCATATTTTTCCTAAGAAAGGCTGGATATATTTAAGCCTCTGAAACTCCCCCTACCTACTTTATGTCGGACCAAGACAGCAAATCAGAGCAAAACTGCGTAAGTTAGGAATAGAGACCGACTGTCACGGACCCAATGATAAAGAGGTGTGGTCAATATCACATAAGGAATAAAAACATGGATATGTACCTATAGTGATTTGAATAGGCATGGTCTTCCACACTCATATGTTTGAGTGCTTGGCCCATAGGGAGTGGCACTACTAAGAGGTATGGCCTTACTGGAGAAACACTGTGGGGGTGTGCTTTCAGACCTCCTATGTTCAAGCTCTGCCCAGTATGGCACACAGACCCTTCTGCTGCCTGTGGATGAAGATGAAAACCTCTCAGCTCCTTCTCCAGCAGCATGTCTGCCTGCATGCCATCTTGCTTCCCATCATGACAATGATGGACTAAACCTCTGAAGTATAAGCCAGCCCCAATTAAATGTTTTTCTTTATAAGAGTTGCCATGGTCATGGTGTCTCTTCACAGCAATGAAACCTGACCTAAGACAGACCTACACTCTGAAACTGATAGAGTCCCAACAGCAGCTGTCAAGCGAGAGAGTCTCTGACACTGTGTGCTTAGGTACTGTTAGAGGACCTTTCTTCTCTGTCCATATCAGGATCAAAAGGAAATCACAGTCACACTGGCAGGGACAACTATTGCCTTGCCTGGGAATATCACATACCCTCTAGATAGTTTCTGGTTCATCTCCACATGTCACTATACTGACAATTACATATCTTGATCTCATGACTAAGAAGCGGAAAGGAACCTAGACAATCTATCTGCAACACATGTTTCACATACTCAGTAAAATTAAGGACTGTAGCATGTATCTCAAGTATTTAAGGAAGTTCTGAGTGACATAGACCAGATTCTAAGGTGAAGAACACTTGTGTTTCTTTACATCCACTATCTAGAAAGAGATAAACAGTCGGGCGGTAGTGGCGCACGCCTTTAATCCCAGCACTTGGGAGGCAGAGGCAGGCGGATGGATTTCTGAGTTTGAGGCCAGCCTGGTCTGCAGAGTGAGTTCCAGGACAGCCTGGGCGATACAGAGAAACCCTGTCTCGAAAAACCAGAAAAAAAAAATTATAGAAAGAGATAAACAGTTACATATTTTGGAGGCTGTGTGTTCAGGAGGCTGTGTATACATATTTTATAATGGTATTTTATCAAAAGACACATCATGTGTCTGAGTAATGGAATATTCTCTAGTAGGCTCAGGCCATGATACCTCTGTGACCGGGGATCAAAACGTACAAGACGTGTCCATTACAGATAATGGATCATGGAGTATCTGGGAAGCACCAACACGAAATCACAGCTGTTTTCACACTGGTGGAGGCTGACACACAGGAACCCTGAGTTCAATGTAAGCCTGGGTTACATGGTGACTTTGATGCCAGGCTGATCTTCACAGTGAGACAAAGAGAGAAGCCACAGGCATGTTGCTGGAACTCTGTGACAGAAAACAACTTTCTGTCAAAAAGTTTCTGGTATGTTACAAGGCTGAGCAGATTCTGTGCTCCCTGTGAGTCCTCATTGGGTCAGAGGTTCCACAGGCATGAGGCCAGTAGGCAGTACAATGGAAATGGTACACAGGATTAGGCCTATAAATGTTTAAAAGGCATGGGAAACGTACATTTACAAGTAACCCAGATTCCCATATCTCCAGGACCTTCCCTTTCATGACTAGTGACAAAAAAAGCAAGTCAGAACTAGCTGTGAATGGGCTGCCGCTGTATTGTAGCCTGGCAGGTTCAGCTCAGCTGGAGCCCTGTGCCTGGAGCTCGTCTGCATAAAGGAAGGACACATGGCCTCAGCAATATTTATCCCTGACTGTTACGTAGGAAGGTGGCTTTGTTGTTTGGACAGGGACCTAAGGAATATGAGAGAATTACCACAGGATCAGGACACCTGGGAAAACCAGATTAGACATAGATCAGATGCTTTTGTGTGTCTTAATGTTTACAAGGATCTGTTCCATATGCATCTCCACTGTCCACAGTGAGCTGGGAAGGTGACTTATTCTGTGGCTGTATGCCAACCTCCTACTCAGGTCACCAGAGAGTTAACATAATGAGCTCAGCACAGAGTCCTGGAGAAGCTTCCTCTCATCCCTGTGGAAAGCTACCATTGCAAAGAGCCTACACTGCCAGCCCCTGGAGACCACAGCTTAGTCCAGGGAGGCAAGACAGTCACACTGCATGGCGGGTGGCAGGGTGGTGTGCCTCAGCTGGGGACTGAAGGCAGGGCTCCCGCACTCCAGGCAACCCTGCTGAGCCATCCCCATCCAACTCTTCATTTGAAAAACATCCTCATTCTTTCACTTGTAGACAGGTGCTATTTTTGCAGCAGGCTTTACCATTACAACTAACTACAGAGAGCCAGGAACTAAAATCTAAATTTACAATTAACAATATGAACACCGGAGAGCTTCAATTTAAATGACAAAGCAATGCTTTATAATAACATGCTCAAATATGAAACATTCCTGAGCATAATGTCACAACAAGGGTAAATGTTAAGTATTCTGTAGGTCTCAAGTGGTCATTTCTTATTTTTATCTCTGTGTTTAGTAAGTAAAAAATTAAACATGACACATGAAATTTTTGTCTCCTCATAATGCCTCAAGTGCTGTAAAATTAGCAAATGCCTTTAAAAAACCGTGTCATAGAGCTATATGGATCACGCTATCATCAAAACTAACACAGGATCAATTCTACCTGAGCAATACAGGGCCTGGTTCAGCCACAGGAACATCAGCCTAGCGTTACATGGTTCTCTGAGGAAGTCTGTAGGACTGGATAGTAACCTGTTTGCCCTACTCAAAGATGGTGGCACGGCCTTCACATATCAAGCTTTCCTCTCCAAGTCCTTCCATGAACACAAAGGCAGTTACACTTCAGCAATTCCTGTTCCCGTATTAGTGGAAACAACACAACAGCTGCCTCCCACCCCAAGAGATGTTGGTTTATACTGTAACTTCCAACACACAAATGACATAATTCAAGGTTAAAGGTTTCAGTAGTTTGAAACTGGACCTAACCAGTCTATTATCCCTTCAGAATTCTAAGATGCCAGTGACCAGAGTTTCTAAAAGTCTCTAGTGTTTCAAGTTTCCTCTTCTAGTTTGAGGAGATGATGGACTTGGCTTTGAATAAACAAGTCTCTTGGGATTTAAACGGTCAGCTGCAGGGCTAGGGGTCAGCAAGTGCTAGTGCTGTTTAAGAACAGCAGGAGGACAGGTGTGGGAACAGGAAGACAGATGTGGGAGCAGGAGGACAGGTGTGGGAGCAGGAGGACAGGTGTGTGTGGGAGCAGGAGGACAGGTATGGGTAAAGTGGTAGGAAACTGCTCAGATCATCTTTTTCCTTTTTTGTTTTAAACATTTCTTTTAACTGATGTACACTGTGTGTATGTGTCTATGTGTGGGTATGTGCACCTGGATGGAAGTGTGTGAGGAGGCCAGAAGAGGGTGTCAGATCCCCTGGAGCTGGAGTTACAGGTTGTGGTGAGGTGCCTGTCTGTCATGGGTACTGGGAACCAGACTTGTATATTCTCCAAGAACAGTATGTGCTCTTAACCACTAAGGACCTCTCTAGGATTTTTTTTTTTTTTTTTTTTTTTTTCCTAACAGTTTCCTTTAAAAGAAAAATCTTAGTGAAACAATAACTCGGATTTTCAGGGTGATTTCAAGTCTGAAAGCAATTTCTCCCCAAGTACAATTTCTAAGTAGTGTACAACCTGACTTGACGGAAACAGTTAGGTTTCTTTTACTTTATTCTTTATCTCTGCATCTCTCCTAACAGCTCTACACTTGAAACCACTGACAGGTTTATTTGGCTGCCACGACCTGTCCTCACTTCCTTTCTGTAAGGAAACACAGTTTCTGTTCACTGTTCAAAGAGTTCTGCTCACACAGCAGGAACCTGGCGAGATAACGCAGATCAATAGTTTGCATCTTCTCAGGCATTTGTTTTAGAAAGACAAGGATGTCTAGAAGTGAGTGGTTTTCTCAGTCCCACCAGTGCCTCTTGCAGAGGGACTGCTGGTGTTGGTAGGCTTTCAGGGGCTTGAAAACATCAGCTGTGAAGGTCAAGTGCAGAATGGGCTGGCTGCTACCACACTCCAGTCACCTTCTAGATGGAGACATGGAGAAGTAAGAACAATGCACTTTGGCTGAATCCTAATTTACAGGACACACGGAAGCAAAAGTATCTTTTCCATTTCATTATCAGAAGCTTGGGCCAGCAGCAGAGCCCACATCCTGGAGGGGAGAGGACAGCTGCTGGAGGATAGGTTGGGGAACATTTATTCTAAATTACCAATTTATTGTCTCCATTTCTCCTCCTGCCCTAGACTTAGTGACTTGTTCCACCAGCCCCTGCAAACATCCTTGACCACATGCTCGTAGTGGAGGCCTTACATAGGCCTTATTTAGGGTATGCCCTATATAAACAATACCTTTCAACAAGTAAAACAATACAAACCCAGTGTCAAGGAATACATTTCTTTTCTTTTAAACTTAGTTATAAGTGTAACTGGGTTCCTCTTCTAAACCTTGTCTCAGACTATGTTCCTGGTGAATCAGTCCAACATTCCAAGATTTGGGTCAAAGTCAGCAATATCTTAACATAAAGACAAGAAGTCTTAAGCAGTGTGTGATGCAGTGCATTTTCAGGAATGTTTATGTAAGGGGAGGTTCTGATACTAAGGTCTAGTTCCCTAATTGGTTCTTGATTTGTTAATGTGGAAGGCTGGGAGCTAATTGCTGGGTGGAAGACACAGGTGGGACTTCCAGGTCCCGAGAGGAACAGGAGATGCAGGGAAGGAGAGGAGGCCTTTTCGGCCATGCCTTGGAGGAAGAAGGACACAGCTATTATGTAGGCCTCTGCTATAGGCACACGTGTGGCCAAGGATGTTTGGCAGGGGCTGGTGGAACAAGTCACTAAGTTTAGGGCAGGAGGAGAAATGGAAATAATAAATAAAG
Organism: Arvicanthis niloticus; assembly: GCF_011762505.2. NCBI lineage: Eukaryota > Metazoa > Chordata > Mammalia > Rodentia > Muridae > Arvicanthis > Arvicanthis niloticus. The sequence goes on from NC_047660.1 coordinate 102,384,234, forward strand.
GTCAGGCCTTTCCAGGCAGTAGTTTTCAGTGCCTAGCAATTGTGCTTAGTAGGCATGTTAAAAGGTAACAGAGCTGTGTATCTTTTATCTGTGGATTCAAGGGTATCGTGAGTGGGCTAGCACGACCCCTCTCGAGCAAAGGTGGATAGAAAAGGAAGCCGGGTTAGGGTTGGTGGAGGCTGATCCCAGAGCTAAGCTGGGTGGAACAAATGGGAGTGGGAGGGGCTAGAGTGTAGGTGGCAGCTCCCGGGCAAAGGTGGTAACATGTTTTAAAAACTACACGCAACATGTTTGCAGGAACACGGAGGGTCTGTTATTAGAGAATCTGTATCTGAGGTGGCAAACCACAGTCATAAGCCTGTGTTGTGATTCTCTTGTGGTTTCAGAATGAATATAGTTTAAACCATGTAAGCTGCTTTCATTCATAAATATGGGGCAGGGCCCTAAGCAGCAGTAACTAATTTAGTAAATACATCAAGAGTACCTCAGTCCATGATGCATAATATAATGAAAAGGAAAATTTAAATATTTTAATTATTAATCAATTGAGAACATGAAGAGCCAAATGGCTGCCAATCATCAACTGTCTGTTCCAATGATTTTATATCAGCTAAATGCTCAAAACTGAGCTACTGTTGTGGTTAGGATATGAATGGCCTCCACAGGCTCATATATTTGAATGTTTGGTCCCCACTTGTAAAACTGTATTTAGGAAGGATCAGGAGGTGTAGCTTTGTTGAAAGAGGCATGTCAGTGGGGTTGGGCTTTGGATTTTAAAAAGCCCACACTATTCCCAGTTAGTGCTCTGCCTTGTGCTTATGGATAGGGTCTGAGCTCTCAGCTACTGCTCCAGTGCCATGCCGACCTGCCTGCTGCCATGCCCCTGGAATGACGGTCACTGACTCACTCTCTGAAACGATAAGATCTAATAAACTCTTCCTTCTGTAAGCTGCCTTGGTCATGATGTCTCATCACAATAGAACAGTAACTAAGACAACTACTGTGAAAAGCCCTGATGTATCATTTGAGAACATTGTCCCTTTTAATCTAAATCTTTCAAATTTAGATTCAAAGGATCTGTGGGCTGGGCAATGAGGGGCAGATAAGCATGAGGCTCTGACTTTAGATCTGTAGCACCCACATAAAAGCCAGGTGTAGTAGGGTGTCTGCAACTCCAGGGCTGGGAAGGCAGACAGGAGGATCCTAGGGACTCCGGGCCAGCTGGGGAAGCGGAAACACCTCACTTAGAGACCCTGTATAGAAAAAGGTAAGTTGAGTGATAGGAGTGATAGAGGAAGACAGCAAAGTCAACTTATGACCTCTGCAGAATGTGTAAAAGAAAAGAAAAATATATGTAGAAGAAAACTAAATCAAGATAAAACTAGGATTTATATTTATCTTTCTTTTAAGAGGAAAAACTTCCCAGAATTATCTTCAAATGAAAGTGTTTGTTTAAATCACCAGATGCTATCGTCTATACAAAATGCTCAGGGAAGAAAAATACTCAGTTATTTAAACTGTGAATGTGAGCCAGAGCTCGAGCACACAGGCCGTGTGTTCCCATGTCCTTCATTGTGGAAGTGCCCAGGGAGGAGGAGGGCTGCCCCTCTCAACTTCAGGCATTGGTTATTGCTTACTGTAGAGGCTCACAGTTGACAGAAGGGCCAAAGTAACGTGGAGTGGCCAGCTGTGGTTGGGTTATCTATATCAACTGCCCGCTGCCCAAGGCTCAGGAATTTTTCAAAGGGGAGGAGAGAAAGCAAGGGCCTATGGGTCAGGAAGAGAGCTGTGATGCTGACTTCTGGACATAACCTGGTTGTTGCAGGCAAAACTCTAGCATGGATGGGGACTCTCCACTGTCCCCAGCTCTATCAGAGGAGCGTTGGGCAGTTCACAGCTGTTGAGGGAGGAACGTTCACTCTCATTTGGGGGACATGGCCACAAATCCATGTCTATATGGGTAGCATTAACTGGACTCAGGGTTGCTAATAACACAGGAAATAAAGGACCTGAGGCTGGGAAGGAGATCCAGTGGGGAGGAGTTTGGGAGCAGGAAGGAGTCAATAGTGAGTAGAAAAGAACAACACACACTGTATACATGTATGGCACTTTCATACATGTACGAATTAAAAATATTATTGTGCTGGCTCGTTTACTGTCAACTTTACACAAGCTAGAGTTCTCTGAAAGGAGGAAACTTTAATTGAGAAAATACCTCCACATAAGATCAAGCTGTAGGCAAGCATGTAGGGCATTTTCTTAATTAGTGATTGATGGAGGAGGGACCTGTTCATTGTGGATGGTGCCATGCCTATGCTGGTGCTTCAGGGTTTTATAAGAAAGCACACTGAGCAAACCATGCTGAACAAACAGTAAGCCAGTAGCTTGGTGGCACTGGTCCATGATGTCTGCATGAGCTCCTGCCTCCAGTTTCCTGCCCTCTTTGAGTTCCTGTAATGACTTCCTTTGACGATGAACAGTGAGGTGGAAGTGTAAGCCAAATACGCCCTTTCCTTCCCGATTTGCTTTTTTTGGTCATAGTGTTTCATCAGAGCAAAAGAAATCCTAAGACAACTATTTTAAAAGTGTGAACATGACCCCTAAGAAAACAGGGAGATACCTTAAACAGTGGAGTGAACTTGAGCTCTGGAGCAAGGATTATCTCTGTGTGAGAACTGGAGAACACCCCACTCTCTACACACGACAAAGCCTGCTACCCACAGCCTGCTCCCAAATGCAACCTGCCTGTGGGCCTGTAAGTGTGCAGTGTCTTCCCTGAGTGGGGAGAGCACGTGACACATCATTACCTACAGTTCTTTTCATCTGTAAGGTGTGTTCAGCCATCACTGGCTCACAGCAGGTATCTCCCCTCATCAATTCCAACATAAGCCAATTAGCCGACAGCCCAACTGACTTACCTTTTATCTTTGTGTTCCTTCTTCTGTGAGGTAGGACTGACACTCCCCTTAGAGGTTATGTGTGCACTCCATCCCCATGGAAGGCTACCATGATGGCTGTTCTCACAAGTACCATCTTACCCAACTGCTTTCTCTTGCTACTATGACAACTACTACTCATTTAAAACCAATACTGTTGCAGTTGATAATAGAGTTTAAAACAACAGGTAGGATACATGTTGACAAACAGCCAGATTTGACTTGAAAAGCCATCTGGTTTACTAATAAAAAAAGAACAATTCTAGTACCACAAAACTTCCCTAAGGAGAATTTATACAATACAAATAGACTGCTTTCAGGATATTGAACATTCAGTTCAACAATACTTTGACTCCATGAATCAGGATATGGAAATAGTGTACTAATTTATAATGATAAAATATCTTTTAAGAGCTAATATACTGTATGCGAATGCTTTATTCAATAAATATTTAAGCACTAGCTTGAAGTGGATTATTGTTAATGGGTAGGAAAATTGTACAGTCATAAAGCTTGTAATAAAAATAAGCAGAATGCCTACTGATCAGATGTGGTAGTTCAAATGTATCAGCTGGGTGCAGAAGCAGTCACTCATGCTCAAACAACAGCTGTGCTGTGCTCTCCATGAGCTTCAGACAGTGCATATTATGAGCTCTAGATTACTGAAAATCCCTATGTTTGTATGTCCCCCCAAAATACCTTCATATAGATTATAAATTCATCCAGTATTGAGAAGTAATTTCAACACAAATGAGAAGGACAAAGAGGCCTTTCTGTTTTCTTAGACATTTCTATTGTACTTGGTTTAATGAGCTTCAACATCTTACATCTTAGAAAAGAACATGGCAGGATGTAGGTTTATTCACTCAAGGGCAGTACATATACAGAAGAAGCTCCAGGATGGGCCATGCCAGGCATCTCACTTGTCTTTGATTCTGTAAACAAATGTTTTCCCTTGGGGTGAGCTGCTGAGAATATAAAACAAACTCAACAGTTGGGTCAGTGCTTAAAATAAATAAGTCAAGCCCAGCGGTGTTCCAGAACTCAGGAGGCAGGGGCTGGCAGATCTCTGTGGGTTTGAGGCCATCCTGGTCTACAAAGCAAGTTCTAGGAGAGCCAAGGCCACACAGAGAAATGTCGTCTCAAACAAACAAACAAACAAACAAACAAACAAGAAAAGAGTCAAAACCACATTGCTTTCATTTCTTAAGATTTTATGATGTTTCTAACACTTAGAAATCACATGTTCTGACTCATTAAAACTAGCTATCACCAACTTGTACCAACATTCATCAAGTGAAAAAAAAAAACCCAAAATAAACCAACTGGCTACTTCATAAAGTCAGAGCAAGACAAAGACACTTGGACAGATTCCAAGAGTGTCATTTATCTACAGCACACACTTGAGACCAGCCAGGCATGGCGGCTCACACCAGTAATTCCAGCACCTGGAAGCTGATGCTGGAGTAGTGTTTTGAGTTTGACCACAGTCTGGGCTGCACACTGCTACCAGATCAGCTTGAGCTATGGTGTGAGATCTTGTCTCAAATCAATGAATCCACGGTGTCTCTGTCCCTCATTAGGGGTTATCGAGCATACTCTTGAAGGTAGTGAGTGAGGCATGCTTTAACTGAACAGGACTGCCCTTGACTCTCTGGAGTCAAGAGAACTGCTAAACCAGGAGGAATGTTCTTAGGACTAAACTTGTTGGGACAAGAAAAAAAAAAAAAAAAAAAAAAAAAAAAAAAGAAAGAAAACCTGGGATCATACTTATAAGCATACTTTGGTAAAAGGTTCAAGTTGGAAACTTTATGCATGAGAGCCTGCCCAGTACTAGCCAACTCTGAAGTCATCCGTTTTGATGTGAAAGCCAGCTCTGAGTCTAAGCCAGCAGACACTCCAGAAATGTATTCTAATGCTGATAGTCTCGGTTATAACTGAGCTTGTCGTTATTCCACCTTGTGCCTGTTAAACGTGAAGCGCCTTTATACAAATAAACAGCAATCTGTACTTTGTGGTACCTTTTGACCCACAATTGTAAAACACCAACTAATCAAAAAGGAAGTGTTTTTTCACCCTGAAATTGTGGCAATCTGTCCCCCTCTCCCTCTCTTTCTTCATATAACATTTAGAATTTGACATTGCTTGTGATGTAGTTGGTATCTGATAACATTCAGAGAATATTTCACAAACATCACTGAGTTCTGCATATAGTTGCAGAACATTTACTTGTGAGGTTGTTGAGTAACTTCGTATGTTTCTGACTGCTATTTCTACACCTGTGATACAGTATGTAGCCAAGCTGGCTGCATTATAATTCAAAATATTTCAAGTTAACTTTAAACACTGTTGAGACTTTGTTTTTACTAAGCATAATAATATAACTTCCCCTCTGAAAATGTCCTTCCTTAGGATAATACAGCCCAGTGTGGGCCCAGACCTGCGGTATGCTGCAGTTACTCAGATGGGCAACTGAGAACAGTAAGCAAGGTCACCTTACTGTTATAAATGGTATAACACATGGCAGTTAAAACACAAACAAAATGATTCTCAGACACTAGCAAATGTGTTTATTCTTATATAAATCCCTATATTAAATGCAAATTTAATCTTGCGGAAAGAAATTCTGTATTTGTGCGTGTTATGTGCACATATGCACAGGCTCATGCACACATTATGTGCACACGTGTTTGAAGGCCAGAGGTTTATGTCTCATTGTTGTCCATGTTATTGTAGGCAGGATCTCTCACTGGAGCTCTGGAGCTCACTGATGAAGTCTGGTCAGTGGACTCCAGGGTTCCTCAAGCTTCCCTGTCTCAGTACTGGGGTTACAGGCATGTGTAACCATGCCTGCTTTTTACATGCATGCTGGAAATCTGAGCTTAGATCCTTACGGCTTGCTGAGAAAACAGTGCACTGCCTAAGCTACTTCCCCACGCTCATTTCATAGTTTTAAAAAGAAGTCTAAAGATGTCAGATGTGATAATAAATATGTAATGTACACCTTGTAATTTATATGATACTTTATGAAATGTTTTCTTAGAAAGAACAAGAAAATTAGTAGCTGACATACACTACAGCTTAAGGAGCAGCAGAGAGAGCTGCAGAGACAGGTCAGCACAAAGACCTGCATTCCATCCACAGAACACAAAAATAAATTATATAAAAACACGAAGGCCAGGCATGGCAATGTCTGATAACCTTGGTTTTCATGCTGCATGAGGCTCTTGACAGGTGAACTGTAGGCCAGTGGGAGATCTTGTCTCTAACAAGGTAGGTAGCATTCTGGAGTTAATACCCAGAGTTGCCTTTGGGCTTCCCATGTACTCACATATACACACAAGTGTACCCACAGATGCACAAATGCATATCTGAAAAGAAAAAAGGCACTTGCAGGGGGTCTTTAATGATTAAAATCCACTGTCCTCACCTCACTTTCCACAAGCAGCAGAAATCTGCAATCATATCTTTTCTTGTGCACAGCAGCAACCTTAAGAGGAAGCAGCGCAAAAAAGGAGGAAGGTTGTCTGCATGCCCCAAGGAGTCAGTCTACCACCTTATGTTTTTAATTCTCCTCCTTTCAGTATGGGCCAATCTAGGTTCTTCTGCATGCTAGCCACCTGTCCCTGAGTCATAGCTCCCACCCCACAATCCTCTGCTTCCTAAAACTATGAAACAAAGTCTCCTGATTTCCTCCATGTGGCCCAGAAGCATATCTTTTAAACAGCAGGCTAGACTCAAATCACACATCAAAGCAAAGCATGGCTCTGGTACAGGGCAATGGATTTTAAAAAATGTATAATTTATTTATTTATTTATTATCTATCATCTGTCTATCTATCTACCTATCATTTATCTATCTATCATTTATCTATCTACCATCTATCTATCTATCTATCTATCTATCTACGTATGTTTGTACGTATGTATGTACCATGTATCTAAGTATCTAAGTATCTAAGTACCTATCTAAGTACCTATCTATCTATCTATCTATCTATCTATCTATCTATCTAACATCTGTCTGTGTATGCATGCTTTGCTGACATGGCACACTACAGAAGGCATAGGATACTTTTAGGATATTTTTACCATGTGGGTCTTAGGGATTGGACCCAGATTGCTGGGCTTCATGGCAAGCGCCTTTCCCCATTGGGCACCTGACCAGTCTAGAGTAATGATTAGCCCTTCCTGTACTCAGGGGAGGTGGCAGTCTATCAGTGAGGAAGGCTCAGTTCTATATCCATGCTCCAAATAGGGCAGCCCCAGGATTTACATGTTCTGGAGTTTTGGGTCAAATCTTGTCTGATTACTCTCTTCTCTGCTCTGTGTTCTTCTCTCCTGGCCCCAACACTCCAGTATATGTATTCTCCCATACACTGCAGGGGACTGAAAGCAGCCAGTGATAGTCCAGAAGGGACTTGGGAGGAAACTGCTCTCAAAGTTACATTACCAGCCCCCTCTCCATTACCCACTGCCCTTTAATATGCTGGAAGGGTTAAGAGATTCTAAACTGAAAAACTGGATTTCAGGAGACACAGGCAGACAACAGCATCAGTTCACTTCTTTGATGGCCTCTATGTGTCCTTCTGCCTCAGCTTTGTTGACTGAGAGGCAGGAATGTGGGGATCCCAAAGTTTCTAGAAAGCCACAAGAGTGCTGACATTACCTCTAGGAGCCCGGATGTCCACAGTTGATGAGGGCTTCAACAACAAATATATATATATATATATATATATATATATATATATATATATATATATTATATTCTTTGAAAAAAAAAACCCAATCCCATGAAAGTTGTAAAAGAAAAACGTGACTGACATGTACAGATTACTTTCACAATATCTCCCAAGTTCTCAGAAATGTATGAATGAACCTCTATTAGCATGCACAGCTGAATCTGTCCATTGGGCTCTATTAAACACCCTCCCCAGTGTCTGCACAATGTACTCAGTTCTTAGATGATATAAAATACACTGGGTGATATATTAAAACATCTCCGAATACTTGGAATTCAGGAAGAAACTGACTGCGTGATTAACTCATAGCTGTGACTCTGAGATTTTACTCCCAGTCTCAGAAACACTTGGCTGTTTTTCAGAAGGCAAATTTTTATGTTTTAATGACCAGATTTTTGTCATCATTATATAAAGAAAGGATTTTTTCTGTGGTAATTTATTTGTAATGGTAAAGTTAGAAGAAGAAGAAGAAATAGGACCAGTCTAGAGAAAAAGGTACCTTTAATTAAATTGGAATAAATGGGCCTGATGCCTCCCCTGAGAAAAAATGGGTATGAAAGCTGAAACACTGAAATATTAACCTTCCTCATTAACTGATAAGAGTGCCAGAGCAGCATCTGACTTATTCTCCACCCACCTGTTTCATGGGGCATGACAAAAGCTGGGACAGTACAAAAGTTCTTATGCAGATTTCACAGAGTTTCACTTCTAAGCACAGCTAAGTAGTGTTTGCTCACCAATGACAAAGCAGGTAAGCTGAAAGTCTCTGGAGCACACCTTGGTTACAGTCGAACGTGGAAAACAGGGAGCCTCAAGCTGGGCCTTCAACAGGTAGAAAGATAAGAGCCAGAGACTGGCAACCTATGTCTGTTACCATGTCAGTGACTAAGAGTCACTGCTGCTGCCCCAGACAACAAGTGAAGGACGCTTGCTGCCTGAGTCCAGCTGAGACATCAGAAAGCTGGCTGGTGGACAGCACTCTGTCATGCAGCCCCCTTACTTCCCTCTCTCTTGGAGAAACCTTTGGGTACCCCTCTTTAAATAAACCACCGAATGGACCCAAGTAGCCTTCGATCATACTACACAAAGAAAAAGTCCCGAGGAAACCTTTCTAACTCTTGTTTTTTCTATGGTGAGAACATTCTCAGACTGCAAGAGCCTCCAAATCTGAGATGGTGTTTCACAGGAAAGGCTGTCTAAATCCTGTTTATACCACAAGCATCCACCTCAAGACGTTTTAATGTCTCCACTCTAACTTCCAGTTCTCTATAAACATATAGATTGTTTTTCCCCCAAGGGACCATTTTTCTTACTGTACCCTATTGCCATGAGAGCTGCTACTGATACCAACTTCCTACAGTCTTTGAAGCTCATGGGTTAGTTACAGTCAATGACCATGCATTTATTAAGACACTCTGGCTAACTCTACATGTAATCAATTTTCTGGCAGCGGAATGCAGCATTTCATAATTTCCCTGCTTGGTTTTGATGTTCACCGATGTTTGTAAAATATTAACTATGTATGGAAGCAAATATTACCACCATCAACAAATTAAAGAGTTCAGTGGGAGCCAGATGCTGTTTTAATACTCTAACTTAATCCCTGCACTAACCCTCTAACCTTTATCACTATCGAAGCAATACAAACAAACAGAAGGTTAAAGGTTACTAACTCACTGGAGGCCTCAGCTGGAAGGCAGGAGAGGTGAGAAGAGCTTTGGCAGTCTGTGCACACACTCTGAACTCTTACACACTGCACAGATGGTCTTGATCTCTCATTTCAAGGCCCCGAACCCTGTTCTTTTCAGAATGAATTCCTACTACGGTCCATATGAGTGTGTCCATTCATCCATGAAGATTTTCACTGTACCACAGGGTCATTAAAGCCTCTGACTGAAACTCAGTTGGGAAGGAGTTCATCATGCTGCCTTCAATCCATACAAATTGTCTGCTAGGAGAGGAATTTGCTGACATTCTTACTGGGATTGCATGGAATCTCACACCAAGCAGTCCTGAGAGTGTGGAGCACCTTTTTACTTCATTCATCTCATCAGAGTCTAGAATTAGAGATTTGTAGCCCGTCTCATGCAATTATACACATCGTCTGATTTATATTTCTTGTCTGAGTTTCATTTCTGTTGCTTGCAAAAATATCTGACAGACAGCTCAGAGCTCCAGGACTCTTCTTCCTGGCACCACCAGGGAGGTCTCCTCCTCTCTACCCCCGAGGACACACCTCTCTCCCATAGAGAGGGCCTCCCTCCCTGTCCGTCAGGTAGGGGCCATGCCCAACCTACAATTCTCTGTAGAGCCTTGCTTGCTTCTGCTTTTCATCTCTAGCCTATTTGATCACTTCTGAGAATTTCTCTGCAAAGTAATCACCCATCTTTTAAGAATTATTTGTGTGTGTGTGTGTGTGTGTGTGTGTGTGTGTGTGTGTAGTAGTAGTAGTAGTGGTGGGGCTGGGACATGTGAGCCCATGTGAGTCAGAGGACAGCTTGCAGAAGTCAGTTCTCTCCTTCCACCATATGAGTCTAAGGGGACAAACGCAGAACTCTTTGGTGGCACATGTCTTGGTCTGCTGAGCCATCATCTCACTAGCTCCTTTAGAGGCAATTCACTTAAAAACAGCAAAGCAGGAGGGGAGGAAGGTGAAAGGACTTGGCCGAGCATCTAGGTTTATGTTAGAGCCTGTGTAGGTTCGAAGTACTCCTCTTAGCAACTGAAAAGTGATCATTTTAATGGTATGGGACTACACTGAAGGAACATAGGGAAATGTGCTGTCCCTTAGGAGGTGCATATAGAACTTCTAAGCCTTAAACCCTAAAGCAGGGCTTCTTAAGGACTGGTTGGTAAGGATGGTGAGGAACTGGACCTCCTTGTACTCTCTCTCTACTTTGTATAGGACTCAGGCCATGACAGGGAGAAGAGAATGAGTTTACGTTGCTCTAAACTCCCCCTCATTACTACTAGAAGAACCTATGCCATCATTAGAAGATTAGTTAACTAAACATTCATCTGAATCTGATACTGAATTAAAAACTGTCTCTGGCCCAGTGCAAGTAGCAGATCACAGGTAAAGTCAACTCTTCAGTCACAAAGGAAACTGCCTTATTTACCTATCATTCAAGCCACTGCACTCTGAACTCCATTTAAAGGCTTACAGCTATCAAAATACCTTGGCCCCAGGTGAGAAGAAACTAGCATCACTCTGTATAACTACACATCTCTTACACAGTATATTAGCTTGATTTGCTTCTTTCATTCTTAAATGTAATATTTTGCCTGCAGCAGAGAAAATGTCATTAATTGTATAATTTACCCAAGAGTCTAAAAAGAATGCTCATTAATCTAAACAGCAGGATTAAATTTTTTGAATGCAAGCTAGAAAGTCAAAGAAAAAAGCATCAAAGAAGGCAAGAAAATCAAGAATATTCATACCTATTAATATTTTCTCTCCATTCAGGAAGGCTACACTTGCCTCTTATATGACTGCTTCTTTAATGGCTGGTTGTGAATACATGAATTCAGTTAGGAAATCATTTGTTCTTCAACATAACGGTGAGCCTCTGCTGGTTTTCCATTAACTACTATAGATTACATGGAGTTTCTTTTTATTTCTTTGTCTTACTTGTCTGAATATAACAATGAATCCCCACAGGCTTATATTGTATACAATATGGTATTCTCCAATCTAGCAGAATAAATAACTTCAAATTACAATAAAGTTACCAAACATCGCTTATCTTCCAAACCAGTCATCAACAAAAACAGTGCAAGTGTAGAAAGATGTACATACGTTCACACTCAATGATCTTAAAATTGTCTGCATTCCCTCCCACTAATCAAGAGGTCAGCTATTGGAGCAGTCAATCAGCTATGGCAAGATTTTCCTTGTTCCGAGGACAGGCATCCTGAGGCCCTGCTGTGACGGCTGTCACTCAGAGGATGTGGGATTCAGTAGGACACTCTCCCCTAGTCCTTGGTACATCAGCTAATTTAGAGTTAGCATCTTCACTGGCTATGCCCATATAGGCAGACTACAGCACTGATGTGTAGTCAGGACTTAAAACAAAACAGGAGTGTATGAAAGAGATTCAGGGGCTGGTAGGATGGTTCAGTGGACAAAGGCACAGCACGTGTGAGGATCTGAGTTCAATCCTTAGGACCCACATGGTGGAAAGAGAGAATGGCAAGTCATCTTTTGACCTCCACCCACGACCCCATAAACAAAATGTTACACCACAGGGGAGGGAGCAAGTCTCTTTATCTAGGCTGCTGAACACATGAGAAACACATGAATCCCCATCCTGGTGAAACATTATACAATGCCAACCATTGAAACATAAAACCAGACATATTCCTACATCAACATTTTTCCTTTCTACATATTATTTTTGTCCAAAGGTTTTATGTATGTGTATGTGTGTTAGAAAAGACGTTTATATATATATGTACATACACATGTTTGAGAAGGCAATGGCAGAGTTCTGATTCTAGGTGAGGACATCCCTCTGTATGGCTGAGAAAAGCAGCTGCAGGATTAGAAGTGGCTCCTGCTGCACTGTGGGCTACAGACCTGCCCTGTGAGAACTTACGGGCAGTGTCAGTGATTCTGCAGCTTTGATCATGAATGTTGTGACTCCATGCCATGAAAGGGACGTTTGTCACATACAGACCAATGACCCTTTGTCATATATAAGTAGACAGAGAAAAAAACATGTGTCTTTAAGAATAAGAAACCATCTTGTCCTCTGGAGGATGCTACCTTACAGGCTTAACATAAAAAAACAAAACAAAACAAAACAAAACAAAAACAAAAACAAAAACAAAAAAAACGTAGAAAAAAGTTTGACAGGGTCTACGAAACTGAGATCTCTCCTGTCTAAACCCTTCTCTTGACAGTCCAGGATATACATCACCTGCCATATAATTGATGCCAATTCTAGTCTGCTCTGCTGGGTCCCTCAGAGTAAAGTTTCCCCTTTCCAGTTTCCGTGTTAGCTCCTGTTCCATCGGCTGGAAGGCAGACCCCATCTTCCAGAAGCCACAATATAAAGCAGCTTCAGGATCCTTCTCACTCTCCCTACGTGGTGCTGAGGACTCAGAACAGCTCGAAAGCACAGAGGTCACAGGCTGATAGGAAAGAACACTCAGTTCTCAGGCATGCTTGCTCACCTGATTAAAATTTTAAAAATTCATCAAGAATCATAGTTTCTTGGCTTGTGAAAGCAGCTCTGGCTACTCTGGACCACTGGCAGCAAGCAGAATGGACTCTGCTGGGACACGGGGCATTCCGCCTAGGACTTCACCCTTTCTCCTGTATTTCCTGTCACCTCTTCTCCAAGTATCTAGGAAAATGATCTCTTAAAGAGCATCACTTGTCTCTCTGGCATGACATAATCAACACGACTCCCGCTTTTCACTTACTGCATCGCTTTGCACACGTACACACATCTATAGTTCTTAAAACTGCTCTGAAAGCACATAGAGACCATTCATTTTCATTGGCAGTCCTGTAACATTTTGATTCTTTGACCAATAAATTTCCTGCTGCCTTCTATAGTCATCTTCTCAGTAACTATGTCATTTTGGAAAGCACCAAACTTGGTGACCAGGATTTATTTCTGGTGTCTCATCTCTAAGCTAAGTAGTAGTTGATAGAAACAGATACCAGCCAATACCCACTGAAGAGTTTGTGCCTGCTATAAACACAGACTAAAATCCTTGCTATTGCACTCAAGAATTGGTCTCAGGTCACTTAGTTTACCTCAGATCAAATACCCTACACAGCAAGCGGTTCTCACAGAAGCACAGCCCTGCCTAGGGCCCCCTTTCAGGGAGTTCCCACTTTCAAAAAGTCTTCCCTTTTGACTGAAGCCATATCTTGTTTGCTGTGTGGAAGCGTAGAGTGCTGTCTCCTCTACAGGTCTTGTGATTCTCTTTACAAGGATGAAAACAAGTTTTTATTTTCCTTCAGCTCACAGTTCCAGATTAGATAACACCCAAATAGGAGTTCTGAGGTTCCACACAGAGAAGAGTCACATGGAAAGATCACTCTTTTCCTGAGAGGAATATCGGAGGTCCTATAAGGAATGGGACTTAGCATTACCTTTGAGCATGAATACCAGATCTGATCCAACTCATGGCAGTGAGCACCCTTGCCTCTTCACACTTGGGTCTGGTATACACTGCAAGGACCACTGTAAGGACCAGAGTTAGGATCTTAGTCACATCTTTGAATGTCCTTTATCCTTACATCATAGATCTCAGAAGCAGGCACCTACAGACTGGCCAGCACCATTAACTAGAAGGGTTGTCTCCTAATGTTTTCCCTCATGCTTCTAACCACTTTGGGCTTCATTTCCAAAACCTACATGAAAAGGCTCATCTAGGGAAGTTAGATATTCCAGTGTGTGACAATACTTGCTGCTAGGACTGACAACCCGAGTATGATCCCAGGACACACATGGTAGAAGAAGAGAACTCACTCTCACAAGTTGTCCTCTGACGTTCACATATGTGCTGTGGTAGGTATGTTCACATGTGTGTGCTTGTGAACATACACACAAACATACACACATACATATACACAAACATATACCACCGCTGCCACCACCACCACCACAAAAACCAACAATTTCCCTATTTAATATAGAGGTTAATACAAAATTTAAATTTGATCTACAAATGATAGATTATCAATTACGATTAATTTTCTAAGTAACAGCATTATAATGAGAGAAAGATGGAGCTTCTAATAGTAGTTTGTGAGTTCAATTCTTTCATGAATAGCATTTCTTCTGGGCAGTCTGACCAAGGGTGCCTGCAATGAGCATTCTATGGACCCACACCGATTCCCATGTCACACAGGAAACTCTGTGGAGGTCATACTTAGGGACAGACATAGGCATTGCTTTCAAAGGTCCAATAAGCACAATTATGATTATAAATTACAAGTTCTATAATCAATGATGGCTGATCTTCTTGATTTTTTTTTCATCAAGGACTTGGTCTTTTATTATCTGCCTCCATCAAAATGCCCAAGGTATAGAGTGAGCGCTGGTGGATGCTGCCCAAATGAGCAGCAGCAACAGCTGTCTGTCTGACCCCGGGTTTTAAAGTCATATTATAGAACTGTTCAACTTCTGCAGACTTGAATAAGAGGCTGGGCAAGTGAGTTTCCCCACTGCACATAGGGGCAGCCAACTCAGATCTGCTGGGCAAGTGCCCAGAGAGAGGTTTTCTTGCATCTGTCAGAAGCACACCCAGCTGAAGCCACAGCTAAGGAGAATTGGGACATCCCTGCTCTCCGAGCTCACAGTCAGGCCTGGTGTTTCAAGATTATGAATCGCAAGCAAAATGAAAAGAATCTCAAGGAGGCTACTACCTAATCAGGCAAGTCCTCAAGCAACAGCCATGACTTCTAAGCGCCTTCCAGGGAGATTCAGATGGGGCTCCTCCTGTACAACTGAGTCTAGGGCGGCTTTTGCAGCTTGCAGTGGGGTGCTGATCCTAAAGGAGCTCTCTTTCCTAAGAGAAAGTATTAGGTGCTGACAGCCATCACTGTCCAAACAGAACTGAAGGTGAAGGTATGCAAAAACCCTCTCTGCATAGCCAGAGAGGGCAAAGCTTAGCAATTCCCACAAGTTAGTTCAGAAAGTGCCTGGGAAAAGTGCTAAACTCTCGCAGATGGCTTTGCAGTCAGAGTTATCTTAGCCATATTTAAGCACTGTCAGCATACAAACAGCAGGGCCTGAATCCTTCGATGGCAGCCCCTATAGCCTGCAATCTTGGAATCATAGAAGCCACCACATATCCCTCTGATGCTCTGAAGTCCAGGGTGTCTGCACAGGTAGGAAAAAGAAAGCTCTCTCCCCTCCACAACAGTCTCTTGCAAACAGAATGCCTAATGACCTAGTTTTCAAATGTTTCCAGCTATGATCTTGTCTGACAACTCTGCTGGAAGAATAATGTAATTTCAGAAATCAGAAAAGGCTACATTTATATACTGAAACCACTCCCGTGAAGTCATAAATTCTACCATATTCTTAGGACTGGTAACATTTATGATTCTATACCATCTATAAAATACTACTGATTTCAAACATTTTTCTCATGACACATACATTGCATTTAAAATCATCTAGTTACATACATACATACATATATACATACATACATACATACATACATACAAACAAACAAAAGAAACAAGCCCCAATACTTAACGACAAGCAATAAAACATGTAGGTTGTGTTGTTTAATTTCACAAATCACTGACAGATAAGACCTGAGGTTTAAAAACAAACTGTTCTGACACACAATGTACCTCTGCACAAGCAGGCAATTAGGGAACAGAATCAGGCAGCGCTTACAGAGCAAGTAATAGATTTCATCGGGGTTCTAACTGGAGAGGTGAACACATAGAATGTGCTCCCCTGCACCTGACAGCATCACCAGCATTTGCACCAAAGGCTCATCTATAAGCAGTGAAGGACAGTAGAACCAACCCAGGGAAAACAAGCAGTTTTCAAAACCAGGCTTGGCCAGAAACAGAACCACTTCTCCACCCAAGCAGGACCAGAGTAGAATTATATCTTGGCAATACATCTTTTGAATTAAATCTAAGATTTTGGAAGTCTTTAGTGTTTCTTTTTTATTCTTTGTTTAGCTTTGAGATAAGTATCAAACTTCCAAGGAAGCCCATGTTGGCCTTGAACTCACTAAAATCCTGCTGCCTCATGAGGCACATTGCCAGTCTTTAGATCTTACTCATGCTTCAACATAGCTGCTCTCAGACCTCTTGGGATGTTGGAACAAAACTCTTCAGTGGAGACTTTCTACCATGCTGGAGGCCAGGAGCGCACGATCAAGGTGTCTGCTGGTGATGCTATGTCTGCTGAGGAACAACTCATAGGTGGTGCCATCAAGTCCCAGACCAACAAAGGTGCTGTCATATGACTTTGGGGGAGGGGACACTATTCATCCATACATGGAGAACACAAACTGATCAAAGAAGGGATTCCCTGCAAGTTCAGGTGGTAAAGTAATGAGCTTAATGGGGCTACATATTGGAGCATGAGTAATTCAAGTATCATCAGCAAATCCCTTGGGCAATTTAGGGGCAGTGGTACTACTGAGCCACACCCCAGACAACCGTTTGTCTTATAAATTCTTGGGGAGGTGAGTGACCTCCTAAGGATTTAATGAAGGCCATTTGATTCCTGACCTCCTCCATTTTCTCTGGGAAGGAATGCAGAGTAGCCATTATGATTTTAATCTTGATCGTGTGAGTGTGTCTGTCCTGTGGGTGGTCATGGATGCTCTGAAGCTAGAAGGCACTGGTTATGTCCAGCATGGAGGAAAGAGCTACACAGCAGGCTCCTTCACACTAAGGTGGACATCAAGTTGTTGCATATTGGGATAACCATCGCCTGGGCCGTACGCAGACATGAGGGATGAGACATAGCTTGCAAAGGTCCTAAGGAAGAGGCACAGTGAGCCATCATAAGTTTTCCTTTCCAAACACAAAAAGATGGGGAAAATGTAAAAACACCAAGGTATACAGAATACATAGGAATACATATATATGTGACTACTCTGCTTTGCTAAATGCTACTTGCTAGCTATCTGGGTGATGATGATACACGTTCAATTCTTTCAGTGAATGCTGCATGAGTGACACATGGTAAGTCTTGAGCAGCCAAGGATAATCTCTGACTTTATCAGGCTTACTACATATTTGAAACAAGCATAAGCAATTCCTCTATAATGGTATGGAGTAAGAAAGGGGAAGCACACAGGTTTGCAGACAGAAGGTAAGGGATATTTACTTTTGATAAAGTGATGTTTAATTCAAAGCCTACAGAATTAGCTGGCTCAGAGGAAGAATGAGTCAAGGAGGTGTCCCAAGGAAGAAAATCCTTTTAAGAGGTGAGGAAGACAACTAAAAAGTGAGGAGGGGCAGATGTGGTGCACACTGGTAATTGTAGCACTTGGGAAGTTACTTCAGGCCTCCAGCTGCAGGTCATCCTGGGCTGCATAGTGAGCCCAGGTTGTATAACAAGGCACTACCTCCATGTCCCTCTAAGTGCCAATAACAGAGGAGAGAAGGAAACTAGAGTGGCGGTGACCTCAAGGACCAGGCAGAAGGATGCCAAAACACAAAGGGTAATAACAGTCTTAGTAATCAGTTGAATTCAAATTTAACACTTCTGGTCTCTCCCTTAAGGTTTAAAGTTATGACACTGTTATGCTATGTTACTCCAGAAATGAAGTAAGACCTGTATTTTTATATTCGTGGTGTGAAGCACTGTTTTCTGTTACAAAGCTAAAGAAATTTTAATTTTGTATTCAGGTAGTACTGACTATATGATTATTAAACTAAAAAGTTTAGATTAAATTTTTTGTTTTTTTTTTTCCTTTTCCTATCCTGTCTTCTTTAGATTAATTTTTCAATGATTATTTACATCTTGGTTCTCCAAAATGCAATACATCCTTGAATTTGTCAAAATTTCCATACTGTTGCCCAGGGTTCATCATTGTAAAAAAGTAACAATATTCAAACATTAGCTGCAGAAGATCTACCTGAAAGCCTGCTGACACGGGAGGTTCTTGGCTCCCTGCTCAGTCTGGACTCAGTCCTGACTCTTGTCTGGAGTGGGGCCTGAGGATTCATATGTCTTTCAATTGCCCAGGTGGTGCAAATGCTAGCACCACACTGAGACCACACTGCTGTACCACAGCCCTAGTAGCCAGTGAACCCGAGTACAGGGGCCAGGAAGGAGCAGTTGTTCTCAACTCTTAGCCAAGGTAATAACAGCCACGTGTACAAATATAATTCAAGTCCAGAGCTGGAGCTGAATTGTATTTTCAAGCGATTTTGGAAAAGTGACATTTGAATCTTGCTGTCTGAATTTATTATGAACCGATAGGAATTCTGCTAGCACTCTATAGCTAACTTCACCAACTGGATGGAGCACAGAGCCTTTGAAAACTTTCTAAAGCCCACTTAGACCTGCTGCTGTCACTACTGTCAAAAGGAACCTTGTCTTCCCAGCGATTTGGGAACCAATAAGCTCTTCCATGAGGTGAAAGAATGTCTAACACAAGCAATGATGTTTTGTTTTAGAAAACACCAGCTAGGTTTCAGAGTAATGAGAGTGGAAAGAGTAGGCAATTACAGTGCACGTCATCAATAAAGGTCGACATTACATATGCTGCATCTTCTTTAAATCAGTGTGATTATAATAATCATGACAAATTCTGAACCATCTCCAGGAAGCTTACCAAGTCTTTAGTTACATATGGGCTCCACACCAGCATTACACAGTGATCTTGTTATATCAACTCATTTTACAGCCACTCAGTATATATAAACATACTGTTTAACCTCTCCTCTCTGTCTCTGTCTGTCTGTCTGTCTGTCTGTCTGTCTGTCTCTCTCTCTCACACACACACACACACACACACACACACACACACACACACAGACACACACACACACATCAAATCCCCTACATATCAAGGGCAAACAGCTGTGATTTTACTTTTGTTCCATTTAGAACAATTCATTTTAATAATGGTTAACAAAGATGTGTTAACATTTTTCACAAACTGACCAAAATATTATGTATGTATGTATGTATGTATGTATGTATGTATGTATGTATTGTATATATATATTATAGCTGCCATTTAGTAGCCCTTAGGAGGTAGTAGACACTACTTACTTTTCCAGCCTGATCTTGTGGTTGATGGAATGAAACACTACTTTGCACAGTATTCTGCAGTGACTACTTTCTACTTTTCACTACATTTTATAGTTTGTTCACTGAACTTATAACAACTTACAAAGTTTAGCAGTAACACTGCTGTGGATCCCCCACTGATGGACCTCAGTCCCTGATCTGACACTGCTGGCTTGTGCTCCCTGAATCTTGATTACTGAGAGCAAGGGCAGACAGTGAACAAGGTAAGCAGCCATCCCAAGCACTGCCAGGGTGGCATCTATATCATCACTGCAGGAGCACCATGACACCCTATCATACCATGTCATGATGCTTATCACTCCACAGAGTCCCATGACACCCTATCATACTGGGTCACTACATAGAGTCCCATGACACCCTATCATGCTGGGTCATTCCACAGAGTCCCATGACACCTTATCATTCTTGGTCACTCCATAGAGCACCATGATCAGTAAAAATGCATCAGTCCAACTTCAGACATCCCCATAGTCTATAAAAGTCTTAACACTGTTTAATGGTAAAAAGTTCAATGTCTCTTCTGAGACTTAAGGCAATCTCTTAACTGTAACTCCAAGTAAAATCAAAATAAAAAAGCAGATCATATAATGGCAATATACAGTGATACAGACTATACAATGTCATACCAAAAGGGAAGACAGGGAGCATGGTAAGGAAATACTGGACCAAACCAAGACCGGAAACCAGCTGGGCAAACTCTAAATTCTACATTTCTATGCCTGACGTCACAACACTCTTCAGACCTTCAATTCCTTTCAGCTTTGTTGGCTGCAACACACTTCTCTCTTGGGCTGGCTCTATACCCTGTTAGTAGCTCTGCTGGGTAGGTATCCTGTAACTGTCATCTCAAACATCTTGGGGTCTTCAATACAATCCAGGCTTCATCTTCACAGCTTCATGTGATGGCCTGTCTGAGCCTCCGTGTCAGGACATCCCAACACACCCCTGGCCTCAGCCATTTACCTTAGTAGAGAAGGGAGATTCCACATCTTCTTGCCCATATTCTTGACTCTACATCCAAAACAATGTGGCCAAAGTTACCTTGTTCTGCTGCTGGCGGGGCTTGAAGTTACCTTCTTCATGTAATTACATTTGCAGCAGCTTTCTGGTTTGATGATTCCTTTTACTATTTAAAATTTCTTTACCTTTCCAGAAGCTGGAAGCTCAGCTGGGTGGGGTCTGGCCCTGAGGTCACCACTCTTTTTTATTTTATTTAGCATCAGGTTTTCTTTAAACATTTTATTTCTTTGAACACTGGAATTAGCTCCATCACATTTTCTGGTGCTCTGTCTCTCTTCAAACTGTGCATTTTGTATTTTTTTCTTGCTCAGCTTCTTCTTTTTCATTATAGATCTGCCTAAGTGTGAACATCAATAGCCACATAACAAAGTCAATATTAGGCTGTCTTGGAATCTCCTCTGCCAAGGCCATTAATCCAAAACTCTTCAATTTAGCCTGAGGCAGATTTTTTCATAAAATGACAAAAAGCAGCCACATTCTTTGCTAAAATATCACAACAATGGTCTCTAGGCCACTTAACTTATTCATATTTTCCCCCCGAAACCTCTTGAGCTACTCCATCATTATCTACCTTGGCCTCAGCACCACTATATTCCACATTCCTACTAGTATGGCCTATTAAGCTCTGCTTAAAATGTTCAAATTCTTTCCTAATTTAAAGTCACATTTCACTAACTAGGTGCATGGTTAAGCCTGTCACAGCAATACCCCACTCCTGGTACCAACGTCTGTCTTTGACGATTTTATATTGCTGTTAAGAGACATCATGACCAAGGCAACTCTTTTAAAAGAAAAAAAATTAAATAGGGCAGGCTTATAGGCTCAGAGGTTTAGTCCATTGCTATCATGGTAGGATGCATGGCAGCATACAGGCAGACATATCTGTGGAGAAGTATCTGTGAGTTCTACATCCAGATCCATAGACAGGAGGGAGAAGTGACACTGGACTTGACATGGGCTTTTAAAACCTTAAAGCATACCTCTAGTGACACACTTTCTCCAACAAGGCCACATCTTCTAATCCTTCTTATGTAGTACTGGTGACTAAGCAGCCACACCTATGAGCCTATGAGAGCCATTCATATTCAAATAACACACTAAAGTATAGCAGAGGCTTCCTTGACTGCTTTATTCCCCTATGAGTGCTCTAAAACGAGGTGCCTCTGTGTCCCAGCAATAGCAGCAAAAGCAGGCCAGGCCCTCTTGTGGCTGATGATCAGTGCTCACCATGCTCTCAACGGTGACCTTGGCAACTGTGAACTTATAACCCTGAAAACTGTGAACCGAGAGGAATCTTTCTTACCTATTATCACCTCTTCATCACCTCAGGTGGTTTTTTTTTTTTTTTTTTTTTTTTTTATAAATGGGATTGGAAAGTTAACCTAACAAAGAGAACTTATACAGAGAAGTAGATTATTATTGTCACTGTACCAATCAATGAAAAGCTTTTGGCATTTTCTGTGGGGATGAGTTTGGAAAGCATGCTGTGTACCTGAGAAGATGAATAAAGTCTTAGGGGACACTACTGATAAGAACTTGTGTGGCCAGAAGTGAAAGGAATTTAGACAGACCATGCTGATAAGGTTTCAGGGGTGGGTACAGATACTCTCTTGGGGAGTGGACCAGAGTCCATGCATTTCTGTGTTAGCTACATGTGCTGTGACCATGCAAGGCTGAGAGTGTCAAAGCAGCTGACTAATTTATCTGGTGGAGATCATTTTAAAATGCTATAGTGTTCAGGTCATGGCAGAGCGAGTGCTTCTTGATTTTTAGCAGACATACATGAAAAGTGAGAGCAAAAGATACAGTGGAAAGGTCTGAAAACTGTACCTTGGCCTAGAGAAAAAGCATGCTTAAAGTCACAACCAAGAAGGTGGTTTTTTAAAGATATTGTGCAGTCAGAGACAAGTTATTTGTAACAAGACCAATGGAAAAATGCCTTAAGGACATCTTATGAACAGCACAACCCATCCATCACAGCCCACAAGAGTGGAAAAGTATAATTCTAGTTCCAAGACTTTTCTGTGAAGACAGCTCTAGGGGATCCTCCTTGCCCAGGAACATGTAGGAACGATCTCCCTGGGATTGCTCTCCTGTCTTCAGCTTTCTAGGCACACAAGGCTGTAGCAGCTGAAGTTAGAGGGGAGCCTGGGGGTACAGTTCATGTTGGCAGGACTTTGGCAGTATCAATATGATGCGAGTTTTGCAGGCACGTAGAATGTAAGCATTATACACTGAATCACAAAAACTTGCACTGAGACGTCAAACAGAAGGCCAGGCGGTGTGCAGGACTGGAACAGAGGGCCACGTGTGAAGCTATGGGACAGAGGCTAAGGCTCCAGCAGAACCCCAGGAATCTACATACAGAAGGAGCTTGAAATATCTGCTAAGGAAGGCCATGGGCAGGGAGCAGAGGCAAGATGAGAGTCACTGACATAAAAGGTTACATACACCAACCTGAGCTCACACACCAAGTATGTAACAGCCAGAATCTGATGGGCCCAGAGGCTGTTTCTTGCACGCTGAAATCACCTCTAGAAAGAACAAAAACTAATCGAGAAAGACTGACGCTTAAGATAGAGGCAACACAAATAAGAATGTGTTAGCGATTTCCTCCACACTGGGTAACCCTGGAAAGGGATGGAAAGTGTTTTTCCCTTCCAGGCAGCCAGTATAAAAAACCAACAGTACAGAACTTCTAAGTGGGCTGGTTGAAATTCAGGTTTTTATTTCTCTTTATTCATGTTTGTTTATTTACTTTTTTTTTTTTCATGGCACTGTGGATCAAACCTTGAGCCTCAGGCATACTACATATACTGAATCACTGAACCTCACTGTTCACTTAAAAACAAAAAGGTTTATTTACATTTATTTTATGTATAGGTGCATGTATATATGCACACCATGTGCATGCACTACCCTTGCAAATTGGAAGAGGGTGTTGGATCTCCTGGAACTGAGGTTATAGACTGCTGTCATCCACCATGTGCATGCTGGGAACTGAATTCACATTCCTCTGCTTGAGCAGCAAGTATTCTTAAATGCTGAGCCATCTCTCTGGGCCCCCGTGACTTATTTATTTATTGTTTTAACAAACATTATTTTAAATCCTTAGAAAATCTTCACTGAAGAATGTGCAATTTTAGCATGGTCCTAGGAGTTCTTTCAGGGGACTAACTCTTGCAATCAGAGGCAACTCTGCCATGAATTTGTTGATTTGAGTTACAATTTTACTGGGGTGTTAAAAGGTGTCTCAAAAGGAAGAGTATGTAAACTTATAAATGCCTTAATATGGACAATATTGGAAACTGAAGTCTCCAAATGATACCTTAGCATCTGTGCCAAGTTAGCTTGTCTGCCTCAGGGAACCTGCTGCTCCTCTTGTGTTACCCAGTGAGGAGCCTGCATTCTTCTACTGTATTTTACCCAATTCATTGAGTAAAGTCTCTTAACTTTATTTATTTTTTTCTTTTTTACAGTGTGGGGAACAAACTAGGGGCCTCATACATATCTGAGAAAAAGTTAACCTGAAAACAAGTCTGAGCTCTGTGTTGACACCAGCCACACAAAACTCTTCTCATACCCTTGGTATACTGTATGTGTTAGTAGGGTAGATGTGATTGTTCTGCACTGACAAACTCTGGGACCTTCAGAACAGAGGAACACATAAGTAATGATACCCACTGTTCAGACAACCAACTTCATTTCATTCTTATAAGTTAACGAGGCAGGCACATAATTCACATCATAGTCTAGAGGATTAGATATCAAGTCCAAATTTGGAGAGATTTGGGATTCAAAGCCAATACACTGCTTTGCCTAACTTCCCATTTGTAAAATCTTAAAATACAAGAAACCCCAATGACATTGTATAGTGTCTTGGTTATTTTTCTGTAGCTGTGACAAAACACCATAACAAAGGCAACTCATAACAGAAAAGGTTAAATTTGGGGTTCACAATTCCAGAGGGGCTAGAGTCCATGACTATCATGGCAGGGAGCGTGGCAGGAGGCAGGAGGCACTGAAGCAGTAGCTGAGAGCTTACATTTTACCTACAAGCAGGAGGCAAAGAGGTAAATGAAAATGACATGGCTCATAAAACATCAAAGCCAGACTCAAGTGACACACTTCTTCCCATAAGGCCATGCCTCCTAATCCTTCCCAAATAGTTCTACCAACTGGGGACCAAGTATTCAAACATGAGCCTATTGGGGCTGTTTGTATTCAAACCATTACATATAGGAAATGGCTGCTGAAAGGTTTTTTTCAAAAACAAATTGAGTAACAATACCACCTATCAGTCAAGTCCTACATTTGTTCCACATTATAAAAAAATCAGAAAAATGACTTCACACCAAAAGTGTAAATGGGAGATTTTATTACCAAGTGGCCCAGTTGAGCAGAATTGCAAAATTGGACTGAGCCCACTACGTACAGCTTAGTTACCTTGTCTGTAATAACTTGCAATGGCATAATCTAATCTGGTAGTGCTGCAAAGTGATGAAATTCACAAGAAAATTCTTTATACTTGTTGCCATAGAAATTCAGAATGTAAACATATTAAGTTGGGCAAATATTTGGATACTAGAATCAACAATTATTTTTAGCGCAAAGCACAGGAATCTTTTTTTTAATCTGAGAAGCATGCTCATTTTTAAAAAAAACCCATGTAAAGAAGATACTTCATTATAAATAAAACCATTAACAATGGTTTTAAGAAAACATTAGGAAATCTTAATATATTACTTACACAATTTCAAATGCTGTGTTTCTAACAGTTGCCCAAGTGCAACATTCATGCAAACGACAACAAACGAATTTATGGTTCCTGATGTCTACTAAGTTATCTGATAAAGCTTAGTAATGCTAGGAGTGTGGGCTCTGAACAACGAGGCTCAATGATTATTATCATTACAGAAATAATCCATTGAGCTGGAAAACGTTGTTGTTGTTTGTTTTTTGAGGCAGCATCTCACCATGTAACTCTAGCTGGCTTAGAACGTGTCATGTAAACCAGCTGGCCTCAAACTCACAGAGATCTGCCTTCTTTTGCCTCCTGAGTGATAGATCAAAGGTATATAATGAGAGGCTAAGCTGACAGCATGATAGGCTTCAAACTGGCAGTTCAGGAGATAAGACCTAAGTCTCTGTTTCTAAGAACTGGGCAAGTCCAGGCCTCAGAACCTACCCTGCCACCTGGCTTGAGGCAAGGACAATGGGTCACTTCCTCAGTTTCCAGACTTCGTCAGCAACAGTTTCCAGCTCCCATGCCCTGGTAATAGAATGTCCCTAGAGATGGAGTGTGATAAAGGTCACCTACCCTAGAATCCCCTAATGTGCTTTAAATCAGGCCTGTGAGCTCACTTGGTTATCTCTCTATCTTAATAATGGGAGACTCCAGTATGCTGGACTTCTGCAGAAAAAAAAAAAAAAAAAAAACACTCTTTGCATTTACAAACTATTTGAGTCTGGGGTATCATTCTTCAGAGAATCATGGACCCTTACTGTACTACCATACCTGGCATGGACATTTACTTTTGATAAATTGACTGGTGCTATGTCATAAAAATAAATGGAAATGGTGGAATAGGAAGAGAAGTCAAAAAATTGTCATCAAATTTTATTGTAGTTGTATAAAAAGCCAGTGTTCAACAAACACTGGCAGAAATATTTCTTATAAAGTATCCTTACATATGGCATCTTGTTGCTACTGTCTTTATGACTAAACACAGTATGGGTTCTGTATGGGTGCAGTTTTTGACTTAGTTCTCTTAGAAAGTGATGTCCAAGGAGAAGTGTGGTGGGAAACAGGCATCTGCAGAATCTGTCTTAGGGTCACACTGTTCTACTGAGAGCCTGCCCCTGAGTATACATGGCAGCTGGATTTGTTTCAGGGCCACATTGCTCCACCCTAGCCTGCCCCTCAGTGTACACGTGGCAGTGATGCTGATGATACAGTAAGACTCACTCTCTGGTTCCTCGGGTGTCCTGCTTCTTTTCTTGGATGGAAAGGGAAGTCACCATTTGCTTTCTGTTTCCAAAGTCATTACTGTCCTTTACCAGTCACAGGCACATTAGCGTTACGATGTCAGTGATGCTACAGGCTGCAGTGCTAGCCAGAAAAAAACCCAACTATGTCCACTGAGGGCCAATAAAGAACTCTTCCATACATCATCACTGTTCGCAAACAAAGAAAACATAAGGTCAGTGTTGGTAATTAATGGCAACAACTTATCTTACTGGATCTTAGAAAATCAAAACAGAATGTTTGAAGGTGTGACATTCTCTGAACCATGAGAAAGTACCACAAAGTACACATTAAAAGAAAATTGCAAAAATCATTACTTTTTTTTTTCCTGAAAGCCAAATTAGTTTTTTTATGCTTTTTTATTTTGGCTAATTTCATGAGTTTTTGTTGTCAGTTTGATTCTTAGTAAGTCCTAACCATCTGCACAGTGAGATCTAACATCTTCCAGGCAAACAGTCTGCTGCTCACTTTCTACAAGCAGCACCTGCCATGGACTGCAGGTTTCCCCTACCCTCTTCCCCAGCAGCTTGAGGTCCACAGTCATAGGCACAGGGATGGGGGTGGGACATCCACACGGTGTCACCCTGAGCCTCAGGTGACTGCTCTGGAGTGAGGGATGTAAGTAAGCCTTGGTGCCCTGCTATTAAGCCCCTCCCCCCAGAGCTGAGAACTGTAGTACTAAATACCCAGAGAAAAATGTCACATCACGTGACCCTTTCTGTATGCATCTAAAGAAAAGCAATCATTTATGCTGTTTACACATAATTTGCAAACTAAAGATGCTGAGAATCTTCAAGGCACACAGCGAAAGAACTTATTTCTGAATTACTGAATTTCAGTTCCTCAATGAAAATGTATCAGCCCTGACATACCTAGTTCTCACTTGGGGGCAGGCCTGCTAACTAACATCAACCAGGACACTTCAAAGCATTCGGAGCCATTCTTCCTCCTCCTCCTCCTCCTCTTCTCCAACTGTGTTTCCTGTGACAAAGTCACCTGATGAACTTGTAACGGACAAGAGGGGCTCTTTTGCTAGGAGTCTGCCCTTCAATGCCTCAGCCTAATTCAAAGGCTCTTTGCAAAGAAACACAGCAAAAGGACATTATCAAGCAGGAAGAGATGAATGGAAGAAATAATTTAAAAAAAGAATACAAGACTGGAAATCAGTTCCAGCAGTACAGTGGGCTCCACTGTCTTGGGACTAGTGAGACTGAGGACAGTGTGGCCTAGCGGGTCAAAGGAGCAGGGAGAAAAGTGGGAAGGGAGATGAGCTCAAGCATGTTCAGGGTGGTATGGCCTTAGACGAGGGCAGTGAAGGGAGGTGAGAAATAACAGGTTCTTACTGTGTAACAGTTGAGAGCATAACTTTTGGGACCCACTGGACCAGGGCTCAAATAAATCCCACAATTTCGCCCTGTTATGAACAATCTAACCTTGAGTGAGAAAATCTTCCCTGAGCCTTGATTTTAACATCTGAAAATGGAACTGATTATATGTAACCATTAGGGGTTTGAGAATTAAGTTTTGAATGGCTAGGACAATGTGCTTAGCAGGGTAGTTGGCACACATCGTAATGAAACAAGACCCACTAGCTGCCACTGCTGCCCAGGTTTGGGTACTGCTACTTTCGTCCATGCTTCTTAGCTAGCCTACCAAACGATGCATGATTGCCTCCTGCCTACTCCCCAGCCTCAGATTGTACTTAATTTTCCCTATGAAATGCCTCTCTTCCTTCTGTTTCCTATGGAGAAGAGCAGATGCCTGCCATCCACCTTAGTTGGTTCTTCTGCTAAGAATGTTCTATCCAGAGATAGTAACACGACTGTTCTTAGAAATTCAGTCTGTAGCTTTAAAATCTCACCTTCTGAAAGAGGTTTTCTATGACCCACTGCTGTGGTTTGTATGAGACATTTCAAAAGGCTCTCGTGTAGAACACTTGGCCCTACTTGGTTGTGTGCTACTGATAGGTGACTGCATCACGGGAGTATTGCCTTCATCAATGACTTCATGCTGAATAATCTACTAGGAGCTGGGGCCAGCTGGATGAAGGAAGCTACTTGGGGAGAGACTCTGAAGGGTTAGTCTGTTGCTCCTGACCCCTTCCTGCCCTTCTTTCTGCTCCCTGGTTGCCATGAGGTGCATAGTTCTGCTTGGTCCTGTCCTCTTCATCATGATGTTCTACTGGCTTTAGGCCCAAAGCAACAAAGCCAGCCCAGCTGTGGCCTGGATCTTCTAAACCATAAGTCAAAATATACTTTCTCAGTTAAATAGTTTCTCTTAAATACTTTGTCACAGCAACAAGACCTAACACACTCAGAAATTACCTCATTCTCCAGGAGAACCTTGTTCTGACTAACAACTTATACAGCTTCACAACCAATACTACCTTATTGGATTAGCATCTGTTCATATTTGACTACAGATTTATTGCAAGCAGACTTGTCCACGAGTGAATCCTTAGTCCTCAGGAGAATACACACATTGGGAAGGTATTAAGTCTGAACCTATATGAAGATGGATTGGAGGCCTTATGGTTAGACTCATATGGCTTATCTCAGTGTAGGTGAACCACAAATGAGTTCCTATGCCTAAGTAGTTCTGAAAGGCACAGAAGGAGCAAATAGGGAGATGCTCATGTATTCCACATCCACTCAGATCTCAGCAGAGATTTCAGAAGCAATTATTAACCATTTACTCTAAGTCATGGAAAATAGAAAGCCAAGTACTATTTTCCAACTACCAATTAAATAAATTGAATTATTTCATTCCGTTACCACCACCCACCCACGAACATACACTTGATAGTTAGATGAAATCAATCAAGGATTTGAATGGGTCTGTAGAGACACTCATGTTTTGTTCCCCTGCTAGGAACATGATTTTCCAAGCTTGGTAGTTTTGCAAGTCTGTTAAACAATCTTTTAAACAATAAGCTGGGAATCCTGCAATACCACACTGGACATTTCATAAGGGTCTATCTACAACATTCTTATTAGACTTGTATATGGCAACAGTACTTCTTTTGGCGTTTGCCAGCAGATCACAAATAGTTCAGAAGATACATTATACCTTTCTTATGCACTGAAGTACAGTAACATTAAAGGGATGGGAGCAGTTACACGTGCCATTCCCCACAAGAGTCATGCACTATTTAATAATTTCCTAGTGTCAGGCTTGGGAAACTTTCTTTTGAGTTGTTGGCTGGGGCATTATAACAATCTTCCAAAACAAAATGAGCTGTTGCCAGTACTCTTGGTTACCTTCCAGAACTCAAAGGTAAGCCATATTGCTCAAAACATGACATAATTTGGACACAACCTGGAGGAATCAAGTTAGAACTGACCTGGAAGCCTTTGCTTTGGGGACTGCACTCATAGTACTGGAAGATGCTAAGAGTAAAGCAAACTGTAGAGGGGGAGGAACAATTGGCAGTCCTACATCTGTAAAGTCCATGAGCCAAACATGATCAGTCTGGTAAGATATTCCCAACGGTGCACCAGTGGCACGTGGATCCCGGAGGTAGCCAACAGCTGTCTGATTGGGCTGATGCTTGCTGGGAGGGAACTCATGGTTGGTACCCCCAAACCTCATCAACATCTGCAGCTGGAGATGTCACAGACTGTAGAGGAGAATGTGAACTTCTGCCATTTCCCTAAATTAATGTAATTGTAACTGGATTCTAAACACTGATCCTTATCTCTTGCAGACAAGTGTAGCTTTGATCCTTCATCGAGAAGCTTCTTGTTAACAGATGAAGATTCCTACAGAGATGCACAGCTGCTTAGAATGCAGAGATCTGCAATGCGATCTTTACACTGAAGGCTCAGAGAACACTGTGGAAGAGGGGAGGGAAGCCTGCTGCTCCATGGTGTCTGTCCTCTGACACCAGGAAAAGTACGGCCACTCACTCTCAACAATTTGGTTGCTTGAGCAAGAGCAGCATAACAACAACAACATCAGGTGACGTGACAGTTCGGACAGGGAATTTCCACAAGGTCCAACCCTACATGAAGAGCTGCAAGTCTGCAGTGGTGTCTGAGATGTGGTGGAGGCTCAGTCTCCTCCAGGAAAAATTCCCACATAAGTTATCTATCCTGAGTGGTCAGTCGGTCAGTCAGCTTTGCATACATGCACATATAGGCAATGCTAAATGAATTCAATAGGTGGTATATACATTTATGCATATGCAGATATACACACACATATAACAACATAACACATACATGTCTGTGTGTGTATGTGCAATTGTAATAAAGATGAGAAGGTCATGAATTTGGGAAATGGACACAATGTTGGGAGGAGAAGTGAAACAGATATAGGTGTAACACTACTATATAAAATTCTCAAGAAAATTAAAACTTTAAAAAGATGGAATATACCCCACCTACCCCACCCCAACTGACTGGCAATACTAGTGAGAAGGTCATTCTCAACACAACTGCCAACTGAGGATGTGTCTGGTGGATGAAGATATTCTAAAAAGATGTTTGTGGTCCTTACTATGGCTATCAGATTATGGAAACAAAGGATTGTAAAAAACCTGGAATTATCCCTAGACTGTCATGCTGGGAAAATAGAAAAGCTTACAGCAGGCACCAACCACAGAGGAAATGTCTCTCCTTGAAAGAGGGTTATTGGTTATTTAACCCACTTTACAGGAAAGGCAGGGGTAGGAGTGTCAGTGACAGGCAGGACCACAGCTGACTGCTTACACTTGCATGACTTTGGCCTTTATTTAAACCTTAACCTTATTTTAAGACCCTGAAGGGAGATTTGCAGGAGGGTTGCAGGATCTCTGTCCTTCTTTCCAGAGGCCACAATGAATAAATCCATTTTCTGCCTTCATTATTAATTTGTCTCTTTTAATTGGCTTATGGAGGATGGGTAGCCAAACCTGGCTTATTGGGACAGATGTAATCATTTCAGCAAAGTGAGGACAGGTCCACAGACAGTTTATATGATGGCTCTGTCCCTTCTATTGTAAACAATGTATTAATGTGAAAAACTGCTTCATGAAGCAAATACCTGTGAATATACTGTAAAGATATCACTTAGTGTGAGAGGACAGCTATGCAGTGAATATGATTCTTTTGATATGTAAATGTTTTTATGCTAAAGTTTTATTTTTATTTTACTTTGGCTTTGACTATATATATTTTGTATTTTTTTATTTAAGGAAAAGTTTGTATGTTACTATTTTTTCTAATAATTGTATTCAAGAAAGTGTTTGCTACATTAAGTCTAGGTTTCTGGATTGTCTTGGAGTTTTGAATCCAGCCAGGTTTTAAGGAAGTAAGGATAGATGAAGGCTCGGTGCCTTTGGAACTCTGAAGCCTCCTGCCTCCTGGCAGCTGGATAGAGTTTCTAACAGCTTTCAAAAAGTATACAGTACTAAGCGGGAAATAAAGACTAAAGCTGACTGTAAGCCAGCTAACAACATTTTCTAGAAGGCCAGGGGGATACTGGAATCCAGCAGGTACAAGTCTCTCCTGACAGCACAGCCTATTCTTGATGTTTCTATGTCTTACTTATCTACTAACACTGGGCTGGCTGGGACCAGACATCCAGAAGGCAGAATTTTCTAAATTCTTGAAAGCTTTTCAGTCATTCACACACACACACAAAGTTCTGCCATACACTAGAAGTGCGATGCCTGGCTGAAGCAGGGGTAAAATAGTGAACCGTTTTGATTGTTGGCAATAATGGTAATAGAGAGCACTGAGCATGTGGTATAGACCAGGCATTGTTCTAAAGATGTCACAGGCATGACCTAATTTACTCCTATGAAGAAGTCATTACCACAGCCTCCATTTTATAGAGAAACCAAGACACCAACAGACTAATTTGCATGCAGTGCAATGGAGGGGAGGGGCCTCGGGTGGCTGAGGGCAGTGGCTGCTGGGGTGGCTGAGGGCGGTGGCTGCTGGGGTGGCTGAGGGCGGTGGCTGCTGGGGTGGCTGAGGGCGGTGGCTGCTGGGGTGGCTGAGGGCGGTGGCTGCTGGGGTGGCTGAGGGCGGTGGCTGCTGGGGTGGCTGAGGGCGGTGGCTGCTGGGGTGGCTGAGGGCGGTGGCTGCTGGGGTGGCTGAGGACGGTGGCTGACTTGCATTCTCTCCCAAGCTCCTTTCCCTGAGCCTTGCTGTTTCACTAGACACCGCTAGATGGGAAGACATTGATTAGGGAAAGTGAAACCTGCTTGGGGGTTTTACATATTTTACAAAACATCTAAAAATGATAAGATTGGCCCTGGGCCAACTTCCAAGTGGTTTGCTTATTTTGGTAGTAGGAGGGTAGCAGAGGCTCTGCATGCTAAGCAAGTGCTCTCCCTACTACTGGGCTATCCCAGAGCCCCTGCATGCTAAACAAGTGCTCTAACATTGAGATATTTCCGTGGACTCCGTTTTATCTTTTCTTTTCCCATATTTGCTTCATCTTATCATTTTATCTCAGACTTTAAGTAACTTGCCCAGTGTGGTCTTGAGTTTGTGATTCTCCTGTCTCTTCCTCCAGAGAAGCACGGGTTACACATTTGTGCTGCTAAGTTCCGCTTTAAGTCCCAAACTTTAAAGTATAAATTAAGGTGGTCTAGATTCTGAAAATATTTTAGTCATTTACAAAAATAAAAGTTCTGCCATATATGAGAAGAAATTATTCTTAATTATAGTCATTTTGCCAATCTGTGAAATAATTAAACATCTGAGATGTATTAGTCCTAAAAAGCAGTTTTCAGGAGAGAACTGGTTTTCAAAATATGATGATGAGGAATTTGAACACATATTAACTG
This sequence comes from Arvicanthis niloticus, assembly GCF_011762505.2. Taxonomy (NCBI): domain Eukaryota; kingdom Metazoa; phylum Chordata; class Mammalia; order Rodentia; family Muridae; genus Arvicanthis; species Arvicanthis niloticus. Next base: position 102,417,515 of record NC_047660.1, read on the forward strand.
TTACAATAACAATGTAAAAAAAGGCCCTCAGTTTGCCAATAAAAAGTCAGATATTTAATATGGAATAGTAAAAGGGGACTTAATCAAGTTGCATGCAATTTACCTTCATTATGGCCGCTCTCAAGCAGAGAGAGAGAGAGAGAGAGAGAGAGAGAGAGAGAAAATATGTGTGGGTATGTGTGTGTGTGGTATGTGGTGTATAGTGTGTGTGAATGTTTGTGTGTATGAGACAGTGTGTGAGTATGTGAGTATGTGTGCGTGTGCATGAGAACTGAACATATAACCCAGTGCTGAGGAAATACTGGTGCTGTTCTAGTACCTGGGATAGCTTTACTCTACAACAATGCTTCTCAAACTGTGGGTCATGGGCCCTTTGGGGGCTGAACAACCCTTTCACAGGGGTAGCATATCAGATATCCTCCATATTAGATATTTACATTATAATTCATGTCAGTAGCAAAATTACCATGAAGTAATGACAAAATAATTTTATGGTTGGGAGTCAGCCTTCCATGAGGAACTGTATTAAAGGGTCACAGCTTTAGGACGGCTGAGAAGCACTGCCCTAGAACCTTCTCAGCACCGTTAGCAAACTCTAGTATATCTTCTGCACTATAGCTTGGATCTGGAAGGTTTCATAAGGGTGCAGAACTTTTGTCACTAGCCTGTGGCATTCTGGGAGGTGGTGAAGCCTTTAGGAGGCAGGGACTAATGAAGGGAAGTCAAGCTACCAGAGTGTGCCTTTCAAGAGAGCATTGGGTCTCTGGCCCCTTTCTGCTCTTAGAGTTCTGGACCCCATGAGATGAACAGGCCTCCCTACAGGGGCTCTTGTGCAGTGCACTATGCTCCCATAATCCTAGAGCATTAGAACCAGATAACTAGGAGTGAAATTCCTTCTACCATGAGCAGAAATAAATCATCCCTGTTCATACACGAATTCCCTCCATGTTTTGTCACAGTGAGAAACTGGGTCATTTCCAGCTTCTTAGATTACCCTCTTCTCTTTACTTTCTTGATGGATCTGCAATCTGTCTGTCTTCTGTCTTCTGCCTGATACTCTGGGAATCCTTATTGACATTTCCCACCTCCTTCATTCTGCATATAAACAAAACATTTGGCTTTGACAAACTGACTCCTAAATGTGTGTTAATCTATCTGCTTTTGTCTCCCACCTTAACTTTAAGTTACCACTGAATTCTTTTATAATTTTAAGGGGCTTCTGATTATATTCCCCACACCCACTCTATCCCACTCAACACATCCTGCAAAACATGTTGAGAAACCACTGCAAAATGAATATAAAATCAGGGTATGGCCTTGTTTTACAGCACCGTCCAGAGACTTCCTGAAGCTACTGTAGTCTCTTCTGCTGCACTCTGCTTAGCTCTCATCTCAAGCCACCCCATCACGTGCTCACTCATCTTCAAACTGTGTCTTTGGCCTGCGATGTTCTTACTTTACTCCTGTTTGTGCTCACTTAGGTAATGCTATTTACCTTTTCACCTCTTAGGCCTAAATCACATCCTCAGGAAAGTCACCCATGACTCCCAAAAGCCAGGCTGATTCAATCACTGTGCAATTTCTCTAAGCACCCTTTCCACACTAAAATAACTAAAGTAGTCCACACCTACTACACTAGGCACTATTCCAAGCTCCATATGCTTCTTTAATCTTTTCTAACCACAGTGTAAATAGACATTGCAGCCCCTCACACCCAACGGCTTCCTCTTCTTTCATTATATTTACACTAGGGAACCTACACCTAAGGAGGTTCAAGGTTCACCCAAGGTCAAGCAGCTGGTAGAAGACTCCATCTACTGCTTTGGAGCTTATTTGCATGTGGCAAGGCACCAAACAGAGGGACTTCATGGAGACAAGCACATAAAAGGAACACAGCATACCAAAAGAATGACTAAATAAATTGCTCACTAGACTGAGTCATTAGGGCTTATTTCATAACAAGTAGTTTCCAGTCTATCACTGCTCTCAGCAGTAACCCCTAACAGATACACCTTGTCACGAATATCAAAGGCCAAGTCTTAATTTATTTCATACCCAGCTATTATAGCTAGATATTAAACAATTCCACTTACTCACATGTAAATGTGAGCTAGCAAGGTTTAAAGATCAGATGACATAACCTAGCTATTATACTTTTGTGACTGATGATCACTTTGAAATAGGAATTCTCATTTGAATCTTTATATTCAAAGGTGTATCACAGAAAATAGTGAAGAGACTGGTAATAATATCTTTTAATTTTTTTTTCTATTTTTGGTGGTATTGAGGATGAAACCCGGTGTCTCATACATGAGAACCAAGGGCTTTGTGACTGAGGAACACGAGCAGCCTAATAATCTTTATCTTTGAAGAAGAGAACTATGTGGCAAGATGTACTATCCCAAAACAACATCAATGAGCAAGAATTACCATGTGTGCAGGAGCGCCTTAGAGCAGCAGTAAGAAAGGTCATGCCCTAATGGAGCCCCATTCCCAGCCCAGAGTGATTGGGTTTTTAAATCAACATTCCATTCTGCTTACTGTTATTTTATTATTTAAGCTATGATACACAAATCCCTCATGATGCAAACTCTCCCAGAATGAACTCGTGCAGGGCAGGGAGTGACCAGGGAGATTCCTTGAGCAGGGGTGGCATTCTTTGCTGTTCAAGCTTTCAGATGTATTCAATAGGCAAGGGAAATTGGACAAAAATATTTAGATAACAAAGCATGTCTCACTGTACCAACTCCGAATCTAAACAGATGAGAAGAAATGTCCAAATTATTTTTGGATTTCAAAAGTATGGCATTTTGTTTGTTTATTCAGTAGAGTTATAGGTTAAATGTGGGGAGGAGAGGCTAAGAAAATGTAAGCTTCCTGGAGACAATGGTCATATTCCTAAATTTCCATGTTATCTTTCTAACTTATACAGTAGATTTCTAATAGAAATGCTGGATGAATGTGTGAGAACAGACAACAACATCTTCAGTCTTATATGCATACTGTAAATTTATTTTGAACCCATTATTACAATTTTAAGTATATAATGGGACTAGCAGTTAATATATATGACCACTTGATTTCTAGGTGTTACTTGTTCATTAACTTATGGTTACAAATAAGCACTCTGGCTATTGGGCCTGGCAAGATGGCTGGCCAGATAATGGTGCTTGCTGTGTAAACCTGAGGATCTGAGTTCAATCCCTGAAACCCAACATAAAGGTGGAAGGAAAAAACTGACTGCCCAAAGCTCCACATGTGCACCATGGCATGCGTGCATATATACACAAAGATAAGAAAATTAAAGAAATAAAAAGAACTCTGGTTATGAAGTATTATCAATACCACTTGCTAGCTGAATGACTTTAGAAAAGTAAAATATCTTGCAAAAGTTTTAGATCTCTCATGTACAAAATGAAGCTAATATGCCAACCACACAGGATTATTGAGGATTAAATGTTTTCAATGTATAGAAGGCAAACAGATATCCAATAAGCATTGATTGCTATGTAATTATTGTTCTATATAGACATAACCTTGTATATATAATTATTTATTATTGGTTTATTAATAATTATAATATAGATTATAGGTTATGACTAATGTTCAAAACATAATAGTGTTTCTGTCAATTTACAATATGTGGAAAACAATAACAGTCAATCTAAATTTTAAATACCCTTTCATGAATAGATGTCTAAAGTACATGAATATTTATAAAGATAAACTAAAAATTTTCAAAAGATTTATATGAATATTTTGCCTGCATGGTATGCACCACAGTGCCCATGGATGTCAGAAGAGGGCACTGGATTTCCTGAAACTAGAGTTACAGAAGATTACAAGCCACCATCTCGGTGGGAAATAAACTTGGGTCTTCTGCAAGAACAGCAAATGCTCTTAACCGCCGAGCAATTCCTCTAGCCCCCAAGAAAATGTTTTCCAAAGAGATGATTTTAAATAAACAATCATATTGGCATCTGTTCAACAACACATTCTGGAAAAACACTTACACAGCTAAAGAAAATGTAAGACTTTGTGGATGAAACCTTCACATTCATAAGGAAATGTCTTCTGTACAAAATGAAGCCCATTCTATCGTTGTTGTAAAAAAGGTTTGTCCAAAAGCATTGCTTGTTCATTGTATTATGTGAGCACTGGAGACATCCCAGGGCTATCCTGCAAAACCTTGAGACTGTGGCCATTTAGAATGGACACCAGCTGGTAACATAAGAGCAGAACCCAGAATAGATTGTTTCAAGGTTTTAAGCAATTATTTTAACTAGTCAAATTATCTGAACAATTAAGCAGAATCCACAATCCAGCCTCAATAAAGAGAACCACTTAGGCATCAAGTTTGAAGGCCACCTGTAAGCTAGTCTGAGGATGCCCCAAATGTAGGTATGTCTTATGATACCATGGGGCTCTGGCCCACAGGGGTGGTACGCTCAGTTGGCACCTGGCTAATGTCTCTAATGCATTCTAGCTGTAGGAAGCCCCGTGAGCCATATTTTCAATTACTGTGTTCAATCTAGTTCAAAGAGATTTATATTAATCTGACTCGGAAGTGATCATAATCATCTAATTTTATTATCTGAGTGTGTGTTGGCTTGTTTTTCTTTTTGTTGTTGTTTTATTTTGTTTTAATGTATAAGAATACTTTAGTTGAAAAATAAAACCCATAAGCAGTTCACCACCCCTATGATTTTAAAATGAGCTTGACACCAAAACCAGTAGACACTGAGATTCTGAGACGTGTCATGTCTGAGTCTGTCAGCAAGCTACTGTTCAGAATTTGCTACATTTCACAGCAGGAACATGTTTGTATGTATATCATCTATTTCACTGTTGTAGGTTTGAAATATGTAGAATGTTGTAAATTTCCCCTTGCAAAGAATTTACTACAAACAAGATTTCTATTTTCTATGTATTGCTTGTTTATACTTTCTTACCTTATAAAACTGGTTTCTGAAAAGCAAAAGAAGTCTAGCTCAACTTTTTTATTTTTATTTTTTTAACACAAAAGAGGTGGTCAGCAATTGTCTATCTATCTATTACCCATCTGTCTGTCTGTTTGCCCATCCATCCCTTACCCTTCTGCCATAGGCTCCCATTTGGAATGACCGGTGTTCATCATCAAGCCTAAGTACATAAAGAGAGGAACACAGATGCAGCAACACACTTATCTTGAAGTTATAAAAAATGAGCACTGAATTTCATTTCAAAATTTCATTTTCAGCTTTATTTAATTTGTTTCCAGGAAATATTTTCTGAGGACCTAAAATGTAAGGCAGGCTATGAGATTTGTTTTGTTTTGTTTTTCGAGACAGGGTTTCTCTGTGTAGCCCTGGCTGTCCTGGAACTCACTCTGTAGACTAGGCTGGCCTTGAACTCAGAAATCCGCCTGCCTCTGCCTCCCAAGTGCTGGGATTAAAGGCGTGCGCCACCACCGCCTGGCTTTTTGTTTTGTTTGTTTGTTTGTTTGAGATTTTTTAACATAATATTTTTATTGACTCATCACACTTACTTCCCAGTCTTTCTATGTCTACTGTCTCTAAAAAAGTGAAAATAAAAATAAGAATACAAAACATAGACATATGAAAATAAACAGTCCACTTTGTGTTATCTGTATACCCTCTAGAACATGGTCAAACTCTCAGTGGTCTGCTCCTTAAAGACAACTGAGTCCTTCCCCTCCCATACCCCACTGAAGCCGTCAATTGTGGGGAGCTACACTTCAGCATTTCCATCACACTTTTTAAGAATTCTCCTCCATGGCTTCCTGTCCAGGCTGTTACTTTTGGGTTGGGGAAGTTAGGGTTGTCACAGAAGCCTCCTATGTTCCTCCCTCTTCACTGTGAGTCTGCAGTCATCAATATCATAGCAACAGTAGCCTCCTTGCTCTTCACAGTCAGTGGGAATATGGACTATGGGCTCCATACAGTCTCTGGTGACAGTACAGACCATGAACACGGCTCCCAGCCCCCAGCCCCAGAAAGAGCCCTGAAAGGCAGTATGGCCTATAGACATCAATATGGTCTCAGATGGCAGTGTAGGACACTCAGATCAGTATGGCATCCAGTGACAGGAAGACCCACAAATATCAACAAGGCTTCAGACAGTGGCACAGACTATGGACATCCACATGGCCTTCAGTGGTAACATGGCTCACAGACATCAACCAGACCCTGACTGCCACAGTACTGGCTTGCTTTATGTCAACTTGACACAAGCTATAGTTATTTGAAAGAGAGAACTTCAATTGAGAAAATGCCTCAATGACATGTAGCTATGGGACATTTTCTTAATAGTGACTGATGGGGAAAAGCCTAGCCTATTGTGGGTGGTGCCATCCCTGGACTGGTGGTCCTGGGTTCTATTAGGAAGCAGACAGAGCAAGCCATGAAGAGCAAGCCAATTAATAGCATCTGTCCACAGCCTCTGTATCATCTCCTGCCTCTAGGTTTCCACTCTGTTTGACTTCCTGTCCTGAGTTCCTTTGATGATGGACTATAATGTGGAAAAGTAAGCCAAATAAACCCTTTCCTTCCCAAGTTGCTTTTTGATCATGGTATTTCATTCATCAATAGAACCCTATCTATGGCACCCAGGATTCTGTTCTTATTGCTATATTTTATTGTCAGTTATTACTAATTTTTTCATGTGTTTAATGCCTAATTCATAACTTAATCATACACACACACACACACACACACACACACACACACACACACACACCTGGGAAAAAGCACAGTGTATATAAGTTTGGCACTACATTAGAGCTTCTGGCACCCACTTGGAATCCTAGAACATGCTCCCAGCAAATGAAGGCAGTTCAGGATGACTGTACTCTTTTTTAATTGTTGGAAACAATTTCTAATACTTACCATGCTACACTGTTAAATATACAGTTCTGTATCATGAAATATGTCCTAGTGTTTCTATGTTGTGATGAACTACCATGAAGAAAAACAGCTGGGGAGGGCACACATCTTGCTTACTCTTCCATATCATAGTTCATATCTAAGAAAGTCAGGGCAGGAACCTGGAAGCTAAAGCTGATTCAGAAGCCATGGAAGCACGCTGCTTACTGGCTTGTTCCTCCTGGCCTTCTCAGCTCTCCCTTATCAATCACTAAGAAAATGTCCCACAGGTTTGTCCACAGGGCAATCTTGTGGGAACATTTTGTCAATTGATGTTCTCTTCCCAAGGATTATAGCTTGTGTTAAATTGACATAAAAGTAGCCAGCACAAAATACATTCTCAATTTTGTACAAACAACACAATTATGTATTTACAAAAGTCTTTTCATTGCTTCAAACAGAAACAGTGTACCTGCTAAATAACAACTTTTCATGGGCTTCTCACATGGGCTCTAGTGACCTCTGCTCTACTTTCTGTCTTTGTGAATTTGCCTTGTGCAATCCCATGCCTGCCTTTTTATTTACTCTTAAGACTATCTGCAGTTCCACTCTCAAGTGAATACTTGTGACTCATACCTCATGACATTTGTATGACATAAACAGGTTACTACATGAGCTCCTCCCAACCATACATTCACTGACCCATAGCCAAGAATCTACAAGACATTTAAAAACAGTTATGCTATACTCAGACAAGATGTTCTCTGATTCATACTCCAAGATCCTTCTGAACTTTGACTTCTGTGTCTTCAAGATGCTAAAGTTCTTGCCAGCACAGCTGTACTCAAAGGGACAGGTATTTCCCATTTAAATTGGAAAATATGTCCTCACACTTAATGTTAGTTCTAGTAAAGTTAGAAGCAGGTATGTTCATGTCCACTGGTTATTCAGTGGTCTCTTATCTCATGGTGATCCCATGATACCCACAAGGCCCAACAAGTCCTCAAACCTCTCTATGACTAACCAGCGATCTCCACTCTACCCAGCTGTCTCTGGACTGAGAATTACATTGTGCTCATTGCATTGGTTGCTTCTTCAGCATTGTGACCAAATACCTGACACAAAGGAGGAAGAAATTACTTTGGCTCACATATTCAAATCATTCAGACCATTACTGTAGGGAGGGCCCGGGAAAGCAAGGCAGTTCATATCAAGACAGCCTGGAAGCTAAGAGAGAAGCAAGAGAGAACACCTGCTAAGCTGGCCTTTTTCTCCTCCCCATTCCCATGGGAAGGAGCTGCTCACATTCAGGGTGGCTCTCCCTTCCTTAATCACAGACACACCCAGGGGTGCACCTCAGCAACCTTCTCAGTGATTCTAAAGAAAGTCAACTTGACAATGAAGTAGTCATCATAGTAGGAAATTATCTGTGTGGTTGGAGAGGTGGCTCAGTGGTTATGAGTGGCTGGTCTTGCATAGGACCCAAGTTTGGCCCTCAGCACATTTCATAAGGCTCATGACCACTTAAAACTCCAACTTCAGGGGTTCTGAGCCCTCTTATGGCCTCCTGACATGCACAAACCTCAATGTACTTGCACAGGCACCCCACCCCCAACACATACAACACACACACACACACACACACACACACACAAACACACAATTTTAAAGAATCTCATAAAAAAATGAATTTGTGTTCCTATGTCTGTAGATCAGAAACATTCCAGTTAAAATCAGGCACACAGAACTAAGAATTTTCATGGAGCCAGTATATTATTTAAAGAACAGTTAAGAAAGCAGGGAGACAACAGACAGCAAGTTAAAGCAAATTAAGCTTTAAAAGGACGAACTCTGTTTACCCTTGGAAAGAGAAGCAATGGTCATTTTGGATACATGTGTATTTCAAAGAAGTCACATTAAATATACTAATTGTATGTTTTTATTAGGGTCCTCACAGTGACAAGGAAACAGATCCAGGGCTGTGGAATATTAAATGATGGGTTTTGTGTCTTTGTTCCATGCTGAATGGGTTACAGTCAGTGTCCTTTTCATTCCAAGATGTCTCACATTTGGACAGTGTCAGTGGCATCTGGGGACTTGTGTTCTGGCCTCAAGTATCCTGGGATATCATTATTACCTCCTCATGGCAAAAACTGGCATTTTTCCCTTGGAGTCTACAGACTGGTGATCAGAGGACAAGAGCTAGCACTAGGAATATTCCCTGTCACCGGAAGGGTTCCACTTCTGTCTCTTGATGGACAAGAGCAGGAAATGCAGTTTGAAACACTGTGAGTTCATCCTGGCAATACCAATGCAATGCTAACATTACAGGATTTTCTTCCCTGCTGGGTGAAGTAGGGTTCTGTACACCATTACTCTCTGGGACAACAAAACAAAACAGAGGTCAGTGTCTGGTGAGCGATCGCCTAGACTGCAGTTATAACATAAAAACATGAGCTCAGATGAGCTGTGGGTGTACAGTCAACACCAGACCATGTTGTATGTTCCCTTCCCAGTGAAGGGCTGCAGCTTCCTCTGCTGACTTTTGTGCTCTTCCCTCATATGCAAGCACATTCCAGTTCTATGAGCACACACAGAACTGACTTTAACAAGTATGAGCTCAGTATTTAAAATAAGCACAACAGAAATTGACAACTCAGTGCTTTCTAATGTATAAATTATATGAACCATCTCATTAGTATTAGAGTATCAACACAAGCTTTGTAGTTCATTTACAACTTATCAATAAAATATGTTAATTTTCTCAGATTTTCTTTGCCATTTGCTTCAGTTTTAATAGAAACACATTTATAACTAGATTTCATACCGGTATGAGATCCTGAGAGTGAGATACCTGTTTAATGTCATATAATGAACAAGGCTCTCTCAGAGTGGTAGAGGTGTATGAGAACAAACATACCCCTAAACACCAATATTTTAAAAGAGACTAATTCCACACACAGAATATCTACATACATTAAAGAGGCCAAAGAATAACTGAGATGTAATTAGGGAACCAAATACTGAGCCCTGTGGCGTCCCCAACAGTCCTAACATAGGGTCTCCTGAAGTGACCGTGAACCAAGACTGCAAATTCTGGGACTGAGTCTCAGCTGTGTTTTGTGTGCCCCTGAGACTTGTAAAGGCTCTGAGACAGCTTGCTAGCCAGTGTGGGGGAAAAGTAGGCATGAGGTCATGTTCCCTTCACTTGAAGCTCAGATTCCATTTTCCAAGGTTGTAAGGACACTGTGCTGTACTCCTACTAACAGGAATTCTAAAAGACATATGCGGCTGCTATGTCGAACTGTCTGCCACACATGAGTTTGTTGTTACTTACAGATGTCCAGTGACAGCAGTAAAGCAGACACTGTTCTTTAGAACGGTTTGACAGGGCACTTAAAGAGTTCACCAGCACAGAGGAACCAAATCAAAACCAGAGACTGTAGCCTTTGCCCAACTGTAGTTGTTGTTGTCCTGACAACCTGCCAGGCACTTCAAACTCACATCAGCTACTGAGTGCTTAGAACAAAGCACCTGACAAAAGAAGCGCTTACAAGTATGTCCTCAGGCAAGGGAGCCACAGCGGCTTCTGGGGGCAGAAAATGACAGGGTATTGTAGAAGGGGGGCTTCCCACAAACTTTTGCAGGATATCAGCAGAGATCTTGGTAAGATTAGACAAGCATGAGAAGGCTGTACATTACACAGATAAAGAAGAGAGCTGCATTCCTGACAGTCATGGGGCATAACGAATGTAGAGTACTCTCCCTCGGGCCCCTCCACTCAGGACTGAGCCTTGAGTCTCACAAGTGCTAGGAACTGCTAGAACTGGGCTGTACCAAAGAGTCTGTTTTTACAGACACTGTAATAGAGCAGATTTCACAGAGGTTAGAAGCATAGACTTTATCTGAGGCATATAAGCAAAACTTAACCTAAGTCACCATTTACAATGAACTAAAAATGAATACAAAGAACATAATTTTATATGCTATGTACAGAGGACCCTGTAGCCTTTGTTAATCTGACCTGCACGAGGAACATGTGCAGCCAGTGTACTTCAACCCAAGCACACTGCATCAAATCTCCCCAGAACCAAACGGTCTCGGCACGCTCATGGTCCTTACTTTGCTCAATTAGGAGCCCAACTCCAATCCTAAACCAAGAAGCCTTTGCAAGCATCAGCCCCAGATACTTTTCACGTGTTTCATAGCAAGTGCTCTCAAGTGCTTTATAACACATCTCAGTAAATGAAAGCTCGTCAGAAAGTCGGGTTGCAGGGCTGTCAGTAATGGGAATATTTTCTGAATCAAATGCCAAGATATGGAGTTTGACAACAAGTCAAGATTATTTATTTTTAAAAAATAAATACCCAGAAAATAATCTTAAGATTTAGAAATTTGTATCTAAAAAGGAAAACACTTATTTTATCTCGAATTCGAAATCCTTCTTTCTAACCAGAATGTGTGAAATATTTTTCTAAAATGTATTGATTAGTAAACTTCCTAAAGCAGTACCTATGTCAAAAATTCTCATTTGACAAAAGCTGTTGATATGTGAAAACACATTAAAATATGCCCACCTTATACTTTAAATTGGTATAAATTTGAACAGGCTCACTAAACTTAATGTAGTAGTGTCTTAGTTAGCGTTTTAGTGCTGTGAACAGACATCATGCCAAAGGCAATGCTTACAAAGACAACATTTACTTGTGGTTGGCTTACAGGTTCAGTCCATTATCATCAAGGTGGGAACATGGCAGCATCCAGGCAGGTGTAATAAAAGAGGAACAGAGAGTTGTACATCTTCATCTGAAGGCTGCTAGAGGAACACTGGCTTCCAGGCAGCTAGGATGAGGGCATTAAAGCCCACAGTGACACACCCAGTCCAAGGTCACACCCACTCCAACAAGGCCACACCCCCTAATAGTGCCACTCTATTGGCCAAGCATATTTCAAACTACCACAAGTGGTGCAACAGTTCTGTTTTGATAATATCAATTACAAGTGTCTTAAACTTCCTTACAAGTAAGCTCATAACTAAACCATGTGCACTTATTTTTATTCTATGTTATGGTCTACATGCTGTGTCCCCTCTGTGCTGGTTAAGCTTATTATCCTGATTGGACCGAGAAACACAGAATTAACCCTGCAGATGAAAGTGACATTTGGCCCACTAAGGATTCTTTCTATCTGCTTGCTTAAGCATTTAGTTGCTGTCAGCTGTGAGGTGCTATCCCATTAAATGAAAAGCAGGATCCTAGTGTAAGCCTAGGAATGCTGCAGATGGATCAACCTTGCAGCCCTGTGGGATATGTGTCACTTCTGCAAGAGACCACAGAAGGCTACGGGGCAGCTGTCACATGATGGTCTAAAACAGAGGACCATAATCCAGGCAGAGAACAAGGGCACTGATTCAGTGTCAGATCACAGGATGACGCTCATGGTGGCCAAAAACCAATCCTGTGTACATAGCATCAGAATGGAAGAGATCCCCTTACAGCAAAGCCACAAGAGAGGCATGTTCTGAAACAACTGCTTTCAAATAGAAAGCGGATATATAGCGATAGCTGTTGCTCAGATCAAAAGATAATTTAACCATCATTAACAGGATTAACTAAATTCCTTCTTTAAAGCAATTCAAATACAGTCTGGGCGCATGTCCCCAGTGAGGTTTAGTGACCTAGTCACTCTAAGAACTTAAAATTACACAAGCTTGATTCTAACAGCATATCTAATGTCCACAGGGCTAATTTTCATTTCCTCTAGACAAAGGCATCTTAGATGAATTGTGGCATTAACTTATTATTGGTTTCCTATAAAAGGAAACTGGGTCTGTTTTCATGAGAAAGACTGCACTTTGTCAATGGTCACATACAATTCTTGTTGCATTTGCCCATGAATGTTCCTACTGACAGAACAGGATAGAAAATTTAGAGAGAAAGTGGCCCATAATGGCATCTTATGGGTAGAATACTGGCATATACCCAAAGGTTCAGTTTCTAGCACTAGAAAAAAATAAACAAATCTTACACTGTAAGTATAAAGCACCATTATGTGTGTACATTAATATAAGTGCATACCATAAATATAATACATGTGCCAATGTAAGTATTTGCCATAATTGTAAGTATATATCATCAATATAAGTATATATCATCAATATAAGTATATATCATCAAATTTTAGGGAATGGTAGAAGATGAGGCAAGCTAAGGATCCAAGAAAAACCAGACTTTCATTAAGAGCCAAGCTCCTAACTTATAAACGTGACACACTGACTGGCATACAGGTCAGGAGATGTAGCTACCCATAGAGAATTTGCTCAGCATGTGTGCTATGACAGAAACCCCAGCACTGCAAAAGGATGAATGGGGGGTGAGGGGTAACTATCAAGTGACAGAGGCTAACTGTTGTGCAGGTAACAATGTAATCACTGCATTCTCTGCACATTATAAAAAGGTTGTTGAGAACTACTTATATTTAATGTACACACACACACACACACACACACACACACACACAGACAGACATTCGTACATCACCACTCATGCAAACAACAACAACAGCAACAACAACAGAACAACCACCCCCCCCCCCAAAAAAAAAAAAAACAACCAAAACCAACCAACCAACCAAAGAAACAAACAAAAAACCTGGGTGCGACTTGTTGGCTGTCTAGAGTACATATTCTGGTGAGATGGCCTACATGCTGCTGCTAATATCACTAAAATTGAAGAGGTACTCGGAATTACAGTGCCTATGAGCTCTAGTGTAGCAGGATATATAGTTTTAAAGTAAATTGTGGCCCTTCTTTCCTTCCTTATAGGCTGACAGCTTGGAGAACATTTTTGTTCACTAATTATATTTCCTTTTCAGATAAATATAAAATATTGGGTAGCTCAACTCACTTTATATTCTTGCCTTAGGAAAACCGCAGTTTTCTGGGTTGTTTGTTTGTTTGTTTCGCTACATCTCAGCTGGAGGCACACGGTTGTGTGTATTTACAAGTTGGAAAACTGAAATCCCGAATATTATTGAGAGTAGACTCCCAATGACTCATTAAGTGCTCGAACTACAGCAGCCACTCTGCTAAGTACTGGATATTCACTCTGCTGTCTCAACCCTTAAGGGAGATAGAGAGTTCAAACCCTAAAAGTTTGCAGTAACTTGGTGAAGCTCACTCAACCAGTAACTTAAGCAGGTAGAATCAGCAAACACTACTGGATCTTGGAGCCCGAGGTCTACACCTCTGACACCAGACAGAAAAATCACTCTTTAGCAGAATTTTAGTGTCCAACATAATGTCAAGGAGTGGCAACCATCACCAGAAACTGACTTAAATCCACGATCCTGCCATCTTTTGAGTAGGTTAGCGTCACTAGCATCACTACTGACCACAATAAATGGCCTCGAAGTGAGGAGAGGCATGAAGCAGCATGCTCACACACAGATATATAGCTACAGCTGCCTGATAAGAGACAATGTTCTGTTGGTCCCCAGGTATAACAAACCTCTGAGGCTCGGCTTAGTAGATGGTGCAGCAGAGCAGAGGGTGAAAGAGCTGCTTTCTTGAAAACCACTCATGGCTGGAGACAGAGCATGGATGGAGCACTGTGCTCATCACCTGTGTGGTGACCAAGATATCCAGAGAGTAGCACAACTAACATGCAAATCTAGAAGAGGTAGCCAAAGCAGATGCTCATAGGAATTCTGTTATTCAGCTTTGAAATCATTCCAAATTCACATGCCACAAAGCATTATCTTCCGAGCACAACAGCCGCAGGTGAGCTGTGCCTTCTTGCAAGATTCCATTACCACTGGACTTGTAGATTGCTGACACAGAAGGAAGAAAGTGGGGCACAATAGCCCCTCACTTGAGTTCCCAGTCATGCCATAATTAAATAGGGCCGTAAGTCTCCAGAAGTGCTAGTATATGAACTGAGAGAGGCCAATTGAGCAGGGGTTCCATTATGTAGCCATGGGAAGCCAGCATCCATCCTGGGTGTAGGCCTTCCATGATGCTACTTCAAAGTCACCCATACTTCTGCCGATGACCTGTGTTCTGTGAGCAAGCCCCAGAAACGCATGGTTATCTAGGGTGCATCCTAATGGAATCATACCTTGATTTGCTACTGGGGTGTGATTTATGAAGAGGGACTAGGTGTTTATGTCTCTCCAAAGAGAACATTCTCACAACACCAAGGTTTGCTATCTGGATGATACACACATGGGTAGAGTATGCATAGGATAGATAAATCTAGCAATCTGAAAGACACTGAGAATTAGGCCAAAGATGAAGCCTGTGTTTTGACAGTAGAACACAGTGACAACATCTGGTCAACCTTCAGATGTAGCTCTAGAAGCCTGCCCACCAACATTTCCAACCATCTCCAGCTTACCTGCAACTTGTGTTATTATGGATCTCTGCCATGCTGTTCTAGAAATTGCTCAAACAGGGATATTCAAGCTTTAATTACTTTCCAGAGTCCTCACTTCCAGCCTCCCTGAGGAACTAGATGCTAGGAAGTTTGATTATATGCTCAGTGCACCTCATTTGCCACATGTGTTTCCTTCGAAGTTTGCTGAGTTGAAGGAAGTGAGTCTCTGGGATCAGGCTTTGAGGTTTCAGAAGTCTACATCAAGCTCAGTCTCTCTCTCTCTCTCTCTCTCTCTCTCTCTCTCTCTCTCTCTCTCTCTCTCTCCCTCCACCTTACCTCACTACCACCCGCTCTCCTCTCTCTCTCTTTCTCTCTCCCCCTCCCTCCTTCCTCTGTCTCTCTGTCTCTGTCTCTAAGGATTGTGGATCGAAGGGGATGCATGGGTGACTCATGAGATCACACCTGGGCCCAAATGTACTTTTTTTTTTTTTTAAATAAACTATTTACAGAATTTGTGCTTCTTGCTTAATTGTTTTGGTTTTGACATACTGACCCTTGAACTCATGATCCTCTTGATATCTGAGACTACAGGTGTGTGCCAGCACACAGGGAATTTGGGGAATTTATGGACACTGTGACTATATATAACTCAGTTTTTATCTTATGTACTATTATAGATTCATTTCTGTTGCTGTTATAAAAAATCATGACAAAAATCAATTAAGGAAGAAAAGGTATGATTCCAGCTGACAATTCCATGTTACAGTCCACTATTGTCAGGAAGCCAAGACAGGAACCTCAAACTGCTTATTATAGCATGTCTGCAGTCAATAGGAGAGAGAAGCTCACATGCTTGCTCTATTTCTCCACTCTTAAGAGTTCATAATCACTCTACTTAGGGAATGATGCCTCACACAGTGGCCTAGACCTTACCATATCAATAAACCTAATTAGGACAATCCCCTGTAGACACACAGGGTAACCCAATGTAGACAATCTCATTGAGATTCTTCTTAGGTGATTCTCTGCAACACAAGACAATTTATCAGAGCAATGGCAGTGAGAGTTCGCTTATCAGAGATCTAGAAATGCTGTCTTTAAAACTCTGTAGAGTACTGTGTCTCCAAGCATATGTGTTCTAATCAAAGACAGCTCTTCATGGTCAATATAGAAATTTGCAGAAAAAGAAGGTAATTTATTCAATAATGGCTCAGGACAATTACCCTTGAAATAACACATTCACTTACGTATAATTGGGCTTCAACTATGAGTCTCCCCTACAGAAAGGAAGGGAATTCCACCACACATTTAATCAGGGCATACCGATTGTGTTTATTACAGTAAGAGGAGGGAGGGGAGGGGAGGCTTGGTGTTTCCCATCTGTATATCACCAAAGCCTCTTCTAAAGTGGTCAGGACTTCAAAACATCAGAAAAAAAAAATTCTCATTTTTGGGCTAGGTAGTATTTCCACAGTAAATTAAAAAGTGATTTACTGGTTTATAAATCAATCTCTTGTGAGTTTGGTTAGCACAAATTAATTTTTCAGAGTTTGATTCCCATAGGCATACTGATAAAATTAGATTTCAGGAGAATGGTACAGAAGAGGATGAGGTCAGCATCTCTAATACATTCTTATAAGTCAACCACCAAGATTCCCCATTCACATCCACAGGATGCTGCTGTAAGCTAATCTTCTTTACCTTATAATGTTCAAACAAAATGAGTGTTTCCTCTTGCGCTTCATTATTGTAGAATACCATAACTCTCCACTGATTTAATGGTTAAAGGCATACAACATGGTAATGAAAAACAATTTCTATGTAATCTTGATAATAAAAAAATTAGTAATGATAAATGAACAAAACTAATAATTTCACTTGGCAATTCCCACAGGCAACCCCATCCTGAAGGTTCAAGCACATCTGTCTACTGTGGGTATGCTAACAAATTGACATTTTGAGTAGAAAGTTAATGATTTTTAATTGGCTCATCACTGAAGTTTCAACCTGGATGAAGAAAAATTAACTTAGATTTAATATTAGTAGGTGATAATAAATGGGTTCTGTATGATTAATATCCTATACTATGTACATTAAGAATACTGGAGCCCATGAACTTTAATAATTGTAATGTATACCTCTTATATAGAATTTTATCACCAATGACTGGTTAGTATTATAGAAAGAAATCTCAGTAAAGCATGTCTTACCTCTGCAACCTCATACATTCAAATACAGAGTAGTCACATGAAGTAATCTGTCTTTTAAAAAGGCAAGAATAAATATAAAATATTTATTTCTTAATGTCAATGTCTTTTTAATTTTTTAAGATTTTTAATTTTATGCATGAATATTTTGACTGTCTGCAGGTATGTATATTTAAGACATTTGTGCCTGGTGCCTGAAGAGGTCAGAAGATGACAAGTTCCTGGGTGTGGAGTTACTGATGACTCTGTAACCAACATGCAGGTGCTAGCAGCAAAGTGGTTAATGTGTCAGGGAGTGAAGCCACTGAAAGGTGAGGACAGGGATGCAGGGTGCACAAGAGCAAGTCTCTCAGGTCACCAAAATCCAGAGGTGACTTGGAAAAGATGGTTTCCATAAAGGAGAAGAACGAGGAGTAAGAGATCCTGGGTTTAGGTCCTGGGTTCAGCTACATATTCTTCCTAATCTGGGTTAAATACTATTTAATATTGATTAGATTCAAGTCAGGTGTGGTGGCATACATGTGTAGTCCCAGCACTTGGTCCAGAGTGAAGCAGGAAGCTTGAGGCTAGCTACACAGTGAGTTCAATATATAAAGAATAAAGGGTCAAACATGGTTTGTAGCATCACTGAGAGGGGACTGACTTCCCAGTGGTCCTAGGCCTCATAACGTTTACTGTGTTGATGTGCAGGGGTGAGAAAGTGCTGTAGATGAGATGCCCTCTGTGGATGGTGGGTGCAGCAACATCAGTTACTGAGACATCTTACCATGTGAACATGGAAGTTACAACTGGTCCACTCTCCCATGCTTCCTACATGCTTTAAGAGGGTCTACAATCTTTATAGACAAACATAAGCTAATTCACTCGCCTTGCAGTGCTTTTCACTGGCAATTCCTCCGTGTTCCCAGGAATGCTGGAAGGCTCCCTCGCTGGGGAGCATTATCACCAAATGTGTTTTATTGTGTGCTTATCTGCACTCTGCTGTCAGTGTACAGACCCCATGGTGCATGGATGATGTAAGGAAGTTAAATGAGGAAAAAAGGAAAAAACCCCAAACAGATACAAATAGCAAGGTTAAATTGAGTGCAGTTAACCCCCCACTGACATCAGCTAACAGTGCAGAGAGGCAGCAGCAGGGATCTGAGACCCAGGTTAGTGTTAGGAAATTTCAGCTCCTGGCAGCTATAAATGAAATGTATTGCCTTATTTCTCTTCCTAGATATCATTTTGCAAGCACTTTAAAAGTAACAAAGATGAGAGTCACATATATGCAATTGAAATAAAAAATAAATCAAGCAGAAACATTAATGAGAATTTGTGTGTGCCTCCTGTTTTTGATTAACATTCAGTAAAATGTATAAAGGTTCTATCTGTACTTTACAGAGCCCAGTGACTTTTTAAAAGATATCTATCTATCCATGTGTCTATCCATGTGTCTATCCATGTATGTATCTATGTATCTATCTATCTATCTATCTATCTATCTATCTATCTATCTATCTATCTATCTATCAGCAGTCAGGGCAAAGTGCCTGACATGAAGACGCACTGGAAAGCAACGTCCACTTTATGCACGTCTCTTCTTATCATTTGGCTGCTCTCAATTCACCTTCAGTTCTCTGCTTTAAAACTGCAGCCTGCTGAGTTGGCCTCCTCACCTCAGTGTATTTCCAGAACAATTCTTTTGATCTTTTCAGCTTTAGTTCTTCATGCTAAATGAAAAACAGTTCTTAGGCAGGAATGGTCCCCACACCTGTCATCTTTGCCACTCCAGAGGCTATGGAAGGTGGGGGCACAAATTTAAAGACACCGTGGGCATCTTAGGAATACCATTTCAAAATGTAGGAAAACAGTATTATTTCAAGGCAGATGACACCATTTTATGGTAGAGTGCTCAAGACTCTTATTTAGTATGAATCCTGGGTTCAATTCCCAGTTCTGAAGAAAACAAAACAATGCAAAAACCCATGAAGAGGAATGAAGGGGAAAATGTAACACAAACAAAACAAAACAAAACAAAACAAACAAACAAACAAAAAAAAAAAAAAACGGGAGAGAGGGGAAAGAAAAAGGAGGAAAGGGGAGAGGAGTCAGGAGGGAGAGACAAGGCAGACCAGCTCTTATCCCCAGGCAAGCCCACAACTAAATAACAATAAGTGTCCCACTGGCAAACTCGATACTGTGAAAGCAGATAGTTCAGAAAATATAAGGAAGCAATCAATGACACTGGATGAAGGAACATAACCACCATAATGATGGAGGGAATGGGTAGATGGTATGGTTATGTAACAACTCAAAAAACATTCTCTAAAAATGCCTCACATGCTGATGCAGACAGGATGAAGCAGGACTCTGGAGCCAGCAGTGTGAGCCACCACAGAGGCTCCCAGTTGACCATACATTTCATCATGATACAAAGGCTGACGGCTTTCACCAGCCCCTTCTTTTATTGTTTGAATTCTATAAGCGTCACCCTAATGTTTTTCCTTCTTCACTTCACTCTGCTCCCTATTTACTAGAGAGTCCTGTCTAGGTCTGCCTTCACTTGCCTGGAACCTTCCTTTTGGCACAGCCTCTGACTCTCTTCACTTCCAGAGTACAGCACCCTTCATTTTCTAATGAGGTGAACCAGGGAATTCCATTCCCCTACTTGTTCTTAAACAGGGAAGCAAATCCTCACAGCTCCTATCCAGCCTTGCTTTGACACCAACCATGTGAAAATACAGTAAACTTTATTCATAACTGCTCAGCATGGGTTCAGTGTGTTATTGTTTCACAGCAGGATCTCACTATGTAGCCCTGCCTGTCCTGGAACTCAGTATATGAGTGAGCCCAGGCTGCTCTCAACTCACAGAGATTAACCTGCCTCTGCCTCCAGAATGCTGGGATCAAAGGCATGTGCCACGTTGCCAGTGTTGATTGTCTATTGTGATACTTCATATTGAGAGGTTTATCTTTCAATCTGAAATTCTTATTCTATCATACAGTTTACTTTGTTTTTTTAACTTAGCCAGTTAGTGTTTAAAAGTATCATGACCTGCTGTATGTCACACATTCCACGTGGCTCCACTCTGAGCTCCTGGGTGGCAGGTGACAGTAGAGAGTGCCACAGGAAAACTGACAGGCATAGACTTTAAAGTAGAAAAGGCATATTCTGGTAGAAGTATAAAACAGATATGAGAAGAGGAAACCGTTTCACAAACTTTTTGTAGACAGAATAAGCTTGTAAGAAGTGGGATTGTGAGAGGCAATACAGATCAAAAGCAAGCAAACACCCAAATACAAACACCGCAGAGGCTCAGAAACAAGGTCGGATGCATTAAAGACATTTTCAAACTTCCAAACAGCACCCAAAGCTGACGTTTTCCTGCTTCACACGTGGCAGGTTTTAAACAAACACTGGTAACAGATAATAAGGTATCCAAGAGACCTTATAGATTATTAATTAATGATTACATAAAATTAACCTAAATTAGCCTATAATTCCCTATATAGAGGGTTAGTTTAGGGACATATATGAGTAAGAACATAGCTACAGTTACATTGATTATGCTAGGATTATAAAAGATCACTCTTCATGTTTCAAGGCATAAAGAGATCACTGAATGCAATCAAAATAAAATTTCTCCCCTCAGTAAGTCACTGTCCAAGCAGGCGACACACAGAGCCTTAATACCTGTCTTTGATGCTAGACAGACATGTACTTAGTGCAGAAAAAGAAGCAGAAGGGCAGGGTGGCTGCCTTCAGAAATGGAAATCCCCATGTTCCCGGAGCAAACCTAAGGAGTGTGCTGAGTGTAGCTCTGAAATATGTGCAAAATGAGAGGACAAAAACAAGAGAGCAAGTTCTGAACCCAAACCACAGGGAGATATGTGTAGAATAATGTCCATGGATCAGGTAACTTAAAAAAAAAAAAAAAGAATGCAATCCCATGGTCTTCTTAGAGAAAATACAAGAGATCTAAGTGTGAAAGACAACTTGGGGGGATTTTACAAGAGAGATGCATCTTTATTTAACCACAGGTAGAAGATGTAGTGCACAACCAGAGTTTGGGAAGCAGTAACTTCCGAGGTCATCTAAGAGGTGGCAATCAAGAAGGCACAGCGTTCTGTGTGCCTCTCTCACAGCCTATTTCTGAACTCCTTCCTCACATATCATTTGATATGGAGGAGTGTTGGGTTTTGTTTGTTTGTTTGTTTGTTTGTTTGACAATACCAACAGCATCTTTGAACCGAACCAAAGGCCAAGCCCAGAGTTATGCATAGACTGAGAAGTAAACTGTTCATGCAGTGGACAACTCACTATCGGATGAACTGAGGCTAGCATCTCAGATCCCAGGGTTTCCAGTTATAGAAAACCCCACAAAACCTAAGAAGAGTCTTAGTTAAACACAGCTGGGAGCAGTTTGACCAGGGTACTGGGAACTGAACTTTGGTCTTCTGCAAAATCAGAAAGTGTTTTATCCACAGAACCATTTCTTTAACTCCATGAATTTTATACTCTGCACCAAAACCAACATTTAATTTGGAAGATGTCTTAGGGCTTTACTGCTGTGAACAGACACCAAGATCAAGGCAACTTTTATAAGAACAACATTCAGTTGGGGATGGCTTACAGGTTCAGAGGTTTAGTCCAGTATCATCAAGGCGGGAGCATGGCAGCATCCAGGCAGGCATGGAAGTGGAGGAGCTGTGAGTTCTACCTTTTATTCCAAATGCAGGTAGCAGAAGGTTCACTTCCAGGTAGCTAGGACTAGGGTATTAAAGCCCACACCCACAGTGACAAACCTACTCCAACAAGGCAACACCTCCTAATAGTGCCACTCCCTGGGCCAAGCATACACAAACCATGGCATTTTACTCCCTGGCCTCCATAGTCTTGTTCAAAAATAGGAGTCTATGTGGGCCATACCTAAACATAGCATAATGCAAAAACATTTAGTCCAACTTCAAAGGTCCCCATAGTCTATAGCAGTATCAGCAATATTAAAAGTCCAAAGTTCAAAGTCTCTTCTGAGATTCATCTCATCAGTTAAGGGTAATCACCAAAGCAAGACAGGAAAACAGCTGGGTAAACTTCAAACTCCTCATCTCCATGTCTGATGTCAAAGTGGTCTTCAGATCTCCAATTCCTTTTTAATCTTTGTTGACTGCAGCAATGTTCTTTCTCCTAGACTGTTTTCACTCCCTGTTAGCAGCTTTCCTCAGGAGATAGCCCAAGCCTCTGGCATCTCAAACATCTTGGAGTCTCTAAGGCAACTTCAACGTTACAGCTTCTTGTTTCAATGTCTGGGATCCACACAAGATCTTCTTTGTGTTCCTCCAAAGGGCTAGCATCATTTTTCCAGCTCTGCCCTCTGTAGCACTCTAAGCTCAGGTTGACCCACTCCACTGCTGCTGCTGTTCTTGGTGATCATCCCATAGTACTGGCATCTCTAATACACTGGCGTCTTCCACTGCAACTAGGCTTCACCAATAGCCTTTCATAGGCTCTCTTCATGGTGCCAACCCTCAACTCCTTTGCATGACCTCTTCAGTCCTGGGCCATCAACTGCAACTGAGACTGGACCTTCACCAATGGCCTTCCATGGCCTCTTACAGTGCTAACCCTCAGCTTTTCTTCATGACATCTTCATGCCTTCAAAACCAGTACCAGCTGGTGACTCTTAGACACTATCAAGTACAGTAGCACTAGGTACAACCTTGGCTATCTCTGGAATGCAGCTTCTTCTTTGTGCTCCCAGAAAACATTTCCCAGAAGATTTCACCTCAGCGATGCTGGTCTCTTCTGAATCACCATTAATTTCTTAGCTCCAGCTAACCAGCATCAATTGTCCCAGTAGTCCCTTCAATTTTTTACTCTAAAGCCAGAGCCACATGGCTGAAGCTGCTTGCTGTTTACACAAACCATCACAGAAGAGAAAATGCTGAAGTGAATGTATCTTCCTAGCAAAGAACAAGAAGTAGCAGAGTGGAAAGGCCACAGTTAGCATTTCATGGGCTCCAGCTTAACTCTTAGAGCCTCATTACCCAGATGCACCTCCTCAGTTCCCTTAGCCATGAAGTACACAATATAAACAGCTGGACTATATAGGCTCCAACTAGGAGCTTCATAGATGACAGCCACCACTGTGGCCACAGGCAAGGTGTGAACATTTGTATCATGCAACTATATCTGGGACTATAATTTTTACGAAGTACAAAGTACACATAACGTTAAAAATAAATATGAGAGATTTAGTGATTTGTTCTATTAAGAGTTAAATATATTTGGCCTTATTGCTCCCACAGTTAAAAGTCCACACACAGAGAAACAAGTGTGCTAACTCCCAAACTAGTCAGAACTCCAGTGTAGTTTCTCTCATGATACTAAATATAAATGTGTGTATGTATACGTATATGCATGCACATATCCATCCCTCGACCCTTTCACAGAGACCAGTGTCTCAAAAAAAAAATATAAGAAAAGTTAAATCATAAAGTGAAACTAGAATTTACTCAAGAGAGTCATAAAATCAAATAGATGATGAAAGACCACTGGAGCCATTTGCAGAGCCTGGGAGAGATGATGTCGAGGCCCACACTGCCCAGCTTGGGGGCCACTGTGTCCCAGCCTGAGCTGCTGCTCCGGTCCGAGCATCAGGGTCTAACAAGAGAGAGAGTGGGGAAGGAGGGGAAGAGACACGAAGAATGGAGACAAGGCAGAGTGTCTGATCAAGCCTCTAGTCTCCTTTATTGAAAGGAAATCCTGGGTATTGATAGGCTTTGCCACATGACTTGCAGGTGTGGATACTATGTGCCCCTTGCAGCTGGGGGCACTAAACAGCAAACTAAGATATGTGGGATAAACAAGATGTTTATCAGAGTGTGCTCAGCTGCTGTAGGCCGTTGAAAACAAGTTTCTTGTCAGGGTATATGGTCCGAGATGGCTGCAAAGATGATAGCTGCTTTCTGCTAGGAGTCGGCCCCCAACAAATGAACAGCTAACAAAGGTGACAGCATATCAAGTTTCAGGATGACTTGTCCTCAAAGGACAAAAAGAAACCTTTAGAAAAAGTAAATAACCACAATATTCCTAGTTAACATGGTGTGCTTTTATATAGTAGTCAAGTATGTAGTAAAAAAAACAAACAAACCCACATGCTGTTCATGCACATAAAATTATGCCAAGGAAAATACTCAAATTCTACCCTTGTCCTTCCTCCCCACCCTCCTAGAACTCACTCTGTAGACCAGGCCAGCCTCTACCTCATAAACACCTCCCTGCCTCTGCTTCCTCAGTGCTGGAATTGGCAGTGCTCAGCACCACACCTGGTCCTTGACTTTTACTTTTTACCTGCTAAGCTGCTAAGTAGAAGATAATTTCAATTCTAATAATATAAATTTTCTTAACTGAACTACAGTCAACTTGTTTGTTTTTAAATTCTTCTTTTTTTATTTTTTATTTTTTTTTTTAGATTTTTAAACATTATACTCTCAATATCTGGACCAAGTTTTAAGTACTACTTAAGAAACTTTTTCATGGAATTATTCTCAGACAATATATAAAATTAAGCTTGTATAAAACTATTGAAATATTTAAACCAAAACTTATATTCAAATATATAACTTCACATAAAGTTTCTTTGGTCACATAAAGAATGAAACAGTATCACCAAGCTGAAACCTCACACTGGTGGTTTCCTATATATACTACACAAATGTATACATTTGTTTAGACAGTTGAGCCTGATCAGCTTCCACATGCCCTGGAGGGTCTTCTGTCTCCCATGCTCCTGGTAGCATTTTTAGCACAGTCATTAAGATGCAGCTTCGTGGTCACACATGGTGGCACACACCTTTAATCCCAGCCCTGGGAGGCAGAGGCAGGTGGATCTCTGAGTCAGAGACCAGCCTGGTCTATATAGGAAGTTCTGAGTCAGCCAGGACCACATAGTAAGACCTGATATCAAAAACAAAACAAAAACATGGCATGGGGCCCTTGTTTCTTTTCATGAATATATATAACATGATTGAGGACAGAGACTATGTTTTCTTCTGTGTTAGACTATAAGATGATGGGCTCATTGTATTCATGACATTTCCACTCACTTCTATTGTGTATATTGTTCCTATTTATCTTATGACTTTCCTTTGTCCAATCCCACTGCTCTGCTTCCCACATATATTAAAAAAAAAAAAAAAATCTAGCAGTTGCAGCACCAACTTCTTATTGTTACACACAGTGCAAAAACATGCAAACTTCTGTGAATGACTTCAGATCCTCATTTGTAACACAATAAATGGTCTGCTGCATCAAGACTCCTCAGTACATTCAAATGCTTCAGTTGCCTTTCCCAGGAACCCATCTCCTAAGACCTGTTCTGCTGAATGTGTCTTCTGACCTGCAGTAACACTCAAAAGCTGAACAGGAGCCTGCCCAGATGAGCAAGTTGAGCAGAGCCCCAAGGGCAGCCCTGGATGGTTGGTAAGCTCCAGGCGAGGGGCTGGCACCATGTAGCAACTCAGACCAAGAACATCGCTGCATGCCTAGGATGCACAGCTTGTTCCTGTACTCAGAGGTTAGAACCCAAGTTCATCTTAAGTCCATCTTCTTTGTTTCACGTCCCGCTGCCCCCCACCCCAGAGCACTGGAAGTTCAAATTTTCAGTGTCTTAAAGAGAGACAGAAGTATAATTTTTAAGTAACGAAATTCTTCATTAATTTTTCTTATGTACTGAAGATGAAACTGTAATTTTTAACTAATAAAATTATTTATTGTGGTATGTGTGTGTATGTATGTGTGTGTGTGTGTGTGTGTGTGTGTGTGTGTACATGCCACAGAGTTCATCTGTAGGTCAGAGGACAATTTGTGGAAGTCATTTCTTTCCTTCAATCATATGGGTCATGGGAATTGAACTCAAGTCATCAGGTTCAGCAGTAAGCACCTTTACCCACTAAGCAATCTTGCTGGCCCTTAATCATTAATTTCATATACAGTCAAAATCATCTGGATACTCAGTTAAGAATTACATGGAGATAAAAACACAATAAAAAACGTTCAGCCATAGACTAAACAAAGTCCCTCCTATTACCACTGACTTTTAACAGAAAAGTTTATGTTATGGATCAAAGTCTATTTTAAATATGCTAGCCCCAGAGCAGCTCCCAGTGTGCAGATGCTAGTCAGAGTGGCTGTGAGAAGTTGTTCTGACACCACTGTTCATTTAATTAGAACATGAAGATCCAGAAGATGGTGTTTGGTTTGAAAGAGTTGCTGACACCAG
Organism: Arvicanthis niloticus; assembly: GCF_011762505.2. Lineage (NCBI taxonomy): Eukaryota > Metazoa > Chordata > Mammalia > Rodentia > Muridae > Arvicanthis > Arvicanthis niloticus. The sequence continues at coordinate 102,444,226 of NC_047660.1, forward strand.
TTCCCCCTGACGGGGTACTATCTGAGGATCCAAGACTCAGGACAGCTTGATATAAAACTCATCTATCTCACCACCAGAAACAGATTTTCAAAAGCAGATGGTAGCATTAAGGCTGGCAGGACCAGTGTCTGCCCATCCTTGGCAGCACCAGCAGACCTACAGAGTGGTCCTAAAGGAGCATGAGATATGATAACAACCCGAAACCACCCATCTGTCCCGACAGTGAGAGGCTGGGACCAACAGTGACCTGTCTCCATCACCTACTGTTTCTGGCCCTGCTGCTCTGATCTCAACCCTAAATCTCAGGATTCCAGAACACGGGGAGTGAAAGGAACATGCGCCAGGGCCCAGCACTGCTTCCACCATCTGCTATGCATCCTTGGAAAATTTCTTAGATATATATTTAATATTTTATTGAATACCCGTGAGTCTCAATTACCACAGGGTTAACAGATTAAATGAGCAACCATGCACACATAAGGAATGGGTTCTGATGCAGGCAGTGCTCAGCCAGGGAGGTCTGCTGCATGGTGACCTGAAACCTAAGAAGTGCTCTTCTGTCTTTGCTAAACAAAACCCCCCTCAGTCCTCAGGTCTTGTATTCAGTTCCCTTGTGTCCTAACAGCTGCTTTACACTAGAAGAGACGGCTGCAAACAAATAGAAACTGCAATTGTCTTCAGCCATATAATTTCATCTGACAGGTATTTTTTAAACCTCAAAGTTACAACTATTACTTCTGGGTGTCTCTCCCCCCCCCCCCCATACACACACACAGAGAAGTATTTTTGATGGTGTTATTAAAAAGCTTTCATGTTTTTTAAAATAGAGGTTTGTTACATAGAACACATTGCAATGTCAATATACTCAATATCTTAGAGTATTTTATTAGCAGGGCTTAAATGAATTCTCAAGCAACACTGGCTTTTGAAATATAGCAAGCAAAACTGGTTTATTTGTTTGTTACACTATATTTGCTTTGTTTTGGCTTTGAGTAAGTTCATACTTTATAGGGACATTTAAACAGGCTTGTCTGTCATTAAAACAAACAACACACAACAACAACAAAAACAAAAAAATACCAGAAGTTCTGACAGCGCCCACAAAGGCTACCTGAAAAACATATGTTCTTTTCAAGTGGTTCTGACATGAGCTTTCTTCTTTCCTTCTACATGGATTCCTTCGTCTTTGAAGGTCTGTTTCAAAGGAAGAATTTGTACCTGTGTCAACTGTGTGGTCACAGATGACATAGTCAGAGGGGCCACAGGTCAGACCCGTGTGTGTTCACAAATCACGAGTCAGCAGGGTCACAGGTCAGACCTTCCATACTTACTTTCTCTATTCCTTTGGTGATCTCACTAGTTGATATTTATTTTATGAAATAGTAGTTGCTAACTGAGAGATCTGCAGAGAAGCAAAGGCTGAATGGACCTGAATGCCTCAAACCTCTGAAATGTAACTCCACCATATAACTAAGGCAACAGAGTCCCTTTAAGTCTCTCAGTCTACCTAACAGATACTGGGTACCAAGGACTTAAATACTTAAACCACTGGTTCTCAACTTTCCTAATGCTCTAATACAGATCCTCATGTTGTGGTGACCTTCAGCTGTAAAACCATTTTTGTTGCTACTTTATAACTGTAATTTTGCTACTGTTATGAATCATAATGGATATATCTGTGTTTTCTGCTGGTCTTAGGTGACCCCTATAAAAGGGCTATTCAACCCCTAAAGGGGTCTCAAAGCACAGGTTGAGAACCACTGGCTTAAACATTTCATATGGGTGTTCTTATCATCTTGCTTATGTGTTGTGCATTTACACATAGTTACAGACTCATAAATATAAAGGATGAGGGCCTGACATCCTCCCAGCTCTCTCAATGGGAATTAGCTCTTTATAAAATTAGAAGAGTGATCAGACTGGACAGGCGGGAAAGAGACACCAAGGGCAGCCAACAGCTTCCTGCGTCTCAGAGGTAATCTGCCTCTGCTCCAGCAATAGGTGCTGAGACTCTAATTACTCCTGTGGGTTCTCTATCTTGCCTGCTGTATGCATGAACTACACTTCCTCACCCCTTGCAGTTAAGTGAGACCACGTAACTATTTCTGTTGGACGAGATGTGGGCCAGGTCAGAGCAATGGACTTGAATGTGAGAGCCTCCGTCCTCTTCATCTTTGCAGCATCACGATGAACAAAGCCAAAGCATCAATTACAAGCCAGACAGTGGTCACCCAAGAGATTCATCCTCACATACCTTCCAACAGAACTGACGGAAAGGCTGCTGTCTTTTGTAGTCCATACTAAGGAAACTAAACACCATGCTGAAGCTTCAGCAATTGCTCTATCCTTTCTGAGAATTATCTAGGTGGCACAGAGGCCAGGGAGGCTGCAGGACCTCAGCTCCATCTTAGCACTCAGGCTCCCTCACAGAGCCTAGCCCACTCTTCCTATGTATTTCAGCCCACCTAGATGTTAGAAGGGCAGTGACTTTTCCATGGTATTTAAAATTATGCTTCTCATTATGATTACGATATACTTATTTCTCCAAAGATGTTCTCTGTTAGGTAAAAACTCTCTTCTGGGAACTGGAGGGATGGCTCAGAGATTATGAGTACTTGCTGTTTTTGAAACCCTAACATGGTAGTCCACAATTGCCTGTAACTCTGGTTCTCGGGTTCCGAGGCCTTCTTTTGTCCTTATGGGTGCCAGGATGCTCACGTTATACATATATGCATGCAGGCAAATATTCAACCACATAAAATATAAACAAATACATTAAAAAAAAAAATCTCACTTAGCTTTGGAAAAATCTCAAAATCCTTCATAGTACCGAGAAGCCTGACCTATTGTCTAACTTCCGCCATAAAAGCTAAGCATTCTCATTGTAGGTAGTAGCATCATGAATAAAAAGCCTTTGTCTTATGGGCTATTCTGTTCCAGAGAGGGTTTTATTATGTAGCCCTGGCTAGCTCTGAACATAGAATCCTCCTGTTTCAGCCTTATGAGTGCTGGGATCACAGGCTAGTGCCAGCATGCCTCACTAATGAGCTATTTTTAATGGTAGCAGGAATTCCTGAGTCTTTTCTTACAGAAAGCAGGTCAAACGGCAAGGTATCAACCGAGTAGAGACTAGAAGCCGGCTCAGCAATTAAGAACAAATTGTCCTTGCAAAGGAGCAGAGTTCAGTTTCCAGCATCTATGCTGGGCAACTCAACTGCTTATAACTCCTACTCCAGAGCACCCAGCACCCTTGCCTGGATCCTTAAGAATCAGCACACACACACACACACACACACACACACACTTGTAATTTCTAAAAATAAATAATGGACAAAGCATTTTTTTCCCCCAATGGTTGTTCACGACAACTTAAAAAAAACTCTGAAAATATAGAGAAGTCCCATTTGCTTCCAGGGTTATCAGTGTATTTTTAAAGTTTAATAATGTTAGAGGAAACACTGTCTAGTTTGGAGCAGTTGAGCAAGAACACAGCATTGTATGTTCTGCATGGCACAGTCATCAGTGAAACAGAATGTCTTAATAAACAGGAACTTGACAGCTAAGACAACAAGACTCTCGATCATGGAGGCGTTTTATATTCAGAGATTGCCACTGTCCTACGCAGCCTGCTGCACTTCACTGAAGCTATGTCTCAGTGTGGAGGAGAGTGCCACTGTGCAGGCTGCACATGCCGGGGTGACGGTGGTGACTGACAGCAAGCTCTGGACTCAAAGGAGCAGATGACAGGCGTGGCATCACACGTGTGTAGCTGGGACACAGTGACGCAATACACACATTCAAGAAACACAGGCTATGTTTCCACATTGTTGAGGGTTTTATTTTAATCAAACAAAGAACACTATTTGTCCATGTCCCATAAAGATTAACCATTGTTGAAACTAAACACAATGGCAGCGTTTCTTTCACTATTAATTATTAGCTTTAAAAGAAACACACTGTTAGAAAATGCCTTTTAGGGAGAGGGAAACCCAGCATTAGTGGGGCCTAAACACAACCTGAGAGCAGACTGCATTCCAGAGACAAGGCCTCCAGGGCAGCTGTGGGAGCTCCTCCCCTTTTCAAGTCTGTGTCAGTCTGTCACTGCCCTAAGGGCCTGAGGCTCTGCCAGCCTTTAGTACAGAACTGAAAAGAATCCAACATGGCACAGCAGCTGCTCAGAAAGGACTGGGAAGGATATTCTCAAAGGCAATTTAAATGTTTACCATAATTCATCATGTGGTGTTTCTCAGTTCTGATGCGTGTAATCTTAAGCTTCAGCGACAGTCTTCCTACACCCAATTTCTTCCATGACTATTAAATGTGTAATTATGCATGGCGTTCACATTCATTTTTAGGTATATGATATCTAAAACATGTTTTTGTGGTAATTACTGCAATTGAAACTGAGAAATGTTTTGTGATGTTATTTTTAATCCACATATAGTAAAAAGTAGGTAACCGAATGATAGATTTTAAAAAAAAAAAAAAATGTGTTGCGAGCAGCTGAATTCGGTAAAACACTGTCATTAATCTGCCCTAAATGTCAGTGTTTCCTAGATTTTAATGTCAGCACCAAAGAAAGAGTGACTGCTTCAGGACTGGAGTGTGCTACCATCCCCCTCTCTGCTTGCTACAGTCCCCCAGTTAAACTCATTATAAAGTCAGGGGCAACTCTACAATCCCCCAGTTAAACTCATTATAACTCAGTGAACTTCAGAGTCCGAGACAGAACTGCACCTGTGTGATGAGCACAGCTGGGCGGATAATCAGCTGGGGCAAATGTCTTCGCTCCTCTGCCAGTACCGCATGAAGACACAATTTCCATCACTTAATCTACCAGCTTGGGAGTGTCCACAAGTAAGTCCTCAGCAACACTGCCTTACAGTTTCTTCTCCAACAAATTTTCTTTAAAAACAACAACAATAAAACAAATGAACAAACACCACCCACCCACTTCTCTTAGACAATTATTGCCAATCTTGCTGAGCTGAGTTCTATCTCCAGAACCCACATGGTGGAAGGAAAAGAACAGATTCCTGTAAGTAGTCCTCTGACAGGCAGATGGACAGGCAGACAGATATGAGACATACATACACTGTGGCGTATACACAAGACAATCGTCTAATTACAAAACTAAAATACAAACTTTCTCCTAGCTCATTCTCATTCAACAAATACTTGGTGATATAGCAAACACACCCACCTGGAGGGGGCCCAGATTCTCATTATGATTCATTCTCATTCTCTCTCTCTCTCTCTCTCTCTCTCTCTCTCTCTCTCTCTCTCTCTCTCTCTCTCTCTCTCTCTCTCTCTCTCTCTCTCTCTCTCTCTGTGTGTGTGTGTTAGAGTCTCATTTATTCCAGGACAGCTTTAAAATCAAACTTTTGAAACTCACCTCCAACTCCTAAGTGCTAGGATGACAGGGATGGAGCCTAACACCTCACACAGCTCAAGGGATCAAACTGAAGGCTTTGTACAAGGCAGGCAAGAGCTCTACCAACTGAGCTACATCCCAGCTTGCACCCCAGTTCCTAAACCTCGTATGGGTTATACTTCTGAATGTGGGGGTGCAAAGAATGTGGCAACACCAAAGGTTTTGGATATGCCACGGCCAAATATAAACCCAAAGTCAAACCTGTACGAATTCCAACAGTCCTGGCCCACGTGGTGTTGCCTGGCTTCCACGTGGGCTTTGAACACATAACATGCCCTGTGTTCATGCTCCTTCTCACCAACACCAACTAATGCTGCCTGAGTCAGGAGCATAAAAGTTTCTGTTTTTATAGAAACATAATGCTAATTATGAAAAGCAAAGACTTCTAAACTTATCCTACCATTATTCCTTATTAAAAAATTAATATATCTTTGCATTAGATTATATTAGAATATTTGACTTTAAGGATTACCGTTTGGGTTTCTGACTTGATTTTCAGTAAGTGGGGGAGAAGGCTCAATGAATTTTAAAATTGCCTGGGGTTAGGATAGAATGTCATTAGGATTATAATCCAGTAATTTCTGAAAATATGAAGTGTTCCATAAAACACTTCTGACATTTTGTATAATGTATTTATGTGAATCAGGATTATCACATTGACAATTATAAAATCAAACCATATATCAAACACTGAAAAATACTGAAGATGTTCTCTGTGTCCTATCATTTCCAATATTCAGCCAAGCTTCAACTCTTTATGTGAAAAATAAGTGGGTATATGTTCCATATCAGTAAACAAGTTTGCTTCCTTATGCAATGGTCAGATTTTAGAACTATTTTAAGAGAAATTTTGTATGGCTTCTTAACAGGATGGTTTGATTCCTATATATAGTTCACAAGCCTTTACACGCAGAGTTCCAAAAACTCTGGGAGGAAAGGACTCACAAGCTCAGGGAATGGAGGCAGTATTAGCTTAGCAGTGGAGAGAAATATGAACAAAGCCACCAGCTAGGGTGTTGAGTCTGAAAGGCTGTGAGAAGAAACGGAAGGCACCCAAGGCTTTTGACATAAATAAATGACAGTTCTGAGAGATGCATTCCAAACCTACTGGCCTGACATTTGGATAAGCTGTTCAGCACCCAGCACAGGCCCTGTGGGCAGTCACCAGGCTCACCACTTACCTCCCCTGCTGTCTCTCACTGCCTCCCAAGCTCGAACTCACCACCCTCACCACCACTCACTGCTTTAAGGAAAGAACAATTTCTTCCTAAGGAAGAAACAATGAGAATGGATGGATGTTTGGACAGCGGAGGTGAAGGCAGCTGCCAGGCAGAAGCAATTATGCTCATGTGCATCTGAATATCTCAGAAGTTCTGAGATATTAGTCTACGCCATAAAAATCTGCCCCAAATCACACCGATAACAACTCTGATGACTGAGAGGCTCTGCAGCTGTTTTGTAGGAGCGTTGCTTTGCTTATCACAGTCCACAGGGGTTGTCCACTATGTGGCTTCTGCATAAGGTCCCCGGAAGCTTTTCAGAAGTCTGGGGTCTGAAGGAGGTGGTGACTTGTCTGCTACATTAAAGTGACCACAATCTGTTCTAGGTAACAGAAACTTCTGGGTCGAGGAAAGTTTAAGTATCTGCCAGAAGAAAAATATCTTCAGCAGCATTTAGTCCTAACCCTGAAGGTTTTATGAAAAAAACAGGACACAGAAGAAAAGAAGCACTAGGAGCCTCCAGTCAGTGCATCTGAACCTAGAGCTGCAGCAGTTTCAGAATAAGTGTGGATGGAGCCAGGATGGCAAGGTTACTGAGTGAGGCAGAACCTAGAGAGGAGAGTTAAGTAGGATATTAGGAGAGGAGCCTGTCTGAAGAACCGAGCAGCATCTGCAGACGCCATGTGCAGCCATGACGATACTTACCAGCAGCGAAGCTTAGGTATTAAAGCAGCAGCTACTCATAAATGTATCTACTGCAAAGGCCTGGGTTTTACTTTTAAAACATTATTTTAAATTGTGTGTGTGTGTGTGTGTGTGTGTTGAGGGAGTGCACACGAGTTCCTGGTGCAGAGGCCAGAAGAGGACATCAGATGGTTCCCTGCAATCAGAGTTACAGATGGTTGTGAGCTGTCATGTGGGTGTTGAGAATTGAACCTGAGTCCCCTAGAAGAGCAGCCAGTGTTAGGAATTGGGCAGCCAATGCTCTTAACTGCTGAGCCATCACTCCAGGACCAAGACCTTGTTTTTAAAATAAGGAAGCTGTAAATTTTAGTCCAAACTGGAATCTACCCAAATGTTCACACAAAATTGAATGAATGAGTTACTGCGTGTTCATAATATACTACACAGCAGAAAAATGAACTGTATACAGCCACATAAAAGTACACACACATCTCATAAACAACACAGGACAGAAGAGGCATCCTGTACATGGTGCACTACAATCCCAGAACAGCAAAAGGTCATTGGTGGGGCTCACCCCCAGCTGCCACTCTGTAGAACACACAGGAGGCGACAGAGAGGCCTGAGAAGGAGCTACCACTCATCTGTTCAGAAGCAGGTGCCGGGTGCTCAACCCAGGAAGAATCAACTGTTTTACTAGGACTGTGTACTTTTTGTGTTACAATTAAATTTATGTTAAAAGTGAGGTACATGTTCACTTCAGAAATTACAAAAAAAAAAAAACCCAAAATTTATCTTCTGTCCTGAATCATGCTTTTACCAGTTTAATGTTGCCATATGAATATCCTGTCATTTAATGTTTCATGATTATCAATACCTTTGCATGTTACAAGACATTTTTAAAGTAAGAAACATAATTTCTATGTAAATGTTTTCTCATTCTTAAAAATTATTTTTTATATTATACCTACCTCCCCCCTTTTGATATTAATTTACCCCCCTCTTTCTTCTCTCCAAACTCTTCTAACCCTCCATCTACCCTTCCTTGCTTGCTTTCAAGTTCTTGGGCTCTTTTATCATCAACTGTTGACATATGTATATACATATATAGTCCTAAGTCCATAACTACAACCTGTTCAGGCTGTATAATGTTATTTGCATGTACATTTTCAGACCTGATAATTTGATACTGGAACACCAAGTGGCATGCACTTCCACGTGGAATGCTAGTTCCTCAACTCTCAGCATTAGTTGGCTGTAGTTCTTCACGAAGGGCTGAGGCCTCCTGGGCTTGCCCTTCTCCACATTAGCAAGCCTGCTGTTCTCCTTCAGCTCATGCTTAGGTAGCCATGTTAGTGAGACTTCACAGATGTAGCTTCCAACAGTCCCAGGAAGACAAAATGTCAGAACCCCAAACTCCCTGATCCTTTCAGTTTTTCTGCCCCCTCTTTCAAACCGATCCCCGAGCCTTATGTGCAGTCATTGTTTTTAAGTGTATTCAGGGATTCAGTTCAACAACTATGCATTTTAACTGACTGTGGTTATTTGCAATGGCCTCTGATGTTGCACAGAGAAATTTCCTTGATGAGGGGGAAAGACAGTACTTATCTGTGGGCAAAAGGACAAATATTTAGATATAGTTAGAGAACATGCTGGCTTAGTAAAGTGGTGGTCAGAGGTTTTCTTCCAAGATTCATGACTTCACTAGCCCTGGCGAGGTTTCCAGTACCAGTTCCCTCATGTTAAGCAGGTTTGAAATCCAATTAGTCTAGTTACAGCCAAGATATGTGTGCCACTACTGCACCCTACAGTCATTCTGCTATGCTGGTTGTGCTTCATTGCTTTTATAGCAGGACAGATGGTTGGTTACCTCTCTCCATTGGAAGCCTGCATGGCACCTTCTGGTACCATGGAAAGCTAGTCTTCAGGGAGGAGGCAGCCAGGGTAGTTCCAGCTCAAGGGCCTCCCAGCTCTGGGTCTAAAGTGAAGAGTATCTTCAGCAATAGGGACTTACTTTCAACCTTTGGGGGACAACCGAGGGCATAGCAATAGCCTGTATTGTTGTGGGGTCTCTTTTACAACCCTGACCAACAACTCAAAGGAGGACTTCTCATGCCTAGTGTTCTAAGCTTTGGTAGACAGTCCTGGGAACATTGTTATCCTAGGTGGTAAAATGTTATTTAAATCATGTATGTATAATTATACACAAACATTATTATAGGGTTTATTTTAGGTAGATAATTAGTGGTACATTAAGGTATCCTCACTGATCTTTTGCCCTTCTCTCTCTTTTTGTATTTGTCTTAGTCAGGGTTTGTATTCCTGTACAAACATCATGACCAAGAAGCAAGTAGGGGAGAAAAGGGTTTATTCAGCTTACACTTCCACATTGCTTTTCACCATGAAAGGAAGTCAGGACTGGGATTCAAGTAGGTCAGGAAGCAGGAGCTGATACAGAGGCCACGGAGGGATATTATTTACTTGCTTGCTTCCCCCTGGCTTGCTCAGCTTGCTCTCTTATAAGACCCAGGTCTACCAGCCCAGGGATGGCACCAACCACAAGGGTCCCTCCCACCCTTGATCTAATTGAGAAAATGCCTTACAGCTGGATATCATGGAGGCATTTCCTCAAGGGAGGCTCCTTTCTCTGTGATAACTCCAACTTGGGTCAAGTTGACACAAAACCAGCTAGTACAGTATTTCTCCTCCTAATAGAAAGGGGCAAGCTGTAGAATATGTGTCCTGGTTCAAGGCTGGAGTGTAGGATAGATCAGGCTGGGAGAAATGTTGGATGTGCCATGGAAGGGGCCTGTAGGTCATGCAGGGTGGGCTCTGGCTAAATATTAGAAGTTGATTGCAGAGTAGACAAGAGAAGGACAGGCTAGGCCAGTGGACTGGATACGGGACCCAGGCTAGATTTAGCTGGTTGGGAAGGTGTACTGAGGGGAGGGTAATACAGACTGACCATGCTAGACCTTGGAAAAGGATGTGAAAGATAACTTTTTAATAATTTTCCATGTCAACCTGCTACCAACACCACAAGCCCCATTAATCCAACATGTTAACAGCAACAAGCAACAAGCTCTCCTGAGAAAATGTATGTCTGTAAATTACTTATCTTGAAGAAGATGTTGCTGTATTTTGTTTACAGTTCTAAAATAGAGAAAATGATGTAAAATTTTTTTCATGGGCTTGGGGCTTATTAAAGGACATTTCCTTTCATTTCTAGAAAATCTACATTATCAATTCAAGCCAATCTAATATCAACTTAGATTCCTCGTTATTTCCCATTTAAAAATGTATGTACTCTAGCTATCAAGTGCACTATTAAAAACTTAAAAATGAACATGTGGATGCATAATAAAGTTAATTAATACACAGTTGCACTACAAAATACACATGCATTCTCTGAAGGAAGGCATGGCTTACAGAGTTCAAGTTTAATCTATGACACAGGCTAGTTCATAAAATCAACAGAGATTAAAGTGAAATGTTTATAAAGCAGTAGGAGAACACTTTCCTCAGGGAGAGCTCTTCCCATCCTCTCTTCTGTGCCAAAATAGCCTGGAAGTTTAAAACCAAGTGCCCCAACCTCCGTGCCTGAACTGTTTCTGCTAATCTTTCCTCCCCCACAAATAACACATTTTCTTCATTTATAAAAAGTGGACAGGGTTAGTAACTAGGATTGCAGAGACTTAAAAAACTCATAGGTACTGATCTCTTAAAACAGTGCTCAGCACATAGTGACCCACAGTTCACAGCTGTCACCTCCACTGAGATGACATCAGCAGCAACATGGTCCAGGACTGACGTCCTGTTTCCAGTATTTAATGCTACATCTGGCTGGAACACAGAATTTTAGGCTACTGGCAACTTCTGTCCTTACATTTCAGTCTCCAATTAAGTGCTTCCTGGAAATACAGTATGCATTTCAAAAGAAGCACTCATCATTTTGTGGATGAAGATAATCTTATCCAACCAACAAGATAGTGAGTGAGAAGGCCTAAGGAAGAAACCCTCTCCCTGGAGAGCTGATCCCTCCTCATTCCTGGTCTCCAGAGTTAAGGCTGGGTGAGCAGAACTCAGCAAAGGAAACACAAGGAGGTTCTAGGAGGGGAAAGTGTGTTGTGTGCACAGATGGAGAGAAATAATTTATGTGTCTGCCCTAAAGATGGTCCCTAACACAACAGCTTCAGGGATGTTTCTGTGCCATTAGCAAAGTTAACAGGCACACAGTCCCAGCCTTCTAGCTTCCTAGACTTGCATACAGATACAAAAATGTATTTTCAGGGCTAGTCAAGAAGTGTTCCAGAGGTAGAGACTTTAATTAAAATAATTTATTTATTTTTACTGTTCCTACCATTGCTCATACGACATTTTTTTTCTGCCCCAAAAGAAAGAAAAAAATCACTTTTCATGGGTTTCTTCAAAATGTATCCAAGTTTCTCAAGCATGTACTTGAATGTAGGTAAATACATTTTTTCTTGGGGATTAGATGTGACCCTGCAGTTCACAATGGCAATCTGTAATTACAGTTATAATCATCAGCTGTTCCTACTTCATATGTTTTTCAAAAGCCTGTCAAGCAATCAAATGACAAAATAGGAACAGGCTATATAAGCAGGAGATAAAGCTATCTTCTTCACTCATCCAAATTCAGCTTATAAATACTTCGTATTTTAGATAAAACGTGCCTGTAAATAAATACAGAAAATCTAACAGTCTGAAAACTTGAGTTCCAAACACATAAAAAGGAAACACTTTACAACAGAGTAAGGAGTGGTTCACCACAATGTGCATATGCTTTATTTTATTACCAGCAGGAAAACTAAATGCTACCTTCAACATATGCTAAAGATGTGGTCCAGCAAATGGCAAGAGGGGCAAGTTTACCCATTCATTATGAGATTAATAAATGGAAATTTACAATATTGCTAAATGTTTTCCTTTTTTCACTTCTGTTCTTTTTTTTATATTTATAAAGAACTCAGTATCTCCAGTTTTCCCCAATAGTTAAAAAAATAAACTGAAACAAAATTAATCACTTGTACTTGTTTAAAAAACTAAAATAAAGCTGATTCTTGGAGCATAGTTACTAAACTTTAAGAATATATTCTGAAGGTACATGCTGCTGCCAACAGGAACAATACACTAGGTTCACAAGATAAATATTTATAAAGAGAATGGAATAGTGTATTCTCAAACAAGAGAAAAAATAAAAGCTCAACATTATATTGTTGGAAATTAATACACAACTGAGGGTAAACTGAACCAAGTCAAAACCACTGTATCATTGTCCTTTACATTGAAGAAAACAGTTTAATGAAAGGCTCTGGGCTTTTAAATTTTAGGTCTGAAGTGAGTATAGTCTTTCAAAAAGTTATAAATTAGCACAAGTATTCTGCATAGGATTGCCGTGTGCTACTCACCTAGGGTGCTAATCAGGGTCACAAGGCTAGCAATCAGGTCTGCTGTCCCGGTGACAGGCTGTGCATGTCCTCTGATGCAGTTCTTGCCTGGGGTTACATCCAGGACCCTGCCTGGCATTTAGCTGCCGAATCTCCACTCCTTTTGGCTGGCATGGGTCATCTTAGACTTAGATACAGTTAAAGATAACTCAGAACCTTGAGTTTGCTATTTTCTGGGACTACATGTCTGCCAAAAATACCATGAGTGCCATCCTTCTGAGGCCATCCTGTCAGAAAGTGCATGGCATCCACATGTGTCAAGGCCTTCTTAGTATGTGGTTGGTATATCTGATTCCTCTGTCAGGGTTTATGGCTCCGTTTGGAATCATCTTACCCAGGATTTCAGTTTCCCTCACCAACCACACTAAATAACTAAAATAAATATTACGTAGGTGACTTTTTTTTTTTTTTTTTTTTGAGCTGAGGACTGAACCCAGGGCCTTGTGCTTGCTATGCAAGCACTCTACCACTGAGCTAAATCCCCAACCCCACGTAGGTGATTCTAAAAACAACTGGGATGCTTTTTCTGTTATTTTTGAGATAAGGTCTCAAGGTATAGCCTTTGCTATGCTGAAACTCTATGTAGATCAGGTTGCCCTCATATTCACAGAGCTCCACCGGCCTCTGCCTCCCATTTGCTGAGACACTTGGGAGTGTCACTGAGTGTATTACTATGCAATTTATATGTTGAAATTGCACACTGTTCTGTGTAGCACAATTAACCCTCAGGCCTTTGTGCTTTGTCCCTCCAGCACGATTTGCCCCTCTAGCTGATGACTGTTAAGTACTTCATAGCCTTCTGGGCTCCTCCATGTTCAGCTCACCTGTGGTGGTGCAGGGCTGCTGTGCAGGTGACCCTGTCAATATGTCACAGTGTCCGTGTTAGTCTCTTGTCATCACACAGGCACTGTAGCATCCATCTTCTCATAAGAAAAAGGGTGATGACAGCACAAGATAACTTACTAAGCACACTGTTAAAATGGCATTATTAGTCATTGTTCATCTCTTAACTGTGCCTAACTTATAAACTACCTCAACACAGGCATGTAAAGATAGTAGGAGAAATACATAAGCCAGGTGTGGTGGGTCATTAGCCTCCATCCCAGCACTCAAGAGGCTGAGGAAGGACACTGCTCTGAGTTCAAGGCCAGCTCAGGATACAGAGAGAGACCCCGTCTCAATAAAACAAACCAATTAATCAGCCATGGCCTATAAAGGGTTTTTACCCACAATTTTAGGTGTCTGCTGGAGGTTTCTGAACATACCCACTGTGGGTGGATGTGTTAGTGACTATGTAACTCTCCTGTCTGTAAGCACACTGCTGTGCACTGATGAATAATTCCTGTTTGAAACAAGCATTACTGTGGAATTCCCCTATTTGTAATTTCCTTTTCTCATTGTTCTTCCTACGTGTATTAATTGAAATCCTACAGCAAGATGGAGCTATGTTTTATTTTATTCTATTGATTTTACATTTCTAATAATGTCTAAAAGTGTCCCTGATCTACCCGTGGAGAATCTGTGGGTGGCTGTGTGTATGCTGGATGCTCACATGCATGCCATACCATGCCAAACCACTGACCATATCACCAACCTCCTAGGCTCTTTTGACAAGCTCTCATCTTCTGAACATTCTTCCACTCTGGTGCTTCTATTCCATACTTTCTTTGCCTGTCCTGGGCTCTGCCATGTCTACAAGGTTGTGATGTGTGACAGAAAGAAACCAAGAGGTGGGCACTAAAAGTCCTCATAGCTGATGCTTTGATTTGCTTTTACTGCTCCTGGGTCCTTTAACACACACACACACACACACACACACACACATACACATCCCACATATAGTTAGTTCATCTGAGGACCACTGTAGCCTAACACCTTATTTCATCTTTTTTCTGGTATAAAAACTCAATTTTAATAATCATAATACAGTTAATTGCTCATTTTAGAATATAACAATTTCACAACTGTCACCTGTTAGACTCTGCAGTGTTTCTAACAATCTGTGTAGATTGCATTTGATCCTAATTTACACAGAGTCGATGCTCATCCATTCATCCCTCAAGTCTCCCAATGAACATCACTGCCATTCCTTCCCGTTTGGTGGTACACAGCAACATCAGGAAGACTATGGCGTCATTTCCTCTCGGTTACCAAGGCCTGCCCACTGTATCTCCAAGTAGCCCTTAAACTGCTTACTTTTCTCCACAGCAACCCTGCTCTCAGGTGATGTGCTATCGGCAGCCATTTCCATTCTCCCCCAATTGAGTGAGTCTCAGGCTGTGTCTATGGCTTTAAATACACATATCTGTTTTACCTTCTGTCTTTTTCTCAGTCTCAGACACAATTTTAAATATACACCACACACTCTGACTTCTCCCTATCTGCCTAGCTTCTAGTTGCACACTGTGCTCCTCGCAGTCTCTATGACAGGTCTGTACAGTCCTCTCCTGAGCTCTGCCTCATACCCCAAGTCCTATGCCCTGTGTTCTCACTGTCCTAAAGAAGCATTGCCATGCCAGTCCACTAACTTCTAAACATTCTTGAACTTTCACTTAAGTACCTCCTGGTAAAGTTGTCCCTGAACCCTCAACCTGGGGTAGCCTCCTGGTTGTGATCAGCCCAAAGCACTCGGCAATTCTCTTTGGTAATCTGTGCTAAACATGTTGATAACTACTTCAAATCGGCCTTCTTAGTCAAATCACACTTTCCAAGGACACAGACTTTGTATTTTTTACTGTTATAGACCCCAGGCCCAACAGAGAACACATGCCACAAGAACAGAGCTCAATCGATGCTAAATAAATACCTAAAAAATGAACCACAACATGCAGAAAAAATTAGGTAGTCAGGCATGATAGTAAGCCCATAATCCCAGGACCAAGGAACTGACAGGAGCATCAGGAGTTCAATGCCAACCTACAACTCAAACATCTAAGTGCTGAGCCTGTTGCTTAGTGGCAAAGGACTTGCCTAACAAGGACAGGGCCCTGTCTGGATTCTCAGTGTGAGTGTATGTGTGAGCTCACCTGTGTCTACACACACACACACACACACACACACACACACACACACACATTTATAGAATATTTATATTTGCAGTAAATAATAATAATTCATATTTGAAGTAAGAAACTACAAATTTACACAATTTCTATTCTGCCTCTGTTGTTGTGATCAATAACAGGACCAAAATCACCTTGGAGAATGAAGGGAGCAGCATCATGAACCTGGAGGCAAGAACTGAAGCAGAAGAGGACAGCAGCCCACTGGCTTGCTCTCCAGGACAGCTACCTGCTGGCTTGCCCTCCAGGGCTCCTCCAGCCTGCTTCCTTCTAAGAGCCAGGACCACGGTGCCTAGGGGTATTAAAGCCAACAGTGGGCTGGGCGCCCCTCCATCAATCATTAATCAAGAAAATGCCCCACAGACATGCTCACAGGCCACAACAGGCTGGAGGCCATTCCTTGCTCGAGGATCCCTCTCCCAAGATGACTCTGCTCTGTGTCAAGTGGACAAACATTATTAGCTTAACACATTCAAAATGATAATCTTAAAATGATAATCCATGCAGTTATTGTAAACCATGGAATTAGTTTTCCTTTTATGATTTCTGCTTGATTCCTTTCAAAGGGAAATTCAGGCTCTTTGTACATATTCACGTCATTTCCTTGTTACTGCACTCTGTCTCTGATTCACTAGTGTCTGGCCCAGAGGCTGGTTCATACAAACATTCTTACTTCTCTCTTGTGTGAGTACCTATGTAGAGTGTGTCCATAGGTGTGTGTCGGCATGTGTGTATGTGTATACTGAATGGCTTCCTTGATCACTCTCCACTTTCTTTGTTGAGGTAGGGTCTCTTGATTGGACCTGAAGCTGGCTGGCTGTAGCTAGTCCAGTTGGTCAGCTTTCCCTGGGGAAACCCTTCTTGGGCTCCTGAATGCTGGGATTAAGGGCATATGCCACCATGCACCATAATTAATCATTAATTTCTAATACAAACATTTATGATTTTTGAGTATTGCTGCTTTTAAAGGGATTAAAATGCTAACATTTTTTCTTAATTTGTGTCATTGGGACTGCATAGATAGCTTCCTGGGTTTTTTAAACGATTGTATCATGCTCTTCACAGTGAACATTCATATAATGCTTCTTGGAGCAATAAGAATGTATTTTTATATAAATGTATTTTTATGTAACTTGTAACCCAAATTTGTGAATGCAGAACCATGTTTATGTTAAGCGCTTCTAAAACTCCAACGAATGATGGTTTATATGTGCCTGCTAATCCAAAAAATTATATTGTGGTTTTTATTTCAGAAATCTACCTCAAAACATCTACTTCCTTGACTTGGTTAGAATAAATATCTGTCTTAAAAATCTATATAGAGAAAGAAAAATCATCCCAGTAGAGTACTGAAAACTGCCCGCCCTCCCTCTGGACATCTCTTGCTGCAGCAGCATCTACACACCCTCCCTGGATTAACCTGGGATAATAAAATGATGGATGGAACGACTCCTTTCTTTACACTACAAGGATTCACTAAAGGCTTCAGGAAGTGCACTTAAAACCATAAAATGATGCACGTCACAAACAGCAAGGAAAATGAAGATGCCCGAAGGACAATGCAAATGGCTAGATCAGCCAAAGAACCAGAAAACAATTTCTTGAGCAAGCGCGCGAGCGAGCGCGCATGGGCACGCGCACGAGAGAGAGAGAGAGAGAGAGAGAGAGAGAGAGAGAGAGAGAGAGAGAGAGAGAGAGAGAGAGAGAATGTTAGGCTACAGGGTCTCTTGCTGGGACCTGGGATCACAGAGTAGTTTTGGATGAGTGGCCAGAGAGCAGCAGGGATCCGTCTGAACAGTGCTGGGAATGAACCCAGGTCCTTGTGTGCACATGGCACCCTTGTTAACTTAACCATCTCTTCAGCTCTTCTCATTCACGTGCAGATTTAATGTGATCTTTGCCACAGTTTTTGATGCCCCAAAGACTAATTTTTCCTCAAATTTGCATGCAATAATGACTTACTGCACCATTACGATCTCTACAAACAGACAAAGAAAAAAATGAAAATTACTTGAATTTTAAATGGAAAAGACAGCTAATCTGGATAATTCAGATCTCAGTAGAAAACCTCTCAGCTTGAATCACACAGATAATTGCTCCTTTCCAAAGCCTATGTCTAAATGAGCTCCTGTCCAGAAAAATAGCACCTTAGTGCAAAGAACAGTGCAGTGCATATCTGATGATGAATGCATCCCTATACATACTAATATAGCTTAGTGAATGTTTGCATGATTTTATAAACATTTTTTATTAAAAAAAATGTGCCTAATGGCAGCAAATACATTCTACATGATTTACAGGATTCTTTGGAGTTATAACTATGATTTTTTTTCATGTAACATATCTTGTTTTAATTTTTTTGCTCATTAAGAGTGAAATGAGTTTTTGATCTTAGCCATTCTGACTGGTGTGAGGTGGTATCTCAGGGTTGTTTTGATTTGCATTTCCCTGATGACTAAGGATGTTGAACACTTGAATGGCTTCTCGGCCATTCAAATTTCCTCAGTTGAGAATTCTTTGTTTAGCTCTGTACACCATTTTTAATAGCCTTATTTGGTTGTCTGGAGTCTGATTTCTTGAGTTCTTTGTATATATTGGATATTAACCTGTATCGGATGTAGGATTGGTAAAGATCTTTTCCCAATTTGTTGGTTGCTGTTTTGTCCTATTGACAGTGTCCTTTGCCTTACAGAAACTTTGCAATTTTATGAGGTCCTGTTTGTCAATTCTTGATCTTAGAGCATAAGCCATTGGTGTCCTGTTCAGGAACTTTTCCCCTGTGCCCATGTGTTCAAGACTCTTCCCCACTTTCTCTTCTATTAGTTTCAGTGTATCTGGTTTTATGTGAAGGTCCTTTATCCACTTGGAGTTGAGCTTTATACAAGGAGATAAGAATGGATTGATTTGATTCTTCTACATGCTGACCTCCAGTTGAACCACCACCATTTGCTGAAAATGCTGACAGGAGCCTGATATATCTGTCTCCTGAGAGGCTCTGCTAGAATCTGACATATACAGAGGCGGATGCTTGCAGCTAACCATTGAACTGATCATGGGGTCCCCAATGGAGGAGGTAGAGAGAAGACTGAAGGAGCTGAAGGCGCTTGCAGCAATGGGAAGAGCAACAATACCAACCAACCAGAGCTCCCAGGGTCAAGACCACCAGCCTGGGAACACGCATGGATGGACTCATGGCTCCAGCTGTATATTCAGTGGAGGATGGCCTTGTCAGGCATTGGTGGGAGAGGAGGTCCTTGGTCCCATGAAGGCAGGATGCCCCAGTGTGGAGGAATTAAAGGGCAGGGAGGGGGGAGTGGGTGGATGGGTAGGGCACACCCTCATAGAAGCAGCAGGAGGGGGGATGGAATAGGGAGTTCCTGGGGGGGGTGGGGAAAGAGGATAACATCTGAAATGTAAATAAGTAAAATATCCAATAAAAAAATAAAAAGAGTGAAATGAGATCCTGATTGCTTTTTATACATTGACATCCATGTATGTGTGTCCCCCCCCCCCACACACACACACCCTGAATGATGGCTACACACCAGCAGCCACATTATTAAGTGATAAAGACAGAAGGCTTAGGAAACACAAAAAGAAAAAGTGATTAAATGACAACCTTTCCAAAATCTCGTAAGTCAATAAAAATACTCACTCTAAAAATATTAGTAAGCTTTACTAAAATAATAAAGAAAATAAAGTAAAATAAAATAAATGTGGTGGCCCATAATCTGAGCATTCAGACATAATCTGAGACAGGAAGATCTTTACAAATTGAAGGCTATCCTGGTCTACCTAATGAGTTCCAGGCCAACCTGGACTACAGAGACTCTATGTCATTACCTTCCCTATCCCTAAAAACCCTTTCTAAGCCCTTTGAGAAAAAAGTCAGTATGTTTTTATTATTAAATATAAGTATCTCGCCATTAGAAGGCAGGTGGCACTTTCACTCGCATCCTCTTTGGGAAGCTGTCTCTTGTCTATGAGTGATCTAACTAATGCTCACTGTCCTATGAGTACGAAAGTGAGCAAGCAACTGAAATGCCTAACAATGCACTTGAACTTTCGAACATCTTTCAAATATGATCTTAATTTGAATATCAGGTGCCAATGTCTACCGGCATCTTCTTCATGGGTAGTTAACCCGTGAGGTTTGCTTTAGCCATCTGTTGAATGGGTGGTATTCAGTGGCCTCTGTAAACTGTGAGCAACTTCCAGACACTATTATTCATGACGAGCATGATGCAGGGTCATGAACAGTTTCAGGTAATTTCCCTGTGTCATGCATCACTCAGATTGCTGTTGTTAAAACAAATAGAATGCTGGGTCTCGTTTTCTCTTCTAACTAAGAAAATTGAGTTAAGTATTTGAGTTCTGTGGTTTAGAGTGCTAGGCTCATGTTGTGCTACTTAGGAAATATTTCAAGGGAAAAGAGGACAATTTTCTCAAAGTTCAAATAGCTCACCGCCACTGACAGTTGGGGAGCATCTGCCCCCAAAGCCATTCAAACATAGCTTGGAAGGCAAACGTCTCAGGCTATTATCTGGGGATAGTTCTTATTTCCAACCAGGGCTGAACTCGTGACCAGTAGGGCTGGCAGAGGGGAAGAGGGCCAAGGGTGAGCATCAGTGTTATGCTTTTCTTACCTGTAACTAAGTGTGTAGCTGCACTTCCCACAGCTGACAAATACATGTGTCAGGCATCAGTGTTTAAAAGCAGAGTTGCAGAGCAGTTTTTACAAGGTGTTGAGTTTCTTTAAATTATCAAAATGATTTCAAGGTTCAGTGAAACAATATATTCCCTGGGTAACTAGATAGTTTTGTTCAAATATAATCATAATTTAATATCCCACAATTGCAACAAACAGGAACAGCCAAGATGCCAGAGAGCTCAGTTCTTACCTTCCAGAAATGTAGCACATTCCTTTGTCCAGTTTTCTGTCACAACCTTTGTTCTTCCTACTGTTATTTACAGTAGGACTTGCTAGTCTTTCTTTAAATGACCACAAAGACCATCAGTGTTTGTGATCACATGACTATAATGTTCCCTCAATTACTTATCTTTAATTACCATCACTTATCTGAAATCATCCTTTCAGAAGTGGCAGGGTCTAAACAACACAGTACACTGGATACATAGAAGACACAGCAATCTCAGCAGATTTTTTTTCTATAATATTTCCCATGTATTGAAGAATTAAAGATCATTATTTCTAATCAATACAAGGTAATACAGAGAGAGGGAGGGAGGGAGGGGGAGGGGGGAGAGAGGGAGAGTAGGAAATTAATTACCAATTCCATTTATTTTATCTTGTAAACCATTATTTACGTGTATGTGTCTATGTGTATGTGAGGAGGGCATATTGCCACAGTATGTGTATGGAGACCAAAGAACAACAAGTCTGAGTCAGTTCTTTTTATTAAGTGTGTACCAGGGATTAAAATCAGATTGTCAGGCTTAGTGACAAGTGTGTTACCCACTGGGCCACCCTATTTGCCTTCAATTTTATCTTTTAAGAGATTAACATAAAATGTAACTGAGAAGCTGCTCATGGCGGTGTCTCCCTGCAGCTTTCCACTTGGGAGGCTACTACAGAAGAACTGCCAGGGGTCTGACTCTGAACTTGCTTTTGATTTACTGTCAGAGTCCAAAGAAACACCCTGGATGCCATGGGTAGAAAGAGATAAATCATGAAGACAACAACAAAGCCAAGTGGCTACGTTTGTGTCAGATAAAGTGTATTTAAAATAAAGAAAATTGCCAAAGGCAAACAAGGAACTTCATAATAACAGAAGGATCTCGGTCTTGGGGAAAAGTAGCATATGTATTCACCGAAATAGAGTAAAGGAAGATAAATCTAAAAGTGTGCTTGGAAACAGACAAAAACGGTGCACAGAAACTCAAGAAGGCAACTAAGAAGCAGCTAAACAGCAGGATATGACTTACAGGTTCATAATACTCCACCACTAATACTTACAAGAGCCTATAAAAAGCGGTACGAAACTTTTTGTTGTTGTTGGGGTTTTTTTGTTTGTTTGGTTGGTTGGTTTTTCGAGACAGGGTTTCTCTGTGTAGCCCTGGCTGTCCTGGAACTCACTTTGTAGACCAGACTGGCCTCGAACTCAGAAATCCACCTGCCTCTGCCTCCCAAGTGCTGGGATTAAAGGCATGTGCCACCACTACCCAGCTTAAAGAAACTTTCAAAAACTGAAACAAATTAAAATCATAGAGTGTCTTTTCCATTTTAAATGAGTCAAAGTAGAAATTGCTAGATACCCAATGGGAAAATCTTCAAACAATATATGATGAATAATGCATGTGCCAAAGATGGTTATTGACTAAGTCAAATAAAGACTTTATTTTCCTTTATTTAAGGAAAATAAAAAGCCAAATAAAAATGAAGACACACATTGTTAAACTGTATGAGGTGGGAGGGGGGCATACCTCCAGACCCATCACATGTGAGCTGCTCCTGGTATGCTTCTGACCTTACAGTCTCCACTGTGGGGTGGGATGCTAGATATTGGAGAAACTTGATTCACTCACACACTCATGTCACAATCAAACTCAACACTGTCAATCAGTGATGTTATTGTGGCTATCCCTGCCATTGATAGGAGCTGAGAAAATGACAATGACTGTAGTTTTTCTTCCCAAAGCCCAATCTGATCGGAACGTGTGTGTGTGTGTGTGTGTGTGTGTGTGTGTGTGTTGGGGTGTGGGTGGGGTATGTGTCTATCCCCAGAAGTTTAAAGAAGACACAGTGGCATAATATGAACTGGTGTCCTGACTGACACCAGGGGCAGGCAAAGAACACAAGGCTTTTCAAAGCTTTACACTACTGGGTTTGGTAATGATGTCCAACACAAAAAGTACCAGTTGCTACAGAATCCAAAACGGATACTTAGAAATAACTCAGTGTGTAAGTAACAATGCCATTCTAACCTTTCTCCATATTATCAAGTCATTCCTTATCTATTATTATTAAGGGATAATAAATAAGCTCTCTGGGTGAGACAATGTAACCTCAAATGTGTGTCTGTGCCAAGAACTCTAACTTTGGTCTGATCTTAGCAGCAATTATGTAAACACATAGAACAGCAGCACTCCAAATATTTCTCCGAACTTGTTTAGCCCAGAATGAATCTAAGTCCAAGGCCGGTGTATAAACTGTGGACAGTAAAGGGGGCACTGGACTCTATCCTCCTCCAGAGAAAGTCCTCTACCCTGTCTAGACCTCTGGCCTCAAGTGCATATATACACATACCCATGAGCGCATATACGCACACAAATGAACACATACACACACACAAAATCACATGTGCATGAATTCTTATATTAAAATTTTGTAGCAGTAAGCACTAAAAATTACATCAAAAGTCATCCTGCACATTTAAAAATAAAATTTGTAATTTAAAATTCAATACCCCCCCCCCCCAGTGACCCAAGCAAGCAATTAAGAATGGGGCCCTGGCCAGGAGCAGTGGTAGCACTCTGAGAGGCAGGGCCTAGGGGAAGGCAATGAAGTCTCTGGACCACTGAAGCAGATACTGAGATCCTGTCCCCTTCTTTTGTTTCTGTTTACTTCCTAGCTACCTTGAAGTGAGCAGGTTACTATGCTTCAAGTTCCCATTCAAAAAAGCTGCCTCAGCATAGGCCACAGAGCCTCAGAAACAGTGAGGCCCAATAACACTTTCCCTCCTTAATCTCATCATCATAGGTACAATATCACAGAGACAGAGCGGACTGACACAGAGTCCAGCCTCCACTCCAGCAAGTAGGAGCCAGCTGAGCACAGCACAGTGTGAGCATTGTCTTCGGTTTAACCAGTGTTGACACAAAGAGGACTTGTGATGGAGGCACAACCTTACAGCTCGATGACAGAGGGCTAATTTACAGACTCAAAGACACAGTTATATAGTACTTCTGAGAATTATTTAATCTTTTATTTCATGAGTCAGGAAATCTGGCTGTCTCAATTACTAATATGCCTTAGTTTTATTTGCCAAATTATCCAGAAATGTTGCATGTATTTTCATGTTAGGCTATAAAAAAGAAAACCTTTGTTTTCTTCCATATCTGTATTATGAACACTGTCCTGTTTAATTGGGATAATATATGAACCAATTATCATACAAAAAAGAATAAAATAAAAGTCCACAATTACAGTTCATGGAACCAACCAAAACCTTTATTTGGACTTAAAAATCAGAAACTCTGCTCCCCACCTGACTCCCAAACTATCCAAGAAAAGAAGAGAGGAAATAATTTCAGTTATCTCATTAAAACATACGCAGTTAAGCAGCAAAATATAGAAAGAACAGAGTGAATACTTTCATTTTCTACATTATTTTTGAGTAAATATTTACTACATGAAATATACATTTTATTATTAAACCCAACCCGGCATCACCACCAAATAAATGTTATTTTTACTGTGATGTCTTGATATTTGGGGTTACTGTTTGTTTTCCTCATCCTTTGGTAAGTAACAAAGACTGAATGTAGGGCCTTGAAAACCCTGGGGACTGAGCCCAAGACCTCATGCCTGCTACAGAAGCACTCGACCACTGAGCTACACCCTCAGCCTTCAATTCTTAAAACTATAAATGATCCAGTAATTTTCTTGTGAGTGATCAAACTCCTGTGTGCCCAGACAACTGAAGCCTCCTGCAGTGTTCTTGTGATGGGGAGGCCTCCTCCTCTCTGCTTCCCATTACCAGGGAGCTTGCAAATCTAGTTTTTATCAGGACTGGTCCTAGTTGGGGGCAGAAAGCAATTCATGTTGTTAAAATATTTATGGCTTCATTTCAGTTCCAGTGCAGTTTGTTGCACAGACATAAAAGCCACCATCTTTATTGTATGTGCCCAATTCTATTATTCATTATATAACATACAATTCAGCAAAACACAAATGTATAAAATAATAGTCAGAACACCTCGGGACTTCGTTCTTTGTAATTTTTCTTCCCTAAAGAAAGATGTGGAGGGAAAATTCGTGGGAACCCAAGGGACATTTCCTGTTCTTCTTTCTTGTTATGTGGGTTAAGAAAATTCAACATGAATCCTTCCTTACCTGTGATACGTGGAGGCAGAAATAAAGAGGACACAGACAGTAATTTATATTCTTAATTTCCTTCATATCTAAAATATAGGAAACTGTATCTAACATGTAACAAGACTGAAAAATGTGCCCTCCTTTTCTAATCCAGTTTCTGATCTAGATTAGAGAGGACAGGAGCAGACACAGTCAGACCCATGTCATGCTGCTGGAGACACAACTCCCCCAACACCCTGTCTAAGTTACAGGCAGTCTAGTTCTTTCAAAACTTACTTGGGGCAGTCAAAACTTAGTATTTTAAAAATTTAAACTATTAAAATATGAAAAATCCTATTAATAAAAATTTAGTTTTTATTAATAAACATTAATACAAAGATGACAACCCTCAACTGGTAAAACTTTATTTTTCATAAAAACTAACTTTCATGAATAATATTTTCAGTAGAGTCGCACATTCAACATATGCAACATCGCAGTGAGACTGCTCAGCTCAGGTCTCAAGAGACACAGGCAATAAAGAGGAGCAGCAATAAACTGAGTACCAACTGACGAGTCCAGAATAGTCATGCCATGAAAACAACAAAAATGTAAGACTGTCTAGGAAAGCTT
Organism: Arvicanthis niloticus; assembly: GCF_011762505.2. Taxonomy (NCBI): domain Eukaryota; kingdom Metazoa; phylum Chordata; class Mammalia; order Rodentia; family Muridae; genus Arvicanthis; species Arvicanthis niloticus. The sequence continues at coordinate 102,469,764 of NC_047660.1, forward strand.
CCCCACTGCACAGCTACCACATAATCTGGGAGCTGTGTCATCCAGCCTGGACCGTTTACAACCCCCCGGCAAGCCTGGTACACACCGTGATCATCCACTTGAAAAACTTGAATCAGGGCCATTCTGCGTCTCCAGGCTAGGGTCAGCCAACACTGCAGGGGGAGATGAGAGGCAAGGACAGAAGGAGGGCAGAGGCCGGTCAAGGGTACTGTGGCAAAGCAGTCTGAGCTTAGAAGGTGACACCCGAGCTGCAGGGAAAGGATACAAGTTTGCTACCAGGGGGCGCAATGAGCCAAGTCTGACTCTTTCACCTGGGCTAGCTTTAGAGGCTTGCCAATTTATTGCTCATAAATTCTTTTTATAAAAATCAATTTCTTTCAAGAAAAAGTTCTGACCTTTGGGTTTCAGATTTTGAGGTCGGGGGTATTTGGATTATAAAGCATATGCAATATTTCATTATCTGGGAAACATTGTCATCTGACTGACTTCAGGCCAGCACTCAGACAAGCCACACTCTGTATACAGAACTGTGTCAATGAACAGATTCAGTCATTATTTGTTAAGGCCTAATAAAGCTTGACACTAGAAAATCTTGACACTACGGTACATAAAACTTTATTTATGCTAACTATTAATAACTTAGTTTCTGTCTTACCGAACCATAACTGTTAAGAAAAGAAATACTTATCAAAAAACACAACTTTCTTAGGCCTCATAGCAATCAATTAAGCCTAAAACCAAATTATATTAAATAGATGTCAAGTTAATGCTAGACAAAAGAATTACAATGAATTGTAAAGATAATCTAGGATGTTTCCTGGTGCTTCTGGATACATGAATGAATTAGTAGACATGCTGTGGTTTTCTTCTTTCATTAAGTGCACAAATCAGCAAATTTCATAACCTTTATGGAGTCACTTGTTGCATCATAGTGATACGACATAAAACCCAAGGCTTACACATGTCTGACACTGGACAAGCACTGGCAGTGAATGCACACACAGGGAAGTAATCGCTACCTGCAAATCCTTTAGGAGCTTTAGGGAAACCACAAAGATACTCTATAATTACATCAAAAAGCAGTGCTTCTGCAGGGTGAATTTAGAGAAATTTGGGCCTATTCTCCATAAACCCAGAAAGTATAAAAAGCTAACTTGCATGAATATATTCTTTAATAAGCTGTACACATAACCCTGTTAGCCTGTTCAACTCAGAGACCCACGGCCCACATGACAGTGCTTATGCCAAGAGGTGCATTGCTGTTAGTTCATTATGTAAAATCCCACTCTCCAGCTACAAAAGCCTCAGCTCTCCTGATGCAACTTATTATTTCAAGAAAGTTTTACTTAGTGAAATTAAATGTTATCATTGTTCTCAAAACATTTAAGTTTTTCATGTTTCATTGTGTAAGTGCAAAGAACTATCTGTTGAATTAGGAAAAATTTGGCCTTTGTGACAATGGGTGGTGAAAATTTTCCAGTAGTTGAATGGGTTGGAAATTGACACCAACATCAATGGAAATCATTCCTGCATGATTACAGTGTGGAAGACTCATGTCATTCCAGCCTTTTCTCTGGGTGGTTCTTTAAGAACCACCCAAGGGCAGGATTGCTAGTGTGGTGATAAAGGAGCTTAAAGCAACTCCTCCTTTCAACACAGTAAGACCATCTCTGGAGACTGATCAAAAAGCCTACAAAAACTATGAAGCATTTACTCAACTAAATCTTGATAAACTGCTTATTGCCAAGGGGAGCTAAGCTATTCCAACCAGGGGCTTGCCCAGCCATCCCCCAGCTCCTTGCATGGAAGAACTGCCTTCATAGGTCACCAGTTGTTCTCATCTCCCACAGATCCCTGGCATAGTAAAGTCATTCTTGGTGGTTAAGCAGCTGGTAACATGAGCATGTGTATGACATCTCAACTGCTGTTCCGAGAAACCTACCCCAGGCAGGTGGCAGCAGCCAGGAGCTGCCTGTTCTCCCACCCACAGCCCGATACAGCAGGCAGGGTAGCAGGGTCAGCTCCTAGCTCCAACATGCTCACACACATCTGCTCATTATATAGGTCTAGGTAGGGTCCCAGGGAAGAACAAGCCCTCACAAGTGCCCAGCTCTTGTTCCACATGCAAGTCCCAGGAGAGTATGTACGCATGCTTTATAGATTGGCAGCATCCCATTCCTTCCAAGAAGCCAGGCTTTCTCTGGGTCAGACTGTGAAGCAATGTATGCTCATAAAACAAAGGCACAATCAGCTAATGTTATGATGTGAACTGTGTCACTACAAAACTGAGGCCTTAACACCTCTACCAAATCTATAGCCCCTTTACATGGACATGGACCTACTGGATCAGTAATTACTGGTCAGTCAAAGTTAAGGTCATCAGAGTGAGCTCTGTCTCATGACTGGTAATCTTATAAAATATGGGCACACACAGAGACAAACATACACAATCACATGAAGAAGGAATCCACATGAATTCAGAGACAGAGGCATCGAGCAAACACCAGAAGCCAGAAAAATTGAGAAAGAATTCTCTAAAGGATTTAGAGAAACATAGCACTGTGCAATATTTGATTCTGGATTTTGCCTTCAGAATTATGATGTAGTAAGCTGCCAAAATGACAGTTCCACTCTTGTGGCTAGGCTGCACGTTCTGAGTAGCAAATAGAGCCCTATGTATCCAATCAACTTTGAAGTCTGTTATATAGAAGAAACTAAACTAGACTCATACATATACACAGTATGTTGTATTACTCTACTCAAAACATCAGTGGCTGACACATCTATAAGGACCAAAGAAGCCTAGATGTAGGGAACTAAGAGTAATTGAGTACAGTCTTTCTTCTTAAAGGGACAATGCACAAGTGAGTAAATGTACTAAATTAACCCCATACTTTTTTGGAGTATGAATTACTATACAGTATGGGATTTCCTCTTATTCTTTTATTTAGGATTTCATAAATGATAAGGGAATATTTTCTTAATAAGGCTAGTGAGGAAAAAAGGAGGTGGACAGAGAGGAGGAGGAGCAGCAGCTCTCCAGCCAAAGCCTGTGTGGAACTAGAATGGAATAACACCTAAATGGTATAGAGAGCAGTGCAGGCCTACAGCTTACAAGATCTCAAGGTGATGCTGATAGCTTAAATTCTACCTATATGCACAGGGAAGAAGGAATTTCAAGGGGAATTCTGCTGATAGAGTTACTAGTGGACTAGATGTGAATAATTAAGAGGAGGCAGCTTATAATTACAGCAACAACCAAACAGCACACAGTAATGCAAACCTCTGTACCTCAAACCAATATTCTGAGTACATGACCACATGTGCTCCCCACCCAACGTGCAAAATCTGTTTTGTCACCGGGTGAAGACTTAAGACACAGCTGCTGCCATGACTGTGTGACAACCATGCTTCTATAAAGACAGTTATAGTATGAGCCATCATCAATCTGCTCAGCTCACTTTCTCTTCATGCAGTGCAGGAGTCTCAGCCTAGAGAATGGTACCACCCATAGTGGACAAGTCTTCCCACATCAATTAACACAATCAAGATAATTCCCCCATCAGACAAGCTCAGCAGCCCATCTCCTAGGTGATTCAGATCTTGTCAAGTTGCCAATCAATTCTAACTATCATAATGCCTACCCACCAAGTCTAGGTAATCTAAAGTCTATGATCAGATATATATCTACTAAAACCGTGGAAAAGGAGGCTAGTTTTTGATCATAGGGTAGCCTAAGAATTACATGTCATTACATAGAGGAGTTCAGGTTGTGTCTGCACAAGGTCAGCACTATCTTCCTTTGGTTGAATCTTTCTATTTTCAATTGAGAAAACTTATGTTGGAAAAAAAGCTATAAAGGAAGGAAGGAAGGAAGGAAGAAAGAAAGGGAGGGAGAGAGGGAGGGAAGAAGAAGGGAAAAGAGAGAGGGAGGGAGGGAGGGGGAAGGGAGGGGGGATGAGATATGTGGAAGCTAAATCTAGAGAGAGATCTTAGACTTTAAACAGTTGAGGAGTTTAAAATAACACATGGTCTGGAATATAGGACAATGACAACAGTGGCAAAGAAATGCCAACCATTTTAGAGAACTGTCTGTGAAGAGCAGGGGCATAAAGCTCTCTAGAACACTACTTGTGGTGAGGTGGGTAAAGAAGGAACAGGATGAGCCTTTCTGAAGGAGTGCTTGGAGGGAGGAGGTTGGTCGGTAAGGAAGGCCAGTCTCAACTGAATACCTGGGAGAGCTGCTGCAATACAAACAGGAAACTGGATTGAGGTGGACTGGAGAGTCTGGTTACAGATCGGCTCATTTAAAACTGTAGAACATACAACTCAAAAGTTCCCCCAACTTGCCACACTGTTTCAAAAAAAGGCAGCTCTGCACACACACTTGCCTTTAGAGTTATCATCATAAAAGTAACTCTAAAGCATGCATTTCGCAACACTGGACTATAGCCACTCCCATACATGGGAACTGTCTGATACTCCTCCTCTAAGTGTAGCCACTCCCATACATGGGAACTGTCTGATACTCCTCCTCTAAGTGTCAATCCCCTCCTTCTGAAGGCAATTTGCTTCTAATGACAGAGTGCAGTACAAGTGATGCCGCCTCCCTGTCTTCTTTAAGGAATAAGACAGCCTGTAGGGCTATCCTTCTTCCTCTGCCTCTTTACCCCCTGGAAGAGGAAAGAAGCCCCTACCCAACTCCATAGGCAAGTGGCCGAAATACTCCAGCCATAGCCAAGCCTCATATGATTCTAGATTGTTCACAGCCCACATCAGTTTTTGTTCAAGAAAAAATAACAAACATATTCAGTATACAGAGCATAATGCTTCCATACACATAAATACTATGAAAAATGTCAGCACATATCCTGACAGCGACCTCCTGAGAGATGAGAAATGGTAGCAGCTCAGCTCATCAGTGTCCACGCCTACACTGCTAACCCACAGCAGCTACAGAAGGAAATGGAAGGCAGCATGCTCAGGTCAGTGTGTCACACAGAGATAAGAATTACTACATCTTCTCACCGTTACCACTACAGCTGGCACAGTGTTGACAACAGCACGGCCCAGCAATGGAATGAGTGAGAAGAAAATGAGGTATTGTACACAGTACCTAATACAAAGCTATTAGAAGTGTGCTTGTCATTGCCACCTAAGTATCGGTCTCAATTACAGCAAAATCTGAGATTAACAGATACCAAATACCACAAGAACACCTGTCTCCAAATGATCAAAACTTACTATTTCCTACTATAAAGCATGTTTTAAAAAGAGTGCAAACACTTTCAGTAAATGATATTTATTAGTGTTTAATGGTATATTTCTCTTTCTATAAAGTCATCTTCTGACTTTATTACCAATTCAATATGGTGTGCAATAGATTCTTCACAGTAAAGGAGAGTAACATTTTAAATAAATGATGGGCGATGGGAATGTGATGGAAGAGCTGATATCTGTCATCCACCCTCAAGCCAAAGACTGGACAACAGCTAAGAGGGCAAGAAGCCTGCGCCTGCACGCCAGGCCAGCTGCAGGACAGTTGCTTCTGCCTTTGGAAGTGCAGAGATAACAGGCAATGAAGCCAGGCTCAAAAGTCAGGCATAGCTGACTCTGGCCCTGGGAACACCTTACTGCCACTTACAGTATTTTAGGGTGTTTGTGAGAAGTCAAGACTGGTAACCTTAAATTCCCTTTCCTAGAGGGGCTCCGATCAGTCAGGGGAAATGTGCAGACTTAACTACACGTATTTAAACTTGTCCTCCTATAATTCGCTCTGACACCTGAGCCACTGTGTCCCATCTTGAACACTAAGAAGTTCTATATTTGGTTACAGCTGCCAAATCATTAGTAAAAATGGGAGGGATTTAATAACTTGCAATTTAATCTTAAAATACCACAACCTTTTGAGAGACCCACCATCAATGTGATCATGTGTAAGTGGCCATGGTTACTTAATGAACTCTACAAAATAAAAGCGTGATTACTAAAGTCATTTTTGAACTACCATAATGACTTTAGCATTTGCCTGCCAAACTTTTGAAGTAAGAACTGTGCACATGTTTTCATGTAAATAAGTAAATATGGGGAGAGAATACATCCAAAGTCATGTTAAAACGACAGAAAAGTTCCTGAGACCCATACAGGGAGAGGAGGTAAAGGAGAAACAACTAGAAGCTGGAAGGCAAATAAACCAACGTTGTTGAGAAACCAGATTCATTATTACATAAATCCCATGAGCAAGGAAACGAGGGGGAGGGGCGCAGGGCAGGAGGATGGGAGGGGAGCAGGGCAGGAGGATGGGAGGGGCGCAGGGCAGGAGGATGGGAGGGGCGCAGGGCAGGAGGATGGGAGGGGCGCAGGGCATGGCTTCCCTCCTCCAGCTCCAAATCATTCTGCTCCCCTTCATTTCGTCACGCAGTAGGAACACAGTAGCTCCCACAGGTCAGTTTTCTGGTACCTTTCTTCACTGTAAAGCCCATTTCTTTAACTTATTAAGGAAAAGAATTCTTACTATGAATTTTAAAAAGCGTCAGTTTTCTTCAGTTCAAGGTCTAGACTGGTGGCCAAACAATGAAATGAAGCTTTTCCACAGTGTGCTCCAATCAGTGGACCCAGGTTGGAACACAAAGGCTCGTGTCTCAGCTGTAGCTCACGCTTTGTGAGTGCCTATCTCTTTCTCCCTCATCATTCAGGGGGAAGGTACACAAAGCAAGCCAACTAGGGTAGTGACACGAAGAAGCACATACGTGTCCAGCCATAAATCATAAATTAGTCCCACAAAGTGCACTGACATTTGTGGTATAAATGAAATGGCTACAGCCACATAAACTCTTCCTTTCTTTGTTTTGATTGAAACTCTGCTAGTGGCGATCACCTAAGCCAGGCTGACAGATAATGGCTGTTCAGCACCAGACAGACAGTTTCTACAGATAAAATGAATATGCTGTTTGCACATAAACACACCAAGCATTCATACATGCCGTGTGCACCGAGCCACCTCTGCTCTTTGGATGCAACTGAAGCATTGTTAGTGAGCCCACAATAAGGACTGTTTGCTTCCAGACCTCCACCTCAGTGCCTTGTGTGTGCCAGAATCATGATGAGATCTGGTACTCAGGAAAAACTATTTTGAAATTAGAGCATAGCACACACATTTGAGTTGATTCTCAATTACTGTTATAAAATGAAGGCTACTTCAGTTCTCATATTCCTCAGCCAGGCAGGTTTCTTGCATAAGTTTTCCACATTTCTCAAGTGTCTACCTAAAGTCTGTGTTCAGATAATACCATGGACATTCTGAAGGTTCATTCAGAAATTATCAATGTGGTTGTTTCAACACTTTTGAACAATACACTAAAATTAATAATTGAGGGCTAGTAATAGAAAAATTAAGTTTTCATAGTATCAATGTTAAAAAAACATATGTAATGAAATGGAAAATATAGAAGAATGGTTATGAGCTCAAAATGTTGAAGAAAAAGAAAACAGTGCTTCTGATGAGGATGGAACTGTAATTTTCAATGTGATGTGCTCTGCTTTCTGAAAATCCTGTGCCCCTTAAGATGTCAAGAAAGTAAAAACTACTTTTGCAATAACAGTAGGACCCCATTCACTTTTGTCACATCTGGCTGCTTGTGGGGAAGCAGTACAGGCAAACTGAGGTCTCTATCAACACTATGACAAACCCACGCCCTACAGCCAAACAGACATCTGCTTCTTGTTCTCAATAAAGCAGTGACTCTTGTTAACAATTTAAAAGGTGTGTGTGTGTGTGTGTGTGTGTGTGTGTGTGTGTGCGCATGCATGTGTATGTGTTGTGTAGAGGTCAGAGGGTAGCTTACAAAGTCAATTCTCTCCTTGCACTGTGTGGGACCAAGGATGGAGTTCAGGCCATCGGGCTTGGTAGCAATGCTGAACATCTCACAAACCCAACTCACCTGCCTCTCTCTGTTCTTAAGACAACGCAGCAGCTCCACTTGAACATACTTACACCTTCTGCTACAACCTCACCGTCCTTGGTCTTTGGTCTATCTAAGGTCAAAAGTGAGCTGCCAGGGTCAGTTTTAATCTTGTACAAAGTAAAGAGTTAACCCAAATATACACCAGACCAGGACAAACATGGTGCTTCACTGGACGATAGGAGATAACTGTTCTGAAATATGAATGAAATTTTCCAACAGTCAAGAATTGAAACAGGGGCCTTGAAGGCAGTGTACAGTTTACATCACTTCCTTCTATGGAGGGTTCAGGTAAAACTGAGGACAAATCACACTGGCTGGAACCTGTCCAGGGCAACCGTGAGGAGACGCCCATGGGAACTTCAAAGATCAACGGTGCAGAGGACTTAATTACTGAGCCACAGCAGACCTGGGCCGTTGCCGTGAGAGTGTCCTTAGGGCAGTTCAGACCGGGAAGGCTTCACATGCTAAAAGGCTTTGAAGGAGGTGGGGACTATTCAAAGACAGACCCCTGCAGGTGTGGCATGAAGGGCGAGTTAGGGTCTGGCCTCCCTCTCCTTTTGCTTATCAGTGGTTAAGGCCTGAAGACCTCTAGTCCACACCAGCCTCTCAGGTGTGATGTTCTACATCATGCTCAAAGAGGTGGTGACAAGCTTGAACTGGCACTTTTGAAACTCTGAGCCACGATCTGTCTCCCTCCCCTAAATTAACTTTCTTAGGTACCCCATCATGGTCTCTGAGTCTTCTACAGCTAATAACAACCTATGATCTGGTTCAGAAACTTCCTTTCCTTCCAAGAACTGGGAGATAAACAGAGCACACCTATTCTGTAGATTCTTAAAAGCATACTAATTACTATTTACAAGAATATTTTTCTCCATTTCAAAATACTACCTAATTTTAAAGCAAATTAAGTATGAAAATTCATGCCAAACAATGAAAAATATATTATGTTCCCTTTGTTTTACAATACGTCTAAATAACAATTGTAGAGGTTACTATTGTGGTTTATTTCTTTCAAAAAGTTCAAAAACAGTATAGTATTGTTATTAAAAAAAAAAAAAAAGGTACCAGCAAACCACATCTATAAACCAAATGAAGCCCACAGGACACTTTGGATAAAGTCTGTGGAACACAGACAGCCACAGTCTCAGTTAGCAGGTGCACGTACCTGCCACTGGGTGCTTCCATACACTTCTGCAGAGTTACAGGACTGGTCGAATTTGAACTCGAGTGCTAACTAACATAATCAAGGTAAATCACAAATCATGCATCATTTATAAAATGCAAATGTGACAACTGACCGATTACTAAGCCACCTTCAAGCTCCACAGGCCTCCTGAGTTTAGGTGTCCAGTGCGGCACTTCTCACGTGCAGTGGTACAGTGGCAACAAAAGACCATGTCAGTGTGAACGGGGGTCCAGAGAAGATCCCTCAGGGCATGGAGGTCAGCTGAGCTACCACACTGTGCTAGCACTGGGAGGAAGAACAGAAGGGAACATGGGTGGTGGCAGGAAAACAGTAGTAACTGTAAAGCCGGGAGACACAGTGGGCTTCTGAGCCTAGGGATGAACACTGCCCAGTACAGTGGCTCTCGACCTTCCTAACGCTGTGGTCCTCTAATACAATTAACTCCTCGTGTTGTGGTGACACTAACCATAAAATTATTTTCATTGCTACTTCATGACTGTAATTTTGCTACTGTTATGAATCATAATGTAAATACCTGATATTCAGGATATCTGACATGCGACCCCATTGAAAGGGCATTCAAAGAGGGTGTGACCCACAGGTGAGACTTGCTGGCCTGGGAGAAAGCATTTCTGAATGGAGTAGAAGCAAGGTAGGGCCTTTGAAAGTTTCACGACAAACAAATTTAGCAGACAGGACACAAAAACTACTGGGAGTTTTTAAAAGAGAAATACGATGATTAGATTTCTACCTAACAAAGATTATATATGGCTAAAGGAGGTATTTCTGACTGGGAAACAAACTAGTGGAGACACCAAGTGCCATCTTAGTCCTTGAGAAGGAAAATATGAAGAGACAGCTCAACAAGGAGAAATAACATCGCTAGAGCACTGGGCAAGGATGAGAGGGCAGCCTTCCAACAGCCTGAATTATCACAGAAATGATTAAAGACAAGGGAAGCTGTAATGCTATTCTGCATGAAGAATGATGTGAATTTCAGCGAATTTCAAGCTGGTAAAAGGAGAAATAACATAGAAATGAAACTGACACATTGTAGAAATGGCTAGAAATATATACATGTGAGAGATCACTAAGAAACAATTCATAAAAGCAGAATGGCTGACTTCAGAACTGGAAAAGCCCTGAGTTGAATAAAAATTAAGCTGCCTCCAACTCAAAGATCAGCCTCCTGAAGGCCAGAAACTATCACTTCAGGTGACTACCATCGAAACCTTTAAAAAGGGGGTAGGGGGTTGGGGGAAGGGTAGGAGGGGTGAGTTCTTCAAGATTTAGATCCTTAAAGACTTTTTTTTTTTTTTTTTTTTTTTTGGACTGTAACTTTGCTTTTTAAGGAAAAGAAATATTTTACTTACAACATACTTATCCTGGGGACATTAATATATGAAAAAAAAAAAAAAAGTTCCAAAAAGAATCTTCATCCTCCAGCAAACACCTCCAAGGCTAACTAACTAGAACCCAATAACTGAGGTGACTCTGGGATGCTCGAATCCAGAGTGAAGTTACCTCAGGCTTCTTTACTAGGCAGCTTTAGTGGTCCTCCTCTGTACCTGACCAAACAGTCCTGTGACCATAGCTATTCCCTTTAGAATATAAAAATACATACCATATTCCAAGAACCAAAGCCAGAGAGCATCTGAGGCCCGAGGAGTGACGTCACCTGCTCTGCTTGCCTCTACCTCCTAAGTGTTTCCTCCGACATACATGCTTCAATTCGTTTGTTCTGTTATATAAAAATTTCAGGAAACTTCCACACTGGAACATGGAATTTGGGGTAACCTAAATCTGTGTTTCCTAAGCCACGGTCACTCATACTTGGCTCCAGAATAAAGTCTCTCTTACAAATTATACCATGTGCAATGAGAACATGGCTAGAAGGAACTCACAGAACCACTGTTTATGGTCATACAAAACCCAGGACACTGCTTAAAACTCCACTTGTGTAGTCCCAAGTTGGACTAACTACATGTGAAATCCTCAGGACGTCACAGAAAAATCTACCTTCCCACGCTTTCTTTGGTTGCTAGAAGCCCTAACTACAGTTAATTTTTTTTTTTTTAACCACATAATGTTAGCTAAGGCCAAGCTGTGTCCCTGTGAGGAGACATCTGCTCACTTATGCCTTGTGTCCCTCCTTGGTCCATTTATTCCTGCACCTTGCGGGCAGACATGTCGGGGAAAGCTTTAAGTGAAAGATGGAGGATTAAGGTCGGATACTTTCAGGAAGAAACAGAAACCAGCAAAGGGCACAGGAGGCAAGACATTGAGGGAATGAACTCAGGAAGGGAAGGAAGGACAGAGAGACGAGGGGTGGAGAGAAGGGAAGTAACTGTCCTTACATTCAGCATCAACAATTATCAGCTCATAGTCGCCGATGTTTTTCCTACAATTTTCCAGTTAACCTTCACTAACATTAATCACTCCAATGTCTGTGCAACTGTGAGTAACTGATTCTTTAAGCTCTGGCTCCAGAAAGCTATTAAATAAGTCATAGTCAACAAGGCATTGATTGCATCTCAAAACACACATACACAGGGGGGGGGGGAGGGGGGGGAGGGAGAGGGAGAGGGAGAGAGAAAGAGAGGGAGAGGGAGAATTAACATGTGAGCAACTGAGGTCATGGTGCCAGCTACTGTGAGCGTTTGTCATGTTGGCTGAACCCGAACAGAACCTGTGCTATAGACTGGAATCCCCATCCCTTTCTGTATGCCCCAACTCGAAGGCTTGGAAATGATTCAATCGAGGCAAAGGGTCTGTTCTTACAGCAGACTCTCCTAACAGGATCAATGCTTGGATCTCTAATGGATGGAAGGGAGAGAAGAGGGAAGGGAAGGAGGAAAGGAAGAGGGAGGGAGGGAGGGAGGGAGGGAGGGAGGGAGGGGAGGGGAGGAAAGGAAGGGAAGGTTTTTCTCAGCTGAGTGACAACACACAGACAAGGAAGCAGCCCACAAGCCAGAGAGCTCCTTCACTACTACACACCACGTTAGCACCTAGACCTTGGACGTGCCAGGTCTTTAGAGCTGTGAGAAATGGATGTCTGTATGTAAGCCACTCAGTCTATTGCTCTGTTACAGCAACACAAACTGTGAAATGTGTGGAATGAGACAAGCTGCAGTAGTGAAGAAAACTACAATCAGTCAAAAGCAAAAACAGTCTCCTCTTACTCCTTTATTCAACACATACTTACTGAGCCAAGCTGAATATCTAGACAACTATGACAAGGGTGGCAGTCGCTATAAATGTCCCAATGCAGCATAAAGGAAAAGGTCAGGCATGGTGGTACATGATGACAAGCTCTCAACAGGCCCAGGCAAGGGGATTCCAAGTCTGAAGCCAGCCTAGGCTATGTAGTGAGACGCTGTCAAAGAAAAGAGTGCTCATCAGAGCATCGAGCATCAGGCTTATCTAGCAAATACCAACGTCCAAACTCAACTGCCAATCCCAGTGTGGAAAACAGTGGAGACTGAACAGAGGACGGTTAGAGACTAGACCCATTGACAATCCCTGAAGACTTTGCAGCCATCAGTTGGGTGCAGGCCATTGCAGGTTTCCTGAAAAAATTCGAGCACTATCCAAACCATAACACTAACTAACTGTAATTAGGAGTTCAGTCTAGGAGAGAGAGTTAAAAAAATAATAATTGCAGGCAATCTCTCTACAAATGTTCAGTAGGTCACTGAAATTCTTCCTTTGCTATGAGCCCATCTTCTCCTCAGTATTCTATTCTACGTCAAAGCTGCCTCAGAACAGGATTTCGTAGTTTGGACCTTAATGTGGTAACGACTCCAATGTGTCTCCCCCTACCCCCAAGTCAGTCTGCACTTTGGACTTCTAGCAAGGACAGGGACCACTGCAAACTGAATTAAGCATCCAACGAACACTACAGAGAGCAGGCTTAGCATTTTTGAAACCACGGATGATCCCTTAACTGAACCAAACCTGCCAATTACCTTAAAATCAAAGAATGGTGTGGTAAGTCAAAAACAAAAGCATTTAAAAGCCATATTTATAATTTTAACACATAATTATTCTACCTGACCCATAAGCCTTAAAATTTTACACTATGATTCAAAACTTTATCAGCAAAGTATATGTCAATTCTAATAAAGTAAAATTCATTTTTAAGTCACACAAAACAGCAGTTAACTCACACATCTGTTTAAATAAATCTATCGACAAATCATAATAATACCTCACAGTTTTTATTCTGGTTCCGTACCGCTGCCTTTTGGGCTATTCAGGTCTTCTCAGTTTATTTATGCAAAACATACTGCTGAATTCTAACACTCATCAATTTTTCTTATTGTTCTAAATTGGTTTCAGGTTTCATTAATTAATAGTTTTGAGACAGCTGCTTATAATTTAATGTAGTCACACAATTACTCAATACGTCCTCAGAGCTACATTTAGGAAGCAGACATTTAATTCAATTCAATAGATGCTTCTGTACAAATACAACATGACCTAGACAAATTACACATTTAAAAACAGACTGCAGTGACAGCTAAATAGATGTGTTTATTGTAAGCTTCTGTTTACTGGCACTTAAACTCCTCAGAATATTTCCTCTTGGATATGGAATGTTTTCAGTCGTAGAACTGACTATGGTTTAAAGTTGCCCGAGTGAGTTACCTAGCCTCCTATTTCCAGTGACTTCTCAAACCTCTTCAATGATACTGTCTACAATGGAGACTCCATAAGAACAACTGTACCTTAATAGAAACAAGGATGACTTTCCATAAATTAAATGATACTGTACTTAAGACAAATAGTAACTGATATGATGTGCTTAATATATATTGTGTTTTACACATGAACATAACTGTGCATTGACATACCCTCTGATGGATGTTTATTTGCATGTATTAGTCTGTGAAATGTAGTTATTCTTTTCCTAAATGTTGGGCATTGATTCTTATTCTTTGCAGTCTCTCTCCAGTCACCAATTAGCTTTTTTTTTTTTTTTTTTTTGCCTTAATATCATCCCAAATGATCACCCTAGGCTGAACAACATGTGGATACAGAAGTTTTATGAGTTCAGTGTCTTTAGAGCACTAGATCTGAAGGTGGCCAGCACATCTAACAGGGCATAAAGGACTACATCAACTTCCTACCACACAACTGTCCTGTCAGTCTCTCAGAAGCTTGGATGTGCTCTCAAAGCCTTAGATTTTGAGGATGTCAAACCAGTGCTTGGAATGGAGCAATCAATCTTTACAGATTGTTCAATAAAATAGTCAGGAGCCTAGAGTAGCCTATGCACTGCTAGAATTCTCTAAACATTTAGTGAGTTAATCTCATTAAGCCCTGAGGTCAGCAAATTTACAATTAATTCACAACTCTCTAATTTAAGGCTTTATTGAATGTGAGGATTTTGTGAGGACACTGTCTTCACATCCATTCCATCCCTAACTCCCCTGTCCCCTCAACCAGCTGCTCTTGAATAAGGTTTTTAATGTAACTAACTTTTCATAATTATTTTTTGATAACATATGAGGAAATGCTTATTTTGAAGTGAAAATGCTATATTATTTCTTTGAGAAATGCTTTTGTTGACCCTAGGAAAATAAGTATTGGTTTGGGCTCCAGTTCTTAGCTGGGCTGGATGCCTGAGAGGCTTACAGAGTAAAGATAATACATGGATAAAACCAATGACCTTTGAAATCTGCAGGAAATCGTAACTGCCTGAAACCCACACCACCAATTATCACATGAAAATCTTATTATTGGCACACCTTGTTTCCTGCAGGGGCCAGTGTCTGACAATCCGACTCACCGTGGACTTTCGAAGGTGAGTCCCACATGTTCCTGTGAGACACTGCACACTTCCATGGTTTTGATTTGTATTTAATGTAGCTTATTTAAATCTGATTTTATTTTTCCATTGCATGACTATTAATCTACTGTACAGCTCTAGCTATGGTTAAATTTGATTAGGCCTCACACTTCACTGATCAATCTGATGTGGTTTACATGACTTGGTACAGGTCTACTGTCAAAGTTTGCTCACCAAAGCCTTTGTTTTCCAACTACAACTGCTTAAATTAACTCATGCTTTGCTATGTGTTTGCACAATGAAAAAGAAGCCTTTATGTCTCTTCTTAAGCAGGCACAAAAATAATTTTGCTAAAATATTAATAGTACCAAGAACTATTTTCCTTTCTCAATTCTTATTTATATCATGACAAAAATTTTAAAGTTCATAATTAAGACTAGAAACAAAAATACAATTTTTCACGAGTAAAAATGCTCACCATGAAAACTGGTTATCAAAGACAAAAGCTTAAAAGGTACCTTCGATTTTAATCTGTACATAATTACTAAAACCTCAGGACACAAGCCACAGACTCTGCCCATGGCTTTTATGTAGTAAAAACACAGTGGTAGGAAGGGGTGAGCAGGGTATGGATATTCAAGTCTATCTTCATCCCACCCTGAGAGAAGACTCATTTAGGGTAGCAGGCGTTATTCTGAAATCATCAACAATTTTCAAACTTCTTAAAACATTTACATATTTGTATGTGCGCTTGGGCACACCCACATGTTCCACAGTACGTGTATAGAGGTCAGAAGGCCAACTTGCAAAACTTGAATGTCTTTTGCCATGTAGATCCTGGGGTCAAACTCAGGTCATCAAGCTTGGCAGGCACCTTTACCTGCTGAGCCACCTTGCTTCCCTCCAAAAACTAGTTTTAACTGCTGAGTTGGGTATCACCTGGGTGGGGACAGAATTACATAGTTCCTGCCCCTGGAACAGGGCCAGCAGGCATGGGTCTCCATGAGTGTTGGTGGCTGCTGTGTTAGGCTTGTTTCTATAATACTGTACATATTTTCACATTCCTCCAAGGAATGTCCTTCCTGTTAACGTTAATGACTCCATGAAAATCAGAGACAACATGAGTCTGGGAGGCAAAGGTTTGGCAAATTTTTTCAGCAAAATGGTAAATGCTGTGACCTCCAGGACAGTCCTTAAGGCTGTGGAAAAGAACTCTAAAACCACGAGTTAGACAATATATAATTTCTCAACCATGAAAAAAATAGAAGGCTGCAATATGAATTGGATGAGGAGCTTCTTCAACAGATCTGAAGGGGACAGAGGCAACTGCAGTATGAGGCAGCTTGTCAGAAGGATACAAAGACAAGCAGATACAAATGCAGGCAGATTCCTGAGTTCAAAGTCAGCCTGGGACAGAGCAAATTTAGGTCCAGGTATGATTGGAATGCTAATTCCAAGGCAAGGTCCCACCAGCTACCTTATGTCTGCTTGTGTTTGCTGTTTTGTCCTCAGAGTCAAGGGGCTAAGGTCATGGAATGGTGATTCATAGAATGAAGCAAAGGGACTCTGAAATAAATAACTGAACTGATACATAAATAAAACCTGGGCTTTTGGTCTGCATGAGATGAGCTAGCAGAAAGTGATAGCAGTTCTTTAGAATTTTTCTCTATCGAGAGCTGAGCTGTCTGGAGATCTCTGGAGAGCGAATACAGCTCTCAGAATTTTTTCTAATAGGATTTCTAACATCCCAAGAATTACTTAGAGAGCGGACACAGCTCTTTTAGAATGTTTCCTAGCTGCTATCCAGGGAAGGCGTCTGAAGAGCAAACAAACACTACTCTTTTAGATTTATTTATTTATTTACTTATTTATTTATTTGCTTTCTGATTTTGATTGGAAAACCAAGAATTACTTTTAGAATTTTTCTAACAGGATTATCTTTCTCTGCAAAAGTGTAACTTTAGCTTTCTAGTATTCAACTTTAAAAATTTATTGCCTGTCACATATGCCTTCTTATCTGCAGTTTCTAGTTCCAAAACTTCAGATGTGAGTACACGTGGGGCAACAACAGAAACCAGGAAAATATAAAGAGATGGGTGGGGCACTCAAGTGAGGACTCACAGGAGACAGGAAATGAGAAACGAGTAAAAGTTAATACAGAAGGAGAAGGAGGGGAGAGGGACAGATAACACCAAGGTTGTTTGATAAAACCTCAGATATGCATATATAATACATATATATTTACCTAAAACCATATGTAATACACACATAGGAATCACTTGTGAAGTCATGCCACTAGGACTGGTACTGACAATGTCGCTCACAAACCAGGCATAAGGACTCTCATTTGGAATGGTTGGCCAGGGTAATCCAAGTGGTTCCCCAAACAATCCAGACTATGGCTGTTGCTCCCGGAGGGTGAAGCCCTATTGTTGAAAATCTCACAAGATCAGGAAACAGGATTTGGATGAGTCCATCTGGATCAAGCCTTCTTTCTCTCTGTCTAACTTCCATGGTGCTAGAAAATATTTTGCAAGATGCAAAGGGTGATGGGGACAAGTAAACCCAGCTGTGATACCTATGAACCAAAGGATACCTATGAATCAAACGACGAGCCTAGCAAGGTAGGCATAAAGGCGTGATTAGTGACACCATGAAGGTGGTAAACAGCAGCTGTCCACTCAACTTAAGGCCCACTCCATAAGACAGAAAACTTGCTAGGTCTAGTGAGGTCATGGATCTTCGCTAGATCTATAGAAGTACATTCTAAATATTCCCTTTACACCCACAGGCAGCAGTGATCACCCATCATCAAAGAAACTCCTGTTTACAGCAAATGAGGACCAACACAGAGCACCACCACGAGACACTATTCAGAGGTCGATCAATGGACCATGGGGAGTCCCACCCCCATCTATATCACAGCTTATAGATTTAAGGCTTAGGAAATGGCACAGAAGATAGGGTGGGAAGATTCTAAGAGCCATAATACCTGGAAGTCTGCTACCAAACAGTCTCTCATAGAAATAGCTGCATAAACAAGATCGGAACAATGGCAATATTAATAGACATGTTAACCCAGAAGGGGGAAATGTTACCACGTCAAACCTCCTGAACAAGGAACTTAGGCAGGCAACTGACAAGATAACCTCTCCATGGAAGAGTACTCTAACTGTTTAACCAAAGCAAAGTGGTCAGCTCTGAAAACATATACACATAAACAAGACAGACTCATCAGAGAGAGAGAGACAGAGAGAGAGAGAGAGAGAGAGAGAGAGAGAGAGAGAGAGAGAGAGAGAGAATGAATGTGTGTATGCGTGTAAGATAATAATCGCGAGGAAAAGGTTGTCAATTTGAGAGTGCTGGTGGGAGTGTCCATGGATGGAGTTAGAGGGAAAGGTATGGAAG
Organism: Arvicanthis niloticus; assembly: GCF_011762505.2. Taxonomy (NCBI): domain Eukaryota; kingdom Metazoa; phylum Chordata; class Mammalia; order Rodentia; family Muridae; genus Arvicanthis; species Arvicanthis niloticus. The sequence continues at coordinate 102,488,119 of NC_047660.1, forward strand.
AAGCTGGAGAAGGAAAGAAAAGGAGGAAGACGATGTCATCATACTTTAATGAACAATGTATGTAAAATGTTTGTTTCTTAAAACTAAAAGAAAAATGAAGAAATATGCCTTTTACAGAAATATAGCCTGTGCCTTGGGTAGGCGTTAGTAACTGAGGTCCTGGAACATAGCTAGCAGGCAGCCTGTGCACACACAAGCCACAGGCTTCGTTCCACCAGGAGTGCAGAGAGACTGTTAAAAAGAAAAGAAATAAAAGCTTATCTTTGCACACCTACCCTCACTCCACACCCATGGGTCTAGGAAGCACTCTGTACCATTCAGCAAGTCCTTCCCAGACACAGTCTCAAATGTGGTTTGTGGAAATCAGATAAGATATGTTGCGGCCCGAGCTGACCCACGCTTGGGGGCCAAAATGTTGAGGACCGCTCTATCAATGTTGGAACCCGCACTGCCGAAAGCCTTGGGGGTTAAACTGTTAGAGCTCGCACTGCCCCAAGCTGCTCCAATCTGCGGAGAGAGAGTGAGGACGGACGGGAAGAATGGAGACCAGACAGAGTGTGATTCAATCCCATGTATTCTTCAGTCTCTCTTCTTCTCTCCAAGTCCCAAGTCTTGAGTTCCTAGTCCCTAGTGCCTCCAAGTCCCAAGTTACTTCTTCCAAGTGCTAAGTGCCTAATGTCTAATCCAAGTTCTTCCTCCAAGTGCCAAGTACCTACTACCTAATAATTCTAATTCTTCTCTAGTCCAAGTGTCTTCTTTCTCAGTGCCTAATTTCTACTCCAAGTTGTACTCCAAGTTGTTCTCTCTAACCTAATTCCTAGTTCCAAGTTGTACTCCTTGTTGTACTAATGTCTAATAACTAACTCCAAGTTGTTCTGTAAGTTGTACTGAACTCTTCTGTCTGCCTCTGGCCTTTTATATGTTTCACTTCTAAACCACGCCTTTAAGCCACGCCTTTAATCATGCCCTTAGGTCTTGTCTCTAAATCTGATCTCTAAGTCACGCCCCTTAAATCACACACCTTTAAGTCTCACACACCTTTAAGTCTCACACACCCAAGGGAACATCCTGGGGTCTAAAACAAGATGTTATCAGAGTGTGCTCAGCTGTTATAGGCTATTGTAATCAAATCTCTTATCAGGGTATATGGCTCAAGATGGCTGCAAGGATGATAGCCGCCTTCTGTCAGCTCCCCACAAAGATGATTCATAATGAACATAAAAAGTCAAATTTTCAATAAGTGAGAATATGTTCCTTTAAACACAAAAATTCAGTATTCCCAACAGTATGGCAAAGTGGGCGGGGACTTCTGAATTGTGGGTTACTTCTTGTTCCCAGGTCCCATGTCACACATTTTTGGTCCTTCGTCCCCATCTACCCCCATCCCATCCCTACCCTACAATTATGAATTTTAAATTTTGTGTAAGTACTCTCTATTCATGAACTGACAATAATGAAGATGCTGAGGCCATAGGATGATAAAAATGTCACAGATTCCAAGCTCACAGTCTCCATACCAACAGAGTCGAGCTTTCCAAATGTCTATTCTTTTGGGGCTTGTATAACAGAAACATTCCTAAGGCTCCCCATGGCTTTTAGAGAAAGGAACAATATCCTTAACCTGGCCAAAAAGATGGCAGATGCACAGGGCCTGGCCTGGGCCTTGGCATCCAAGTCTCTAGTTTCCCTGCTCAGGAACACATCTTCCTCATACCATTCCTCATATAGTGACCTCTCTGCCTTGAACTCTTTTCCCTTACACTGGATATTCAACATTGGCCCCAGAGACATTTTCCCAGAGACAACCTCCTGGTGGGTATGGTCCCCTGTACCTGCCGTCCCTGAACTGGAGGGCTGAGCAAGAGGGTTAGGTCCTGAAGCAGGCCTGAGCTGCATAGTAAGACCCTGTTTCAAAAAAGAAACAGAAAAACCAAACATAATTTCCTCTGGCTTTCTCTCTATATATCCCATGTGCTATGCTGTCTGAGTAGCCCAAATTTCTCTTTCTAACCTTTCTTCTGACCTCCTTCGCCAGAGTGTCTGTCAGCTCAGTTCTTTACTCCATAAGTGGGATCCAGTGATGGTTCTGTTCATTACAGTAAAACCTTGCCAAGCACCAGGCTCTGCACACAGCTAGAAGAACCCAGATGTTCCCAGATGAGGATAGTAACAACAGTTCCCTCATAAGGTTCTTTTGAGGATTCAACTGTATAATTCACATAAAAGCCTGCCCACCATTCAACACATTGGATGTTTTCTATGACTGAATAACAAAGAGTGATCAGGCAACATTTATTAAAACTCTTCAAAACCAGATGACTGACAGAGCTCCACTCCACTAATTTATGAAACCCACAGTGTTTGTTATAAAGAAATAATTAGGACCTCAGTAGGAAAACTGCTTGCTGCTAAGTCTTGTGAATTAAGTTCAAACCCTAGGACCCACATAGCACAGGGAGAGAAGTGATGTATTTAAGCTGTCCCTGACTTTCACAGGATGTGTTCTATGCCAAATGCACACTGCCCCCCAATATAAAAAATGATAAGAAACAAATAAAGAGAACTATGCAGAATACTAATAAAGATGATATCCAGCATACCATCAGTTTTAAAAGTAAAGGCTTCTACTTACTGATGAGGGGTTGATTATGGGTCATTCAGACACTGAAATCTATTTTCTTAACTATTCCTGGAATTTCTTTACAATGTGAATTTTCATAACAATAACAACAAGCTACTTTACAGGCTGTCACTATGTTTAAAGATGCGACAAGATTATATACCAGTGCCACATGTAGGGATAGGAACAGCAGTGCAGTTTGCAGCTACTGGATGTGAGAAGAACTTCCATCTGGAACATGAGTCAGGGGTTAAGTGCCTAGAGCACGTCCAGAAGGCCTGGCTTTGTCTTCCAGCACCCACTTCAAGTGGCTCACTGACTCCAACTCCAGGGGACAGGATACCTTTTTCTCATGTGCACGTACCCCCTTCCCACCCCAACACTACACATGTAATTAAAAGAAATAAAATAAATCTTTTAAAAAAATTTATTTTGCAATGCTCAAAACTGAAGCCAGGGTCTTACTCATTAAAGACAAATATTCTCTTTAAAACTGGGCCAGACTCACAGCCCTAAAACAATGTCAGTAACATCTTATCAAAAGTATTTTATTTATACTTTATCAAGGGGCTTTTGGGCAACGATCATTTAGTCTGTGAATAGTCAAGTTTGTTAACATTTGGATCAAACATTACACTTTAAGTAAAACCAATGCTTAAAAGGAAATGAGTGATAGGTCAGGATGAGCCATAGGTCAGGATGAGCCATAGGTCAGGAGGTTCATTCACTTCTTTTGCCCACGCTTACTGAGGAGTTATGGCAGTAGATAGTTTCGGGGGGGGGGGGAAGAGAATCACTTGGGAGGGGTCTATTTATTTATTTAATATGTATGGATGATTTTTCTACATGCATGCATGCATGCATGCAGAGGCCAGAAGAGGGCATTGAGTCCTCTAGAACTGGAGTTATAGACAGTTGTGAACCACCAAGTAGGTGCTAGGAATTGAACCTGGGTCCTCTGGAAGAGCAGCCAGTGCTATTAGCTTTGGTGCCATCTCTCCCACCTGATATATATATATATTCTGTTTTGAGGGTATGGCCGGTTGTAGGTTTCCTATGCTTCAGTGGATGGGCCCTTGCACATATGGGCGGCACCCAGTGGGTTTAGTGGTTTCTCAAACAAAACAAAACAAACAAAAGGCATGAAGTTTGGAGGTGAAGTGTAATGGGGGAACATATGGGGGTCTGAATGGGGAAAATAGGGGTAGGTATATCACCTTATTTCTCAAAAAATATATATTTCGTTTTTTATATAAAGTTGTTTCAAAACTGTAAAGTAGCCACAAAGATGTCACCTGTTACTTGATTAAGCAATGGGTCACAGACATATTTCTGGTAACACTGTACTCTCGGTTTGTTGGGAAGCTGGTTTGTGGAGGGTGATTATTAGGCACAGCAGAGTGACCTCAAGGTGTGGCAGTGCTCACTAAGCTGTTGAAAGCAACAACTAACAGGCAGGTCAAAAAGCAAAACATTTCTTTGTGTCTTTACCTGAATGAACAGGAATATTAGTCTTTTTCTTCTTTGGATTCTCAAAGTGAGTCACAGGCTCCTGTTGAGCCTCTGGCCTATGGGCTTTCAACTAAGACTTCCCTATTGCTTCCCTGGACTCAGAGCTCTGGACTCAGTCTGGAGCTGGATTACCAGCTTTTCTGGGTCACCACCACTAAATGTAGGTCCCGGGACTTACTAGCACCAATAATTGCAAGCCAACTCCTCACAATAATCTTTTTTCACATAAATGTGTGTGTGTACACACACACACACACACACACACACACACACACACACAATTTGGTCAGTTTCATTTCTCTGAAGAATCCTAATACCATCCCAAATCCTGACTTCACAATCTTCCATACCCCAACACAAGTCCTTCCATCGCATACCCCAAATCATCTTTCAAAAGTCCATCAGAAAACATGTTTTAAACCTGAGATCTATTGTTGACACTTACTTTGCAGGGGCAGCACCAGGATGGAGCCTAGGACTTCGTACATGCTAGGCAAGTGCTACCACAGAGCTACACCCCGGCCTTTATCTTTAGAATGCCTAGTGCATGTTAACCAGAGAGAACGCAGGACTAGAGCAAAGTAATTCTGTTCCAGATCAATGGAGTTGTAAGCTCCAAATCAGGGACCGCCCATGATAAACGGGTATAAACCCTGTTCTAGTAAGTGCCCAAACAGCAATCTGAGATTAAAAAAAAAAAAAAAAAAAAGTCTACAGATATACTATTGAGTTCATTTTGTATTGTCTATCTACTGTTGGGCGTGAGGCCTACCTTGGAGTGTGGTTCATACGCTCAGTGAAACTCCATTGGAGAAACCTAATTTTCCCTTTGTAAGACCAAAATGACCAGGACTTCTAACCAGCTAGAAAGTGACTTAGAGACACTGGATACAGAGAGACTGCAATGCTAAATTTGTTAGAAGAAAGGGCTCTTGGGTGGCTCTTTGGGTTTATGGCTAATAAACTCAGGAAATTCAGGACCTGAGGTCTAGCTTAGCTATAGCTAACATGCCCAAGTGTCCAGCTTCCAGGAGCACAGACCAGAGATGAAAGCATGGAAGAGCTGCCTGGTGACTTGCATGCCACACCCCACACTTCTGAGTCTCCAGGGACACTGTAACTTCCTCCCCACTTCAATGATCATTCAGAAAAGGAAAGAAGTCCTTCCTGTATAAAATAATCCCAGCTGGGATTAGGAAGATGGAGGCAGGAGAATCAGGAATGTGAGGCCGGTCTGGGCAACACACCAAGCCCTATTTCACAAACACAAAAGGAAAGAAAAGAGGCCGCTAAGGACAGAGATAAGGTGCCAATAGTCTCATGTCACAGAAAAAGTGTTTTATATAACAGAAACATTAAGACAGAAACTTCCTTTTGTGGGGTTATAGTTTATAAGATCACTAGTAAACACAGGCTTTTATAAATAACATAATAATCTAATATTTGATACTGCACTGAAGCAGCACATGAAGGCCACCCTAGAGTCAGTGCATGAAAAAAGTCCATGTTTTCTGTTGTTCTACTCCCAGCTATGTTAAAATCATTTGCTTTCTTTCTCTTCAGGTACTACGAATTTCTCCATAGGCTTAATACATATTAGATAGATATTCTACCACTGAGCTATATTCCCAGCCTAATTCTTGGTGTTTTAAAAACGATTTACTTCCTGTGCCTGTGTGAGAATGGCTAATACTGAGGAGACCAGAAGAGGCATAAGATCCCCTGAAACTGGAGCTACAGGCAGTGCTAAGTTGCATGTGAGTGCTAGGAACTGACCCCAGGTCTTTTGCAAAACGAAAGTGCTTCTAACCTCTGAGCCATCCCTGAAGCCCTGATGCTTTTTGGTTTGTAATAAAAGCCATTTCTACCCAGGACTCATCCTCTCTCACACTCTATCCTTCTGTCCTATTAAAAACATCTGCCGGTTGTCATCTAGTTACTGTTTTCATATTCGTTTTTCTAATCATTCCTAAGTTCTTGGTCTCTCCCTCAGTGTGCTCAATACCATCCACCTTTTCTTTATAAGTTGTCTTCTCACAGTCATCTCACTAGGATATTTTCAGTGGAAGTTACTGAATAGATAAAACGAACATGGAAATGAAGGAAAGCCTTCAACAGTAAGACCATAAGGAGTCACTGCCCCTAGGGGTGTGGCTGCAGTGCCACGTGTGTGTCAGTAGGTGGCAGAGAGAGGAGAGAGGCTGCGTCTACTGTCGGTGTCCTGACCTATGAACAGCCGAATGGTTAACAGCATTAACACTCCCTGAGACAATCATCAGTCTGGTGCCAGGCAAACCTGGATGGGCTCCCAGGACAGGGAGCAAACCTGGGACTAGAAGAATCCTGCCCTGGGCAGAAATGAGCCCATGACAGATGACCCTAGAATGAAGCTACTCAGGTGAGCTCAAGTGAGAAGCAAGCCTGTGAAGACCACCAGAACAGTGCCATGGGGCCAAGATCGGACCTAGCCTGAGATCAGTATGGCAGCATACAGGCTTAGGAGGGGGCAGACCATGCCTGAGATGACCCCTGCCTGGTACCACAATACCAGGCAAGACATAGCACTCCTGAGACAACTCCAGACACTCAGAGACCCCAGGCAAGTAAACGGTGGAGAAATGGAGAAGAGAAACAGAAGGATGTGAACACAAAGAAGAAAGACAGCAGAACTGAATACTCTAGGGTAGTGAGGAACACCCTGATATGAATAGACAAAAGGGTGTACTGGGGGATACCGAGTGATACATTATAGCTTCCACAAGCTCTTCTTCTCTGTTGGGGGGAGGTTGCAAGGGTGGAGGGTGAGTAGAAAAGGAGGTAGAGATGAGTGGGAATGAAGTACATGATGTGAAATTCACAAAGAACCAACAAATAGTTTTAAAAACTAAAAAAAAAATAACATAAGCAGTCAACCAAGCATCAGAGTTTCTTTGAAGCTCTGACTACTGAGTTTATACTCACAGAGAACTAAGAAAGGTGAGGCGACCACCAGCCTTTATACTCTAACTTTGAATACAAACCACTGATTTTCTCAAAATGTTTTCAATTTTTTTTTAACATGGAAGAGTGTTTTGATCACATGTATGTATGTGTGTCACATGTATACATCATCACATCCCTCGGAACTGGAGTTATAGTCACAGGTGTCCATGTGAATTCTGGGAATCTAACCCGGGTACTCGGCAAGAGCCACAAGGGCTCTTACCTGATGAACCGACTCTCCAGCCACTATTTTTAACCAAATTTAAAAATGAAAAAGATGAAAAGCAATTCTGATGTATAGAGGGATGTACTCAGTATGTAGCAAGCATGCGTGGCTTCACATAAACCACAAGTCCAAAAATTTAAAAAAAAAAAAAAAAAGAAAGAAAGAAAGAAAAAAGGAAATAGGCAGATGAAACGTGGTACATAAAAGCAGTCTTCTCTAAGTAATGTGAGGGCTTGGGAGCAGCAGCCCAGAGTAGAATGCTTTGCTATGATGGTGCTTTTCCCACCTCCCCATCCCCAGTCGTTTGCCTCTGAATGGCCAGAAGGGGTTTGTCTGAAGTTACCCTCTCTAGCCAGCGGCCTGATCTCCAGAAGGTCAAGGAGCAGGACAGACAACGTAGCAAGCCCCAAGACAAGAATGGGTCAGCACTGCTTAGTCTTTCATCCATTGGCTCTCTCTAAAAGAGGTCATTTACCCTAGTCTCATATTGCCTTTACGCCCCACTTCTCCCCTATGAAGGGAGAAGGTTGAAGCCTGTAAGCTTCAACTGTTTACCTGGCCTGTATTTGAGTGTCATGATTTGTGACATTAACATAAGCTTGAAATTAATACATGTGCGTGCCTTCTCTCCTGTCTGTCTACTGACAGTTTGTTTCAGACTCAGTGGATTTCATCAAACCATCAAGGTTTGGACAGATGTTCCTTTCCCCACATTTAATGAAATGGTAGGTGCTTCCATAACATACAAATAGAAACATGCTTATTTAAGTACAGTGAACGACATAGTACAAGCTGTACAGACAGCTGCTTTGGCCACAGGCCTTTGCACAGGGAAACAGATAATCCAGGAACAAAGCCTAGTGCCTTTCTACTGTCCCTGAGTTACAGAGCCAGCCAGGAATGCTCCACTCTGCTGCGAAAGCACTAACAAGAGGAACATTCCCCAGACAGACTGTAGGCAGTGGTTCTCAATCTGTGGATCACTACCCCTTTGTAAACCTCTATGTCCAAAATTATTTACATTATAATTCATAACAGTAGCAAAATTACAGTTGTGAAGTAGCAACAAAAATAATTTTATAGTTGAGGGTCACCACACACGAGGAGCTGCACTAAAGGGTCGCAGCATTACAGCTTTAGAGCTTGTGCCACAAATGCTATCATCCATCCACCCCTTCCATAACTCCCTGGCTTATCTGAAAGCTGCAGACCTCACAGGAAAGCCAATGTGAGGAAGGACAGTTTCTCCCACAAATCCAGCATGTGCACAGAAAGATGCAGGGTCATAAAAACACCAAGGCCAGCAGTGAAGAAATGTGGGAAGTGGTGGCTGGGCCAACTACTATGTGGTTCACTATACTTACATAAGCATGTTTCTATTTGTATGCTAAGGAGTGCCTACCATTTCATTAAAACATGCAGAAGGGGGTGTGCTGGAGAAAGGACCTGGGTTCAGTTCCCAGTACCCACATGGTGGCTCACAACCATCTGAAACTCCAGTTTCAGAGATCTAACTCCCTCTCCTGACCTCTGTGAGCACCAAGAACATATATGTTGCACATACATGCATACATACATACAGGCAAAGCATTCACATCATAAAATAAAATAAATAAATCTGAAAAGAAAAAAGAAGAGGAACTTTAAACATACAGACAGGGTAAGGGGCTGAGATGAACTGCTTCTTACTCAAGCTAGGCCAGTACTCCTCCTACATAACAATCAGGGAAATCCCCAGACTTGCCCACAGGCCAGTCTAATCAGGGAATTACTGAGTCAAGACCTCTTCTCAGATGATTTTTCTGTAGTCCAGTTGACCGTTACTTCTAACAATGACAAACATTGGAATGTAAACAGATGATTCTCACACTTCTGTAAATGAAAAGACCACTAAATGGAGACATCAACCTGTTCCCACCCAAGCCAGTGTCAATGATTTCCTCCTGACTCTGCTCACGCTTCTCAGTCTTCCCAGGTGCTGACCGTCTCTGCCCTTTGCCTTCTGTTCAGATGCCTCGTTATTTATAAACAGCAAATCTATCCCTTTCCTCTCTTTTACAGCAAGCTACTTTTAAGTGCCTGATAGAAATGAGTAAGTCAAATAAAAGTTTCCCTTTCAACCGACCTCATCTGGCTCACAATAAATCGGTAAGATGTTAAGAAGGTTACAGGACACCAGTCACAGCCTTCGCAGCACTGGCTTATCCTCTTCGTTGTCAAATTCCTGTTAAACATGCCACATCCTTATTGTCATTCATGAGGCATAAGGGGAAATGGCTTGAAACAGCTCACAGTCCCCGCAGCACTGGCACGGTAACTTCTTCAGTCCAGCTCACTACCCTTCTGACTCCCATACTCTTACTTACTCTTCAAAGCCGACTCACTGCAGCTTCCTACAGGGAGTCTTCTTTGATTCTTCATCTTCCCAGTCAAGGTCAAACACCCCCACCCTCTCCCAAGAAACTCCATTAATATCCCACTGTTTTCCCTACAATCTTGAGTCAGAACTGTGGAAACAAGAGCTTTAACAAAGCCAAACACACCCGCCAGCCTACACTTGCTGCTACTCACTAGCCCCAAACTAGACAGAGGTCTCTTAACTTCCGTGGCTTTTACAGCGTGCACAAACGTGTGCAGGCCATCTTCCTGAGCACTGGATACTAGTCAGCCCTCCTACGATTGCCTCTCAGACACCTACTGACCAGATGTCCCCAAGTCCCTGATTATCCAGCACCTAACACTTAAAGTTAACTCTCTAGGACCCATGAGTCCAAGTCACTCTTTCAAAAACAATTACTACTCATGTGTGTATGCGTGTGCATATTGTAGAGGGTGGAGGACAGCATTGGGAAGCCTGCTGCTGCTAAGTCCTTCCAGATTTACCCAGGTTCCAGGGTCTGAACTGGGTTGTTAGGCCTGCACAAGTACCTACCCACTGGAACATCCTGCCAGCCTCCAAATCACTCCAGATATAAATAAGCACCAGTTCCCACAGTGTTTCCTGAAGCATGACTGGCATCCATCACTTAGATACAACCCCTGACAGCGGTGTGATAACCAAGGCACTTACCAGCATCCATCCCACCTGACACATGTCTAAAATATACTGTACTCAAGAGTCTCCCCAGGACACCAGCAGTGTCTCTTATGTTGGGTGACGTTTTTTCTTTGTCATTATACTGGGCCAGTAGCACCTTAAGAATAAGAACCAGGTCTTCTTTAAAATATATATTTAAATTGACATTAAAAAAAAAAAACAAACAAAAAACTAAAGCTATATTCACAGAGACCAGGAAAGAAGAAAGAATATCTGTCAGCTCACTATGCTAACATGAAGATTGTAAAGTAAATTTTCTTTATCTTTTTTTTTGTATTTTATGAGTTACAATCATAGACTACATTTATATAAACCATTATATGCATCTTGTCTTTTATCACTATGTTGTTTATATACTTTCTTAATAGATACATAGCTATTAATGAGTGGACTGACCATGATTTACTTAGCCATTTATTTTTCTTTACTAGAAAAAATGTTCCCTTACATATTTCCTTGGGTAACGGTGCATATTTTCAATCATTTTATATAAGTTCAGCCCGTTTGCCATGTGACTGCATCAGAGTATGAGCAGACCCCTTGATTTCCACAGAAGCACACTGCCCATGTTCTTAGTTGCATCTGCACATCTTTAGCCGCAGCAGTGGCTCCAGCAGCCCTGTGCATTGCTTCTTCTTGTGTTGTCACATCTCTTGGGTCCCTAGAAAAGAGAAAATTCCAGATTCCCAAAGACCTGCTGACCAACATCTCTTCCACAGTCCTAACCCATCTCTGTCATTACTGATCTTAGAGCCTGTGTGACTCCTCTCCCCTCACTGAAAGATTTCCTCTCCAGTGACAGTTTGCCCCTGTCCTGCCTTCTTTTCAACACATACCTCAGGCACATTATGTATTTCAATTTTACCTAAAGTTAATTTTACTGGGCAGGGATCCTACACAAGAGAATCACTCTGCGCCCAAGCCTGGGTGCCCAGTGAGAACTAGGCCAACTAAGGTTACAGAGTCTTTTTAAAGGTTTTGGGTTTTTTGGTGACAACTCAGTCACTAAAGATGGTTGCTGACAAGACTAATGACATGAGTTTGATTTGCAAATTTCACATAAGTTGTCCTCTGTTTTCCACATGCATGACATGTCATACATACACTGCATGTTCATGCACATGCAGGCTATGTGCACACACATACACACACAAGAAACTAATATAAAAACATAACATTAGCCCGGCAGTGGGGGCACACGCCTTTAATCCCAGAACTTGGGAGGCAAAGGCAGGTGGATTTCTGAGTTCAAGGCCAGCCTGGTCTACAGAGTGAGTTCCAGGACAGCCAGGGTTAACACAGAGAAACCCTGTCTCAAAAACACAAAACAAAACAAAACAAAACAAACAAAAAACCCCTGTAACATTTCTAAAAGTCACTCTCTGAGTTTGTGTTCTTATTGTATTCTTTTTATCTAATCTTTTCACTTATCTCCCAATAGTCTACTGCAATGTGCTTCAACATACGAAGCAGTCAGTGAGTACTTAAGGATTCCCTGATAAAGGATAATATCTAAAAAATAGCATCTAGCCATTATTGGAATCTTACTAGTCTTTTCACAAACTAAACACAAAAGGTAAGAGGTACCGATGGCAAGACAACCTTTAGATCTGTTTCTCTTCCACTGCTGGAACATAAAGTCCCTCTGGGTAGTACCTCCTCCAGAGGAGACACCACATGCTTCAGGGAAGCCAGTTCAGACCAGGATGTTCTAAAGGGAGGTGAAACCTTCCACCCTGTCATGAATGTGCTTCATAATTCATAAAGTAAACAACTCAAAATCTTCAGGAAGTCACTGAAACTTATCAGAAGCTTACCAAAGCTTATATAAGTAGTAAGGATTGCTGCTGAGATACTCTCAGACTAACCCAACCATCTAGAAGAGGCAGAAACTAGCCTGGAAGAGACATTCTCCTGGAAGAGACATTCTCCAGCCTGTCAGGCTGCCTGCAGACTATGTACTGCCTGTCAGGTTTGCAGCTTCCACAAGCCATCACGCATGCTGGGCAGGGGGTGTGGTAGTGATGCAGCTCTCTTTGAGTCATTTCTGCTCCTGTGGGTAACCCCAGTAAAACTCACTGGTTCACCACGCTGTACTTGGTGGTATCTTACTTTGAGCCATCATCAGATTCCTATCTGGGGTGAGTAAACATTTGTTCATTTCCCCTGGAATGGTGTCACACAGCAAACACATGGTTTAAGAAAAGCTGTTTTTGTTGGCAAGCTGCATTTTCACATCGTCATTAAGTCACACAAACTCCCTTTCACAACAGTCAGCAGTGTGGAAGAAGGGAGGATGTGTGGTGCTTGTTTTGCTAAGTCACAGTCCTCAGATCAGTCATGTATATTAAGTGTAGTAAAGAACAAAGCTGAGTGTCACTTACACAGCTGTACAAGTTATCCATACAGCCGCGCTGCTGCGACAGCATGGCAGTGTTTTAGTCAAACATAGAATTCACAGTAGAAAAAATATATATGTAATTACAGTTTATAAATTTAAGTACCCCAAATATCACCCTATTCCTCTTTTCCAGCTTTTTATGTTGTGTGGCGGTGCATGTGTGCATGCATGTTGTGCCCATGTGTGTAGGTAGAAGCAGAAGTAATACTGGGTGTCTTCCTCTACTGTTCTCCATTGTATACCTGGGGTCTTGTTTCTGAGCAAGGCTGCTTACTGAATGGGATAGTTGCTATTTCAGGTAGGCTGGCTGGATCCTCCTGTCTCTGTCTTCTAGCAGTGGAGTTAGCAGGCACCATGCCCAGCTTTTATGTTGTTACTTTAGATCTGAACTCAGGTCCTCACTTTTATGTGGCAAATGCTCTTACATGTTGAGCCATCTTGCTAGGTCCACTTATAATTTCTTGTTTCAAAGAAATGGTTAGAAAAAAAGAAAAAAGAAAAGAGAAGAGAAGGGAAGGGAAGGGAAGGGAAGGGAAGGGGAGGGAGGGAGGGAGGGAGGGAGGAAGGGAGGGAGGAAGAAAGGAAGGAAGGAAGGGAGGAAGGAAGGAAGGATGGATACAACATACACACACAAAAAGCAACCAAACAAAAAACACCAATGAAGACAAAACATAATACATGTGCTCTCTAGGCTGCAACATGTATGTTAATCTAACCTATATCTATATGTTAATCTAACCTATATCTTGGGGCACAAAAACACTGTTAAGATGTCAGCTGTGGAGTTTAATCTTGGTGAGATTTGGGGCACAGAGCCATAGTTGAATGGGTTCTCCTTCTCTGAAATGCTCGGGGCCAGAGACATCCAGATTTCAGATTTGAGAATATCTTTATATCCATAATGGGTCATTTGGGGGTGAACACAAGATTCCCTTTCATTCCTTATGTGCCATTTACACACAGCTGAAGGATGCTTCTTCCTACAGTGTCTCTGGGGGCAGCTGTATACTAAGGCATCAGTTGCAGGGAAAGCTCTGGGTTTTCTACAAACTGATCTGGATTTTGAAGCACTTCACATTTTCAGTTTTAAGATTAGTCACAGTAAGTTTGTCTTGCCTATTTTAAACAGATGAATAAGTCAAATAATTGCAGTAACTCTACCGTACATTTTGGGAGAGTTACAGCTCCTAATTAACACACCGAGAGATGGTTAGGATCATGTAATCTATTCTGTTTACCTTTAAAATTGAAGAAGACAATTTAAGACTTCTTTTCCATATACTGATTTTTATTATGGTTGAAACATGTTGAGTCTAAATATAATTTAGTAATGAATCACTACTCACCAGTTAGGTCCTGGGCTGGAAAAATGGCTCAGTAGTTAAGTGCACACAGCCTACTCATGAGGCTGGAGTTAAGAGCCCAGTTCCCTCATACCAAGCCAGGTGTCTCATAAGCACCTGCACCTTCAGCCCTGCAGACTAACATCCTCTTTTGATCTCTGTGTATACAGAGGCACTCATGCCCATGTACAAACATCTGTGTACACACTCACATAGACATATACAGTAACACACGCATACAAACAAACAAACAAACAAATAAATAAAGACAAGTCTTTTTAAAAAGAGATACCCAGAACCCTGAGATCTCTCATATACTGAGCCACCAACCAGACAGCATACTCTGGCTGGTATGAGGCCATGACACATATACAGCAGAGGACTGCCTGGTCTGGCCTCAGTGAGAGAAGATTCACCTAAACCTTGAGAGACTTGAAGCCCCAGGGAGTGGGGAGGCCTGGTGGGGTTGAGGAGTGGGGGGGGGGGGGCATCCTCTTAGAGACAAGGGGGGGCGATGAGGAGGGATGAATGGATCGAGAAGCTGCTGGAGGGCGGACTGAGAGGGGAATAATGACTGAACTATAAAAAAGATTAAATATAAATATTAAAATAATAAATAAATAAATAAACAAACAAACACATGTAGTTGACCTCTACCTGGCATAAAGACACCAATAATCCTCTGGTGTTTTCAAGACTAGATGTCTTTAACACTACATGCACTGCCTTTTAACTCCTGGATAAACTGACAGGTGAGATGGAATGAGCATAAGGGTTTGACTGACACCCTGCCTGCTGTCAGAGGTTATCAGAGGCTTTCAGTCAGGCGCTAAAACTCCCCACCTCCCAGAGAGTGTGTGTGTGGGCAGAGTGAGGTCCTTGGTAGAAGTCACTGAAAATCTGGGGAAAGCTGAGGACACTGCCTGCCAAGTGCACACTGCCTGCAAACAATTTTACCACTAGCTTCAGTGGCACTCAGGAGTTTCCTGCGTCTATCTACAGCTGATGCATCAAAGCTCCTGCTGCAGAGACTTGGAAAAAAAAAAAAACCTCCCCTCATCAAATGCACAGGCTAATAAAGTTACTATAATTAAAAGGAAACACAACTCCTCACTTCCTGGAAGCCAAAGCAAATAGAAGACATGAGTTACATAATTCCCAGTGGTAGATGGAAGATGCATGCCAGATCGCAAGGTAGGAAGGACGCCTTCTGAAACTAAATTCTCAGAGCCTGTCATGTGAACGCTGATGGAATCGAAACAGTAAGAGATGACGTGCTAGGACTTTATAGAAAACGCAGGAACCTTTTTATTACAAAATATCTTTTATGGATAAAACAAATACCTGCACGTCATAACAGAGGGCCACAGATCCTATGGGGCATACACAAGATCCACCAACAGGTAACAATCAACCCCTCAGGACTACCCCAAATCAATGTCCTGCCTCACAACTACAAACAACAGAGGACCTAGACAGACAGTCTCTCTTTCCAGGGGGGACTCTTTTGGTACCCACCTTCTCTCTACCCATGCTAACTCCCTAAAGTTGCTGAGAACCGAGTGAGCTGAACTACACAGTGCTTTTAGAACAGCATCCACGGCCAGGCACACAGATGGCACACATGGGAAGGACCACATGGGAAAGCATGAGGCTTTCAGGCTCACATGTGCAACCCCTGTTATTCTGCAGTTTAACTTATCATAGCCTAGTGCACAGCCAGTGTGCACTCCTCAAAGAGTGGGCTAGTATTCTGCTTCAAATGAAAAGCCCTTAACAATAAGGGTAATTTAAAAAACCCAAATTTCAGTTAATGGAGACATTTATCAGGGTCACCAGAATCTCTTCAGCTAGTCTACATTTCTCTTCAATTCATCCTTTACTTACCTCTTGTTCTCAGTGAGCAAAACTTTAAAACTAGGAAACAGGAAGATTTTAAAGATAACTATTTGATTAGAACTTACTTCTCTACACATAAGTTACCAGATATTTAATATTTTTAGTCCATCTTGAATTCACTTAATATTATCTTTCTCCAGAATTCAGTTCTAAAGTCAAGCTAGCAACAACTATACAGTCATATTCCCTTTGATCCCTTAGGCTACAAAGAGTGTTTCTTCCCTAAGACCCAACAATGTGTGTTTGAGTTCTGCCAGACGGCTGTGTCTTCAGCTCAGAACACTCTGGGGAGGTTACATTCACATTTAGAGAAGGAAGCTGCTCAAACCATGTAGAACATTCTGGAAGAGAGAGGCCTGCCATCCAGCATGCTGGGACACATATGCACCCATCAGCATGAAGAGGCTGAGTGGAGCTCACCTGCACTCTACATTTCCTCACAAGAGATAACATCTCCCTTAAAGATTCTTACCAAGTCTGGTGCCATGCAACAGTAACACTGCATATAGTTAATTCTCTAATGTGGCAAATGATATTTATATATGCACATATGTGTGTGAGAGCCAAAGGGCAAATGTTTATCATTCCACAGAGGCCATCCACCTGTTTTTGAGGCAGGTTCTCTCTTTGGCCTGCAACTCTCTAAGGCTAGGCTGGTAATTCTGTATCCCCAGTGTTTGGGCTGCAAATGAATGTACCTGGTTGTTCTAATGGCTTCTGGGAATGAACTCTGGTCTATCTCCTCAGCTGATAATGTACCAGATTATTTTGAGAGGTCTGCACGCTAAGTCCTAGGAGGTGTTTTTGTGTGTTTTAAAAGTTTGTTATCTCACCAAGTCAGCAGAACTCAAATTTTATCTGATCCCTTAACCCTTTCTTCAGTCTATTCAGGAGGAGAGGAAGCCATGAAACAGGAGTGATCCTGTCCCAGCTGCCTACTGAGCATCCCACCCTGGGGTGCTCTGTCTTTCTGCCTTCTGTAGAAAAGTGAGGTTAGGATCTGCTCAGCCAGTAACTGCTTTTCTGGGAGAAACAACTGTAGTGGGCTACAGAAATGCAGCAATGTGACCCATGATTCCACAACAGTGGGAAAGGAAGAACGCATTTAAAGACCTGTGGCGGAGATAAAATGTTCCTGTGTGGCATCTGCAACAGCTCTCAACTGCATTTTGTCAGCCACAGTGTTCACAAGGCAGCTCACCACGGGGTCAAGCCCTGGGACATTAGCAACATGGACTTTAGAGCTGGTATTTGAATATAAACTAGGAAGTCACTTATGAGTCTGCAAATGACTTTATACAAGTTGCTCTCTTTAATAAAAAGAGAAAGGGAGAAAGTGTCTGAATTCTTTTATAAACTAGTATCTTGGGAAGGTGCACTGGAAAGACTCCAAATTCACCTTAATGCTAAAGAAAAAGCAAAAACAAAAATAAAAAGCAAACAAACAAAATAGCTTTTACCATACTGTGGGAGAAGCCTTCTACTTTAGTCTAAAATAATTCTTTTTTTAATGGTGTACTCACAGACATGGTATAAAGCTATAATGTTTTTATGTAAATATCAATAATAAAGAATAAGACAACAAAGTATCAGATCAATAATATAAAATTAGTCTTCTGTAATGTTTCAGCAATAAATTCTCTTCTTGTATTCTCGGGAAACTGGCTTTTTGAGACAGTATTAAGAATAATTTAAACTCTACAATGTCCACTGTAGAATTCACTTACGTAGTAGGCAGTGAGTGAAAATCTATTCTGTGTCAAACAGCAGTCTCGGTAGTTTGCAATCAGAACGTTTCCAGGCCACTGTGCTTCATATTGAACTGAGAGTCTCCAGGAACTCTGTGCTCACATGTAACTGTGGATTTCCAACAGCTTCTGAGACCTATCTAAAGCTTCACATGATCCCTCCTTTTACTTATCTTTGATCATCTATTTAGCCACGAGTGTCTGTGGTTTGGGCTGAGTCTGTGGAAGGAAGAAAGAAGTGCACACAAACATTCTTGACCATTCCTTAGGCTTTTCCCACTTTCATGTTAAAAAGATCAAAAGAACAAAACTGGAGCTCCCGGGCTCTTGGAGGCATCAGTCAGAAGCAGGATCCCACCTGTGGGTGACAAGGACAGATATAAAGAAAACTGTGAGCCAGGCAGTGGTGGTGCACGCCTTTAATCCCAGCACTTGGGAGGCAGAGACAGGCGGATTTCTGAGTTCGAGGCCAGCCTGGTCTACAGAGTGAGTTCCAGGACAGCCGGGATTACACAGAAAAACAAAAACAAGAAAACTGTGTTTCCAGGCCTATTAAGACCACAGTTCCTTTCAAGTCCTGGTGACTCAGAACCCAGGATCAGCTCACAGTGGCCAGGTCCAGTGGGTCTTGTGTCCTTTCAATTCCTCTCAGTGTATCCCACCACAAGCACAGAAACTTGTCTCAGGTCAGAAGCCAGTTTTAAAGTCAGTTGCCAACTGCCAGCCTTCCTCAGCCTGTCTTCCCGTCTCAGTAATCCTCAGAAGAATGAGCAGCCACAACCGGCAGCCTCTGGAAATAATTCTGAAAAGGAACAGGCAACAAAAGAGAAAACTGAAGAGAGAGAGAGAGAGAGAGAGAGAGAGAGAGAGATAGATAGATGTTGGAAGAGTTTGATAATGACCGCTCACTAGATAAAGGAAAGTCTGGAAATGTCTATTTGACAAGGGAGAAGCAAAGCAAGTTTATGCTGGCTCTGAAGGTGTTATTTAGAACATGGTTGGAGAAGGCAGGGATGGAACATGAGCTGTGAAGAAGATATACAGTACCACCTGCAGCACCCTATTTCCACAATGCTACCAGAGTTTATCCAATTTTAGAATACATGCCCCTTGGAACACTCCACAGAGAGCTTCAAAAACTCTGCAAGTTTGATGAGCAGAGAACAGCTATTTATAGCACCCAGCTGGCAAACACTCTCTCTTACTATCATTCAGAGAGTCTCCCAGAGACATTAAGCTGTAGAACCTGCTTCTTGGGCCAAACAGAGAGTTGAAGATTGCAGATAGTCTCTACACACTCCATCTTCCAGGAGAACCACGCTGCATGGCACCCTGAACTATGATTCCCACTGGCAATGACTGAGGACCAGATGAACAATAAGGTACAGTACTTCTGGAGTGTTCTCTACCATAAGTACCTAGTGGGGATGCCTCTTTTTGAGACATGCATGCACTAGAAGACATATAGAAGGAGATCACGGATTGCATACACCCTCCTTAACTTTGTGGCAGAGGGAGGCAGGGACCTCATTTCAAGATTGTTAAAACACACAACTCTACCCAGAGGCTAACATTAGCAGAAGTACTAGAACACCCCTGGATCACAGCTAATTCCTCCAAACCTCCAACTGGCCACAAAAACAAAGAGCCAACTAGCAAATCATCTTAGGGAATCCTGAGCCGTGGGCACTGTGCAACTGTGAGACCCACTGAGACCACCCAGACCATCGTCACTGCCCCCAGGGTGCCTTGCTAAGCAGGTAATACTAGGCCTTGTATCTAGGAAGCCCCAAGTGAGCACAACCCCCAAGAACCACGCTGCTTTTCTTGATTTAGTAATCTGGAGAGAAGGTTCCACTGCAGCTGTCCCCATGGTCTATGTCCCAAAGGGTTCTTGTGGGGGTCTCAGTGTGGGAAAGTTATGACCCTATCTGATATCCCAGTGAGCACCTGTGTTATAGCCTTCAAGTGCCTGAGTGTGTGTGTAGCTTACTGGGTCACCAGGCTTGGGAAATCTGCTGGAATGAGTATGTATCTTCTTTTAAATGCTAAAGTAAAGATTTGTACAGACTTCCTTTTACTTATGTGGCATCCCCTTCATGGCCCTCTTGTTTTCAGCCTTCTGAAGCCTGTGTGGGATCTAATCTCAACCACTGTAATTGGGCCTGTGCTCCACTTCTGTATTGGGACCTGACTCTGGTGTTTCTGGATGTTAAGGGCTGTTTCTTATGTGGGAGTTTTGGAGTTCTGTCAGGTGAGCAAACTTGTTAAATAAAAAAAGATATGTATAGCATCTTTAAAAAAAAAAAAAAAGACAAACCCAATTATTTGGCAGAACTAATAAAAACTGTTGGGAGATACAAAAGTGTTCTTTAAAACTGTAAAAGGCTTTTCCAATGTAATCTATCATTATTAGACAGACAGTGCTTGGTTATCCTGGTGACATCAATTATTTATGTGATTATTTTGAGTATCAGAAGTCCCCTACTGCAGGGCTGTAGCTCGTGCGTGGGCATGGATCCTTGTGTGGATCCTGTCGGACTGTGTTGTGGTTCCCATGTGTCTGCCATGGCTCAGGGAGACAGAAGCACAGGAATTTGACTGAGTTCACTCCACAAAGCACAGGGCAGATGCTGGGCTATGAGGAGCTGTGGTGTTCCACCTGGGTGTGGAGAAGTCTCAGCCTGAAGTCCCACGGGGGCAGAGCTCCTGAGTGGGGGTCTCCAGGCCAAAGTAGCTGACCAGGAGACCAGTGGTCTCTGTCTTTGGGCTCCCAGACGCTGCTGGGAGCCACGGAAGAGCTGAGACTCGAGGGCATACAGGCTGGACCAGCCACAGCTGAGAGAGGCGAGAGAGAGAAGCTCTGGTGGTGCCCGAAGGGTAGACTCTTGCGTACTGGGACTTGCTTGGCCAGGTCGGCTAGCTTGCTTGAGTTGGTGGCCTTCATGGCGGGAATGTAGAGAAGTCTTCTAGTGGGAGATTAAGCAGTGGCTGGGTACATAAAGGCCTTCTCCATGGTTCCCCAGGGCAGGGTCCCAAAGACACGAGGAAGTCCATGGTTTTAAAAGGTTTATTGTCATGGTGGAAAGTGGATGTGGTTGTAGCCCCCTTCCCCCTCCCAGCCCCACCCCCCCCTGTTTCTGAGGGCGGACCTGAGTTAAATAGGGAGGGAGGAGGGTCTGGGAAGGAATGCTTAATTGGCTATGCCCTCTGGCCTTTAGGTATATCATTAATATGGAGATCTCTTGAGGCTCTGAGGCCTGTAGTCATGCCCTCTATCTGTGCTAGGTGACACAAACCTCTCTTTGGGAGGGGCTGTAGGGGCACTGCCCTATGTGCTGAAAGGTGCAGATCAATGGAGGTCTTCGGCCAGGAGCCTGGAGTCTGGGAGTGTGGTGAAATGTATGCCTGTATGCCGTCCGTTGTAGGAATACCTGTTGGGTCTCCGGCCATCTCTAGCCAGTGCTCTACCAGAAACCAAGCTATCCTTTCACGGTCCCACACTCTACTATCTGAACTGCTACAACAGAGATTTAAAAAAAAAAAAAATCTGTAACATCTTTATGCTGCTCAGTATAGTCTTTAATTAAGATATCAATACCCTGTGCCAGTTCTGTTAACTCTAAGGGAATTATAACTTTGCTTACTACTAAACAGTGACTTAAGAAGATTTCAAGTTAGAGTCTCAATTTTGCTTTCATGACCTTCACCAATATAAGCTCTCTAAAATTCAGTCTATCAGATATAAAACATGGCAGATAAGGAAGTCACAGAGTTTGAATAAAGGAGAAGGCACCATTCAGCATGTGAGGAGAACTTAATATCCCTTCTTACGTTTTCCTAAGCTGTGTCTAAACTGTGGATCAGCTGTACACTCTCTTTACCAGACAAGAATTCTGTAGGGCTTACGGTTTTCTTTGTTTACTATATCCTCATGTATATTTTATGTAAAGAGAACTGAATTTCAGTATCTTTCTAATAGTCCCTTAACTTTCTGAATAACGTCACAAAGCCATACTGATTATCCACACTGGTCAATCACATTTAGAAGACCAGATCAAATACCCCGAAGTGACCCAACTTCTAAGTGTACTAGCATGCAAAGAAAAGAAGGACTTTCTCTAAGTGAAATCAGGACCTACAGGGCATGTGCAATGCACACAGGCTGAGCATGGACCTGGGGCAAGCTTCCACGCCTTTGTTAAGTTCATCACTGCACTGCAGCATTCTGCCTCTGGCAGACTCAGCAAAGCGGACAGTTTTCATTATCTCTTTGCATTGTTTATATAAAAGATACAAAAGATTTTCAGAAGTATGTATTACACTTCTCTAATATCATCACTTACCCAAGCAAAATACCATTATTTCCTTATAACACTTAATAAAAATGGCGATTAAAATGAACTATTTTGGCTGCTATCATCTGTAAAAATCTAAGCAAGTGTTTACAAATGTCAGCACTGCCTAAGGAGGCACGGTTCCCACAGGCAACCTCACACACAGGTGGTTGTTTACTAATCTCTGTGTTTTCTTCTTTGAGGCATTGTTCTAGGATTCTGCCCTAATAAATAAACCTTGTATGGTTAATTGCATCACTGCATTAACAATAAAAAAGCTGGCCGGCTTCCATTTTGACTGTAAAACTCTTCATTGAGGAGGATAATGAGCAGAGAAAGCCCACCACATAGAGAGGCGTGGGCCTGCCAGAAGAAAAGGCTGTAAACACAAGCTAAGCTCAAGCAACGTATATAACTAATCTATCTTAGATGCTCGACAACATTCAGTGGGAATGTGATTATTAAAGATTGTCTAGTCTTTCTTGATTAAACTTTCTGCACAATGCTTTTCACCTGGAAAATCTCCCCTAACTATGTTTTGTTGTTGTTGTTTTAAACATGTTTTAAAATAAGAGTAAGTTGATTTCAGAATTTATTCTTGCTGGGTATAGTGGCTTGGTGTATTATCAGCATCCGAATTAAAAACCAGCCTACACTACGTAATAAATTCCTTTCTTAAAATGTGGTTACACAGACACAGACGCACACACACACACACACACACAGACACACACATACACACACTCACACACATTTCTTTGCCTATTTAAAAAAAAAAAATAGTCAAAGGCTGCAGAGACTTTCAAGTGGTCCATGCTAGGGAAAGGGAGTCTTACAGATGAATCACTGATACAGCTGCAGCTGACCATGGAAAAGGAGTGGACAAAGGAGAGGCCAGGGAAGACACCGGCATACCCTGACATTCCCAGGAAAAGCAGGTAGACAGCCGGCTCACGCTCTCTAATCTAACTTGAGGTGAAACAGAAGCCATTGCCTCTTGTTAGATTTAATATTTTCAGGAATGTAACCTGGAAATATTTCATCATGAGGGCCCAAAGGCTAAGAAAAAGAAATAGTACTTGTGTGAGAGCCACCGCACATGTTTTAGGTATCACAAAGGTATTCAGACATTTAATTAGCTTAATTAATGCCTGGAAAAAAGTCAGTAAATGTGCCAAAATAATTGTGCTCTTACTAACAGTGGGATAACTTTTAGCTGAGCTATAAAACAGTATTATTCTTAGCAATTGCTAAGTTCTTAAGTAAAGCCATTACTTTAAAGTAAGTATATGCTGATCTTTAAGGAAAATTTAGAATATAAAATATAAAATTTGTAAAACCCAGGAAGAACCTAGGGACTAGGGGGAGACAATGGGGACATCTGACTGGAAAACTGAGGCTCAAAAACTGACTATATACACACAGCTCCTTGTTTGCAGTAAATATGGTACATAAAAAACGCATATCATCCACCCAACCACTCTGTACAGTGTCTAGTCTCTGTGATCACATGACTGTGGTTCTGTGAGGTCATGTGATTATGTGAGAGCAGCAACCCATGTTGCTATCAGCATCAAGAGGACCATTCCTATGTCCCTGGCAAGGAAAAGATTCAAGCCCAAAAGCCAAGCTTCTGCTGGATGCACACCACACTACCCTGAGGCAGAAATAATAAGACAAATCATAGATGAGAAGGGATTGCTTTTGTTTAAGAATATGAGGTTAAATCATCTGCCATGCAGAACTACTGGTATCATAAAAGCTTAGAGTGTGATCTGTGATCTGACACAAAGGTGCTCAACTGAGAATGGCTTTATTACCAGCATTAAAATCATCTTTCCATTGTACTGGCATTAATGAGGTAGGTGAACTATTCCATATACTAAAACACCCAACCAGGGCAATGTCCTTTGACTAAAATTGTTGCTTAATCTTTTTAAGGCTATTTCTACTTAATCAACTACTTTCAAATAAAGCAATTATGACAAGATTTAAGAATCTGGGAGTTGGAGGTGTTAAAGAGATGGTTCAGCAGCTAAAAGTACTTGCTATTCTTGCAGAGAATCCAACTCTGGTTCCTAACACCCATGTTGGGCAGCTTACAACCACCTGTAACTCTGGCTCCAGGCAACTGACTCCCTCTTCTAGTCTCCACAGCACCTGAACTAACAAACACACACGCATGTCACATGTGTACACACATGTGCACACACTAAAAACACGGTTTTTTTGTTTTTGTTTTTAAGAAACTGGGGGATTTGCCAAGGCACAGGAGCAGCTCAGCATGACAGGATTGACCAAGAATCTGAGAGGACCTGTGTAGCATCACCAAGACCAGGGGTCTTAGTGAAGAATCAGGGTATGGTGGGGGACTCCTATATAACCAATCTATTAACCTAACATGTAAAGTTTTTCCATCAGAAAAACTTGTGAATTAGAATGTACAACTTCATGTTTCAGTGTGAAAACCTGATACCCATAGTCCTCCATGCTCTCAACCATATAAAATGATCATCTAAATACTAACAGTTCTCATGAAACAGTAGAAACTGTCAGCCCTGAGACACATAACTCATGAGGGCAAAGGCTGCAGGAATAATTTAAGCCTCTTTTCCACAAACTCAACCAACAGTCCTTGTTTTGATGTATATTCTGGCTTTGTGGAAAATTTATGATTTTACTAGAAAATTTAGCAATGCAAAGGCATCACTGACTCACACTTACACGAAGAACAAAGTTCTGTGTAATAGTTCACTGCTCTGAAATGTACTTTATTTATATGACAGTAATGGTCATGCTAAAAATAACTTGAAATCCATCACGTAAGGACTTACTGTGCAGCCCTGTAAGCATCTGCCCTGTATATGTGGGGCAGTCCAGTTTGAACTCTATCATTACTAGAGAGAAAAAAAAATCCCTGCAGAGAGGTATGAACAGAAGATGTGTCTTCTATAAATGCTAGTAATATTTGTTACATTATCAATATACACCAATAAGGAGCAGATTACCGAATGCTTGCTATATTCCAGACACTATTCCAACTAAATTGAAGAGAACCCAGAATACACAGAACAACAGATGAATAAGACAGATAAATGTCCAGTGTTTCATCCTAATGAAACAAAGAACTGAGTGAAACAAGAGAGAGCCACGATGAGGTAGGGGGATTCCAGAAGGCCTGAATGAGGTGACATTTAAAGAAAGACTGAAGGTGAGGGAAATCACGCACCAATTCAAGAAAGGAACAATCCAAGATCAGATAAGAGCCAGAGGAGGTCCCCCTTGGACACACAGGGGAGAGGACGGTGGAGGAGAGACACTGTCCAAGAGTGCAGAGGTGAGTAAGCGGCAAAATGTCAGTAGGCCACAGTGACCGAAGGGCAGCTGAGCTGCTGGCTTTTACCGCAGAAGCCTTGGTGCAGTTGCTGTGCCCAGGCTGTATAGAGGAAGGTAGAGCAGGGAGACCTGCTGGTACGGAAGGTGCCCTGGCCCAGAATTCAGATGTATTCTGAAGACAGGACCAAAGGGCTGGGCTGGCAGAAGGTTGGAGTGGAAGGGAAGCAAGCTCAGCAAGCTTGGAGGAGCCCACTGACAAGTGCATGGACGACCCCGGGGTGATGCTCAGGGCATCACTGGGGAACCCACAGTAACCCCAAAGTCTGACCTAACTGGAAAGACAGAGCTACCATTAGCCAACTATACAAAGGGATTACAGGTCTCAGAGATGGGGATTTCAATTTGAGTTTTGTTACTTCTGAAGCATTACCAGACATGCCAATTAAGTATTGAGTAGGCAGCTATACTAAGTAGCTAAATTTTAGATGACAGTTTATTTTACAGACAGCTAAACAAAAATAAAGTCTAATCAATAAAATGAAACCTTAACTTCTAACATCTGTTTGACTAGTCGATATAACACATTTTCTCCATTATTAACTTTCATTTAGTACATCAATGTAATGCCCCATCATAAAACCCCCAGAACACTATTAAAAACCCTCACTGAACTCTTAAGATATCCTAGCAGAACAATTTCACTCAGTGAGTAATTAAAAATGAGTATCAGCAAACAGAGAAAATAGGCTAAATCACTATTCAGCAATATAAAAGGTTCAAGTCACCCCTGTGGTAACTTATAATGATTAGAAATAAAATGCCAACAAAGTCTGTCAGATTTGAATGCAGTTTTCACTGTAGACTTAGTAAGCTCTGTCTGTAGACTCAAAATGGCATGAATGTAGCACTCCATGGGTACAAGACTATTCAACAACAATAGGTTTTCACCTTTAACAAAATAGCATGTTTAAGGATATTATGGTTTTAAAACCTCAGCATATTGATAGTTAACACAGTCACACTATGTGGTGACTGAATGATAATGATCCTCAGAGGTTCATACATTTAAATGCTTGGCCCCCAGTTGGTAGAACTCTTTGGGAAGGATTAGGAGGCGTGGCCTTGTTGGGGGAGGTGAGCCACTGGAGGTAGGCTCTGAGGTTTCAAAAGCCATAACATTCCCAATTAGCTCTCTGCCTTGTGCTTATGGATGAGAAATAAGCTCTCAGCTACTGCTTCCATATCATGCCTGCCTACCTGTTACCATGCCCCCTGCCATGATGGTCATAGACTCTTACTCCAGAACTATAAGCACTGATAAACTCTTTATAAGTTAAGACACTCAGTTACAGTGACTGTTCACAGCAATAGAGAAGTAACTAAGACAAACTGCTAACAGCCGCATGCTACCATGTATTAAACATAGCCCAAGTTTGGGCTGACCAAATGAACAGCCCATCTACTCCCAGCCACACCACGCTTTACATGTTTTGTCAGTTTAGGACTGTATCCTGCAGTTATGATTCTGTAACAGTTGCGAATACAGACTAGGAGTCACTAACAGGCACAGGGTCTTTACCAAACAGGAAAGAGAGATGCTTTCAAATGGCTAACTCACGAGCACAGCTCTAAGCCCTGTAAAAACCACCACCCAAGAATGAAAACTGAGAGACACATTAAAGGGGCTGAGGAACATTTGCCCATGCAGTCCACAAAAGGGATCTGTCAGTAAACAAAGTGCATGTTTAGCATATCACTGTAACCTTAAGTATGACATGATCAGCAAGCATGAGACTATTGAGATTCTAATGTCCCAGTCCCAGAATTTCCGAAGTTAACTAATCTACTCTATAGCACTGGCATCCTGAGCAAGTGACCCAGCATATGAAAACTGGACAGAAATGAGACATGTACTTTTAAAGAGATACAAAAAAGTCAGATCTGGTGACAGAACTATAATCTCAGATAGTTGGCTTACTGAGATGAGAGGATCACAAGTTCAAGGCTTGCATAACCTACAGAATTAATTCAGGGCCAATTCTGGTAACTTAGCAAGACCCTACCTCAAAATGAAAAGAAAAAGAAGGGCTAGGAATGTCACTTGGGGAGGAGTCTCTCACCTCTCAGACTCTGGCAGGCTGAAACAGGAGAGCTGAAACAGGAGAGCCAGCCTGGGCTCTCAATATCACAAAGACAGAACCGTCCTTTCTACTTAAAATCTACATCACCAACCAAAGAAAAAGCCAGCTGGACTTTATCAGACTATTATTATTAATTATTTCAATCACTTTTTATTTGTTCATTCATTTGCAATGATAGGGATTAAACCCAGGACCTTCATACCTTGGGCAGGTCTGAGCTACTCTGTGCCCCTAGCATGACCTTTAGACTTCTCTGCTTATCAGCTGGCACACATGGCACAGTGTCATGCTTACAAATGCTTAGCACTTACTGATTTAAACTTCATCTTACCTTCCTTTCTTCTATCTTCTCTCACTTAAGCCCTCACAGGTGTTGGCAGGTTTTATGTCAATGTGACACAAGCTAAAGTCCTTTGGGAAAAAGGGAAACTCAGTTGATAAGATGCCCCCTCAGATGGGCCTGTGGAGCGTTTTGTTGTTTAACAATTGATGTGGGAGGGCCCAGCTCACTGGGGGTTATGCCACCCCTGGGAAGATGGTCCAGAAAGAAAGCAGGCCAAGCAAGCCATGGGGGGCCAAGCCAGTAAGCAGCATTCTTCCATATGGAACTCTTCCCTCCAAGTTCCTGCCCTGCTTCAGTTCCTGATCTACTTCTTTCAATGGCTGTGATGTGGAGCTGTAAGCGGAAATAAAGTGTTTCTTCATGAAGGTCCTAACCTAACTGAGACATCTCTGTAACCTCACTATTTAGCATTCTTTATAAAAATGAATGCTTTATCATCCTAAGTTAAAGAAGGCAGATGCAAAAGGTCTCATCCTGGATGATACCCTGAAGGCTGAGGTGAAGGGGTAACCAAGTTTCTTTCTGTGGTAATGAAATGTTTTTAAAGTAACAATAATGTCATGTATACATTTTTATAAATACTTCTAAGTGGGAAGCACTGAATCACTGTAAAACTTCTAACTGGGAAGCACTGTAAAAGGGTGGATTTTATGAATCTGAATCCTTTGGTGTGTTTGTTTGGTTGGTTGGTTTGGTTTGGTTTTTCGAGACAGGGTTTCTCTGTGTAGCCCTAACTGTCCTCGAACTTACTCTGTAGACCAGGCTGGCCTTGAAAGAATTCAGAAATCTGCCTGCCTCTGCCTCCCAAGTGCTGGGATTAAAGGTGTGTGCCACCACTGCCCTGATGAATCCTTTGGTTTTCAAATAACAGTGTGAGGTCCCTTTGGGGGGGAGGGGCTATGTACTTTAGAATCTCAGTAGCTCAGAGATTGATCAATAGATGACAGATCATTACTAAAGTTCTCAACACAGTCCTAAACACACAAGGAAGATGCGCACTCTATAGAGACTCATTTAAAACACATCTTAAAGGAAGAATATAAATGTTCAGACAGCAATATATTTTGGTTGTTCAATGAAAGTACCCAGATGGAACACTTCATCTTCCAAAAGGAACTGGATCTGCTTTCCACCTTATTAAAAATGTCCCTTTCCCAGTCACTCCATTAACCCTACACGCTGACTTCTAAAAGACCCTTGCTTTCCCGAGAAGCATTCAGGCCAAGGCCCAATGGCCATTCTAGCCCTTACCATTTGGTTCCTTTTCATTGCTACCACACCATGTACTCTGCCCACAAGTATGGAGACTTGACTCTTATGTCTATACATCACGCTGGTGTGACCCACAATTACCCTATGACATAAGCAGGCTCTGGTGTGACCCACAATTACCCTATGACATAAGCAGGCTCTGGTGTGACCCATCAATTATCCTATGACATAAGCAGGCTCAAGGACTTGCTGAGCTTCACAGAGCCAGATCTTGTCCCAAAGCCCAAAAGTTTTTACACCAAAGAAAAGAAAATTATCAAATGGATGTGGTACTTGAGGCAGGCCTTGAAGTCTACCTGGGGAAAATGCCACAGCTGACTACCGGTGTAAAAAAAAGGCAATATCTTTCTCTAATTATTTCAAATAAGCTCCTCCAAGTGCGACAATAAGATCTGAGATTATTTCACAAACTCACTCCCCATCCCCACACCAATGAATGTCAGGCTACCCATGAATACAGAATATTGTGATGGTCACTGAGTGAGATCATCAAAGAATAAACGAAGACTTTTTAAAAAATTAAATCTTCTTCCCACTTAGAAAGTGTATGAGAGGTTAAAAATTAACTTAAGCTCTCCTTTTCAAGAAATACTAACAAATAAATTAAGAACATGGTTTGCAAATACAGTGTGTGTGTGTGTGAGTGTATGTGAGTGTGTGTGTTTACTTACATAGAAGCTTATCTTTTAAAACTCTCTAACTTCCTGCAGATATTATACTTTGCTAAGATATATTAGACCCAAATGACTCACATACTTACAAAGAAGAAGCAAAGCAAAGTACATCACATAGTAAAATTAACATAAAAATTATATTTCAGGGAAAAATTCAGCTGACAATATAAACATTACCTCAATTAATGAGTTTTATAAACATGAAAAACCTAGCGAGTTAATGTGATGACAAAATAGTAAATTCTGCCTAATGAATTTCCTAATCACTTTCCTTTCATTATCATCAGCACAGCTGGTGAGCTAGCTGTCCCCATACAGATGGCAAGCACAAAACCTTTATGGTAAGATGCTGACAACCGAAGGTCAAGGCATGCTTACCTGAGGGAGAACAAAACATGCAGGCCTTCACTACCTCGTAATGTAGAAAAGAATGTGTCTTTTATACACATGATGCTATATTAAGATCATGAATACATGGCATGCCTTCATCAGACAGCACATGCATTCACACCTTATAAACAATTCCAAAACTAACAAGTAGTTTGCAAACATTAACTTATGTCATCCTCTAGCAGCCCAATGGGATTTTACAGACAAAGAACCAGAGTCCTGAGAAGTTGTGCATGACCAGGCTACATACAGAAACACATATAGGCTACATATAGAATCAGTCTCTTGAGGATCCACCATTGTGTAACACTGTGTCTGTCTCACAGTGCCAGGTGCCTGAGCACAGACAGAATTATCAAACGGATGTGGTACTTGAGACAGGCCTTGAAGTCTACCTGGAGGCTTCCAGCCTCCACTCAGCCTCTGTCTCACAAGCAGACATAAGAATAGAGAGAGAGAGGCAGCCCAAGAGCTACAGGAAGTATCTAAGAGCACACTTAAGCCAACACTTTAACCTGCGCTTACAATGTTCCTAATAGCTCATTCTGTTATTCTGTCTCGGAGTGAAAGCTTAACTTCATTTTCAAGAGATGAGAGCCAGCCATGTATATATAACTGACAGGCTACTAGCAACAATTTCTGTACAGGGAAAAACACTTTATTAGAAAAAGACTATAATAATGATATATATTCAACCAGTTCTGCTCAGTCCACGGAGGGGAATGATCTATGAGTTCTTAAAAGCACTCTTAGGCCCCTGAGCTGGATTGGTCAGCATTCAGATGGAGAGCTCTGCTCCCCAATGGAACGCTTCCCTCCTGAGCCCGACTACAAAATCTGCTTGAATAAGGTAGCATGAAAGCAGCTACTCCTGACATGTCAAGGCAAGCAGACAGCTAAGGAGAGTGAGTACTTACGATGCTATTTTGCTTTATTAGTTACTTAAATATCTCATTCATGGTGACTTTTGAGGGGGTGGTATTCAATAAAAGCTGTGTACTCTGTCTCAACCTCACACAACCTGCTTTGGCATTCCTCATATCCCCTGGTTGCTGGTCTGGATTTATTGTATTGTATTTTATTTTATTTTGGTCAATTTGACAAAAGCTAGAGTCATTCCAGAGGAGGGAACATCAACTGAGAAAATGCCTCCATATGATCTGGCTGTAGGGCATTTTCTTAATTAGTGGGAGAGCCCTGCCCATTATGAGTGGTACTATCCTTGGGCTGGTGGTACTGGGTCTGTAAGACAGCAAGCTGAGAAAGCCATGAAGAGCAAGCCAGTAATAGCACCCCTCCATGGCCTCTGCATCAGCATCTGCCTCCAGGTTCTAGTTCTGTTTGAGTTCCTGTACTGATTTCCATCAGTGATGGATTATAGTATAGAAGTGTAAGCCAAATAAACCCTTTCTTCCCAACTTGCTTTTTGGTCATGGTGTTTCATTGCAGTAATAGCAACCTTAAGACGGCTGGTTACTGTAGTTTCCTCACAAAGTGCTATGGTTTCAGGGCTTGCTTTGAATCCTCTTTGCGGCTTTATTTGACCCCAACCCCATTGTGCAATTTCATTTTAACCCATGACATACTGTCCTGTCACCCCCACACCCCTCTGACTCAGCCACATCAGACTTCTTCCCACATCCTAAACCCCTCAGCATGGAGAGTTGGTCTTCTCCGCGCATCTGAGCATTCAAGCAAGAAACTAAGCATCGGGAGAGAGGAGATGTCTGCTCTCATCAGAGAGGCCCTTTTGCCTGTCATTACTGCCTAGACAAGACAGTACAACCACCACTCAGAGAGCACTGTCACCATGCTAGACACTGCAAGTGACACAAAGTTGGGCCCACAATCTCTACACCGTTACTCCAACAGTTCACGGGCAAGACTTGAACATTCTAGAGTCTGGCAACTGCCTGAGACAGGCTGCTCCGGCCGCAGCCACCTTTGCTTTGGACTTCAGCATATGAAGCCTTATCATTTGCAGTCTTCAGTGCCTTCTTTAAGTACAACCTCTGAGAACGAGGAGCCTCCCAATCACCGGAAATAAAAGTCCCACTCTGAAACTAATCCATCTTTTTCCTCACAGCCATCATGAGGTCTGTTGACTCCACCCCTTTCTCATAAGGCAGCTGTTCACTCTCGCCTTGTTCTGAAACAACCCCTGCTCAGCCTTCAAGGCTGAAGCATAAGTGCCACAGAGGCTGCAGGTTCCTTCTTTCTCCTTCATAACTGAATAACCAGCACCCAGCATTACTTAATGTTAACTGACTACTAATCTTGAAATTACCTCATACATCTCTGTTCCTTTCCCAGAGGTACTGGTGGTTTTATGAACATGCCAACACCTTACATCTTGCACATCCCTGCACAAATATAAGTTTACTTTGCCACTTCCTGGTCCCCAATGCCTCCTTAAACCTACTCAGACTTTCCTGTGTGATAAGCTGTCTACTGAAAACCCCTCACCCCTTAAAATGATGGCAAATTAAAAAAACAAAAGAATACTTTGAGCATGAAGACCATTCTCTGTTCAGCAATTCTCTCAGTTAACTATCCCACTAACCTACATGCCAGTGAGCTCAAACACCCAACAGCTGTTAAATGGCTTTCTTCTTAGAAGGTGGATGCATCTGACCACACATGACTTAAAGACAGCGAAACATTAATTTTAGATAACTACATTCTTACTTATGGTTTCCATTGTGATAAACACCATGACCAAAAGCAACTTGTGGAGGGAAGAGTTTATTTCATCTCACAGCTAACATGCCATGCCCCATCTCGGAGAGAAGTCAAGGCAGGGACTCAAGGCAGAAACCTGGAGGCAAGAAGTGCTTCAGAGGCCACCATGGAGGGGTGGAGAAATGCTTCTACTAGCTTCTCCTCATAGCTTGCTCATCCTGCTTTCATACAGCACCCAGGACCGCCATGGTAGCACCACTCGCAGTAAGCTGGGTCTTTCCACATTAATCACCAATCAAGAAAGTACACAGCCTTGCCTGCAGGCCAGTCTGGTGGGGCATTTTCTCAATTGAGGTTCCCTCTTTCCAAATGACTCTGCCTTGTGTCGAGCTGACATAAAACTAGCAAGTGTAACTACAAATGATCAGTTTGAGATGTATTAAGAGGTTTTAACACCTATGCATATTTGACAGAGACTACTTAAACTCTGAAGTTCATATTTAAAATAGAATATTGTTTGACTTCAACTTGGGGTTCACAGTCCAAAAAAAAAAAAAAAAAACATAGCACTTTTTAAATACTCCCTATTTTCACCTTCACTATTTATTAGTATCATTATTATTGGTTTCTCAGTGAATTATTAATTTGCCAATGATCTAGTGGATCGAGGCCAGAATGAATCTGCTAAGTGCAGTCTGGTCTTCAGGGTCCATCTGCCCTTTAGGAAGAACGGTGAAATTCTTCAGCACTGTAATAGGAAACTAAAGCTACCCAGGGATAGGGCAGGCTATCTGAACAGTTATAATTAGGTAATTTTACAGTAAATTGTACAAGGTTTTGTTCCACTATATCAAGACATCTCTGAAAAGCAAAACAACCTAATATATCAACTCTACAGCCTTCTAAGGGATTTGACAACAATTCAATATAGTAATAAATTTAATTTCTTCGTCTTCACCTTTTTCCTCTGCACTGGCTGCTTGTCCAGACAGCCTAACCATACTCAGCTTTATCTGTGAGCCAGGCTGGTTCATGGCAGGTGCTGAAGTGATGGAAAAGAACCCAGTAGGAAGGCAAATCATTTTACCTTCAGCTGGAGAGCCTCATGCTAACTCACATGCAGGACTGCTCCTGTCCCACGAAGCCCAACTCACTCCAGGGGCCAGGGCTAAACCACAAGCCTGCAGGGATCTACTTTTTCAGTTATTCCATCTGGAGCTGCTTCTGTGGGCTCAGGCTATGCAGCACCCTTCTGCAGACCACCAAAGCCTGTCCAGGCAGGCAAACTTGAGCCTCATTCCAGAATGCCCACTGCTGAAGCAGTGAACAGTCCAGCCACTTCCCTGGACTAGCTCTGGACCAACACTTCCTTTCAGTGCTGGAAGCTTAATCTGTCACCTTCCTCTGGTTCATCAGTTACAAGCAGCTCCCAGGTCAATTCACTCTGCTACAGGCCTTACCACACAGTTCTATGACTAATAAAAGTGCACCGTAACATGGCAATCTACAAAAACAGGACAGCCATCAGAGCAAGCTCGGATGTTAGACACTAAAGATGAAAGCTTAGGCCTGCCACATGGTAGGTAGCCCTTGGGACTGTCCCCATCTGTGAAACTATGTCTAAAACTAGTATGTATGGACCTCAACTGGCCATCTCAGAGATTGAATGGGAAAACTCTGACAAAGCAAGCCCGCTGCCTGCAAGGCTGGATGCATTCCACACCTGCTAGAAGGAACCATACTTCCCTGTTACCCATCCATCCTGAAACCAACTACACACAAAGATCTGAAACAGCAGATAACCAAGGAGCTCACACCAAAGTAGGCAACACAGAGAAAATGGCTGAACCCAGGCACCGAAGACCAGGCAGCAACAGGGCTCAGAGGAGGGGTGCAGACCTAGGCAGAGGCCCTCTTGTGAGGATTAGTTCCTGTCTTCTGGTCATTTCAAGTTACGATCGATCATCTAGCTTCTGTCACCCAGTTAGGAGCACATGAAATCCACCTGCTGGCATTGGAGCACCAGATGGGCTGGAGCTCACAGATGTGCCTGGTTCAACAAGACTATTCTCATTAGATTTCCAATGCTAGCAACAAATGATGACCAACCACAAGTTGGGAGAGGAAAAGGTTTGTGTGACTTACAAGTCAATCACTGAGAAAAAACAGATTAGGATGAGCTCAAGGCGAGAACCTGGAAGCAGGAACTGCAGCAGGAAGCAAGGCCGCACACTGCTCACTGGCCTGCCAGGCTTGCTTTCCTACATGGAGCAGGCCCACCTGCCCTGGGGGCGGGGGCTGTGGTGCTCTCAGGTCAATCGTTAATCAAAATGCCTACAGGCCAATCTTTTGGAAGCAACTCCTCAGCTGAAGTTCTGTCTTCCCAGCTGACTCTAGTTATGTCAAGTTAACAGAAACTAACCAACACAGAGACAATTAGCTGCTTGTGCACAAATAAAGACTTGAATATCCCATTATTCAAGTTTACAGTTTTAAGTACATTTGTATTTAAAAAATAGTCTGAAAGAAAAGTTTTAATAACATGCAAATATCAAAATTTTCACTGTTCTAAAAATAAAATGTGACAACAGGAAGCTTTGTCTTCAAGAAAATTAACGAATAGTTGATAAAAATAAATAGAAATTGGGAACATAATACTCACTGTAAAGAAATAACTTAAATGCACAAGACAGTTTTCAAGCTACCATGAAATACAGGGCACTCTGGGAATTAAAACATTGCATATTACATAGTAATATGGCACTTTATATCTAAACTATGTAGGCAATAAACCTGAAATAATACCGGACAGTTATATGTGTGAGCCCACTAAATAATAAAACGTTCTACAGCCATTATAAACTGCAATCCCGGTGTGATCACTTAATATATGCTCTCAAGCACCTTCTCATTGCTCTTAAAGCAAGAGAAAGCCAAGCAAAGAAAGCACAATGGCCATGCTCACTAAGCCCCTTTCATCAGGCAGAGTTTTTATTAAAAGACAAATATTACCTAAAGGAAGATTTGAAAAACAACATTTTTAAACAGAAAAAGCAAGGCATACTTTTGGTGACTTTACAGAAACAGCAATGCTTCCTGGATCTGCC